>NC_134484.1:159970817-160320817 GCF_040206685.1 Ascaphus truei | reverse complement strand
TTTTTTGTGCCTGTACTTTCTGTTTCAAGGATAGATTCTTCCCCAGTTGGACATTCTCCTTTTTCCTGCCAGGGTCTACTTGTGGTTCCAAGTCTAACTCCTTCTCTCCTATTGAGACAAACAAACTCTCTTGAGCTTTCAAGGGCTTCAAAAGCTTTATATGATACATTTGTTTTTCTTTTCTTTTCCCTGGCTGCAATATTTCGTAGTCTACGGGTCATACTTTTCATGCTACCTCAAAGGGTCCTTACCATTTTGCCAACAGCTTCGACTCTGTAGTCGGAAGCAGAAGCAAAACCCTATCCCCTTGCTGAAATTCTCTTGCGCGAGCTCCTCTATTATAATTCCTTTCTTCTATTATTTGTGCCTCTCGCAAATTTTCCTGTGCAAACACCCCAAGACTTTCTAACCCTTCTCTTGGTTTTAATGCATACTGTACTACATTATTTACCCTTGGGATTTGTTCTTCCCACATTTCTTTTACCAAATCCAGGATTCCTCTTGGTTGTCTTCCATAAAGTAACTCAAAAGGTGAAAACCTTGTGGAAGACTGGGGAACTTCCGAATGGCAAAGAGAAGAGTAGAAGCAGCTAATCCCAATGCCATACCTCAGTGGATATAAATTTCCTTAGCATATTTTTAAGCGTCTTATTAAACCGTTCGCCTAGTCCATCTGTTTGTGTATGATAAACCGAGGTCTGTACCGACTTCAATCTTAACAGACCACAGATCTCCTTCATGAGCCTGGACATAAAATTGGTTCCCTGGTCTGTTACAAATTCAGTAGGAAACCCCACTTGGGAAAAGACCTTAATTAGGTTGGTCGCTATAACCTGTCGTTCTCAATGGAATAGCTTCTGGGTACCTTGTAGCCCAATCTTCTATGATGAGTATATACTGGTACCCTGCAGCACTTTTTTCCAGGGGACCCACAATATCCACACCCATCCTTTCGAAAGGGGTCTCTACTATTGGGATAGGCACCAAAGGAAACTTGGTGCTCCCCTTTGGGGCAACCATCTGACACTCAGAGCATGAATCACAGAAGTCCCTTACCACTCTATAAATTCCTGACCAATAGAACTGTGCCATGAGGTTGATTCGGGTTTTCTTCTTTCCCAGATGTCCTGAACAAGGAAGAGTATGAGCTAAACGTAATACCTCTTTCTATAGGGTCTTGGCACTAACCGTTGCATTTGTTTCTTTTGAGTTTGCTTCCCTTTCTCAACTCGGTATAAGAGATCATTATGCAACTCAAAATGAGGAAAAATACTGACCCCCTGTGGGTTTATTATTTCAGTGTCTACAACTACCACTTGGTCATATATCCGGCTTAAGGAATCGTAGTTTTTTTGTTCTACCAGAAAATATGAACAACATACAACCCCGATAACATCTCGGCCTCCAATGAGGGAGGGTTATCTACTCCCTGCCCCTTCACTTGTTGGGGAACACATTTCTGACTAGTTTGGGGTGCCTCTAACTCTTGGGCGGTACCAACTATTACAACCTGGGGGGTACCTTCTTTTTTTTCTATCCTGCTTTGCTTTTTGGATTTTTGGGAGCGGAACCTGGAAGGAAACAGAGCTGCGTCAGTAAAAGGGAACAATTTCCCAGCGTTATCTCTGTATTTCTCGTCGCCTGGGGCCTAAGGGACAAAACAGAATTTGTGAATGATTCGTCAAAGAACCTCCAATCCCAACCTCAGTTCACTGGGTATGGGAGTTCTTTGGCGACTCCCACCAACAAAACCTCTGAGCGTCCTCCCACCATTAGTTTTACTCTAGAATGGGGGTACTCCTTGATATCCCCATGTATGCATTCAATACGTACCTGGGCCAACCCTTTAAATTTATCTAAGGCCACCAATTCCTGCTGTACCATTATCTGACTACAACCAGAATTCACAAACCCCTCCACCTTAATTCCTTCTACTTCCAAAGATATGAGGAATTTAGTTCTGGCAGGGTCTATCGCCTCCCCCAGGGTCAAGTAGGCATGAGCATTGTTAAAGTTAGTGTGGGGACAATGTCGGGACATGTGACCTGGTTCACCACAGGAAAAACACACTATGGGATCTGTGGCTGACACCGAAAAACTTCTGGCTTACGGAGTCTCCTGTAGGCCCCCTTTGGTCACTCCCCCAGTAGGGCCTGGTTGGCGCGTACTATGTCCCATATGGAAGGCAGCCAGAGCTCTCCATTTGGCCCCTGAGCCTCTGCCTGGTGAAGGAAAATTGCCCTTTCCAAATGTACTGGGTTTCTTTAATGGCAACCCTTTTCCCCCTCAGACCATGGGCATAGGACTGTTCTGCGGCCACAAAGTTCTTCATTCGTTTGGAGGCTTCAAGGAGGGTCTTGGCTGAGTGGCAACAAACCCACTCCCTTCCGCCTAGGGGCAAAACTCACAAAAACTGTTCTAGGGCGACTAACTCTGCGACCTCGAAGAAGCTGCTATCTCTCTGGTTTTAGCCAGCACCAGCAGTAGTCCCGTATACGTTGGGTTAGGACTTGGGGTCGCATACCTGGGGAATATCGCTCTTCTCGGAAGCATTGTCGATAGGTATCGTCTGTTATCCCCATGCGATCCAGGACTGCTGCTTTGACTTGGGCATAGTCGAGTACTGCGGTATTATCAAGGGCATGATATGCTGCCTGTGCTTCTCCTGTTAACTGCGGGGCCAGGTGGGCGGTTCAGCCCTCCTTGGGCCACTATGAAAAAAACGCAACTTGCTCAAACGTGATGACCTAGGCCTCTATCCCGTCATCAGGTCCAATTTTCGTCCGCCTAACGGCAGGTCTCTGATCTCCAGTGCCTGGGTTCCGGGAAGTGGGACTTGGGGCCTCAGCGTTTGTTGCAGCTCCCATCTGCTGTACCAGCTGCTGTTGAGCCTGTGTCTGGTGAGCTGTTAACTGTAGGAAAAACTGCTGCTGTGCGGCCTGGTGTTCTGTTCAGCCTTTCGCTGCTGTTGGGCGGCCTGTTGTTGCTGCTGTATCTGGGATTGCTGTTGTTGTGCAGCCCGGTTTTCAGCATCTCGCTGCTGTTGGGCGGCCTGTTGTTGCTGCAATATCTGGAACTATTGTTGCTGTGCAGCCTGTTGTGCGGCCTGGTTTTTCACCAGATACTGTATAAATTTTTCCATCTCATTTTAACAACTTAAGGTGTGTTCTATATATACCCCGTTTACGTCTAAACTTATGAGAGAATTATGTGTAAAGCTAAAAATAAAGTCCCTAAGAACCTCTGTTTACCATCCGCAAACGGACTGACTGGAAGTAAGATTTAATAAAACTCTTAAGATGACGTTGAGGAATGTAGAGCAAATCTATCACATAAATCTATTAAAATCCTGGAAGGATAGAGAGGTATGTCTGACGGTGGTAGCTAACAAATTCGGGAAATTGGAGGATCCACTAGTTCGAATATCGGCAGAACTCACTTCTGAACAATATGGGGAAGCTGTGGAATTGATAAATAGGAACAGGGAATTATTTTCCAGAGTACCAGGGAAAACTAGGGTTGTTTCCCATGATATTGTCACCAAGCCAGGAATAGCCATTAAGATAAGACCTTATAGAATCCCAGAAGCCAGAAGAGGGTCTATTCAGTCAGAGGTAAAGAAGATGCTAGACCTAGGGGTCATTGAGGAGTCCCATAGTCAAGGGTCCAGCCCTATTGTCTTGGTACCTAAGCCTGATGGGTCAATACGGTTTTGTAATGACTTTAGAAAAGTCAATGAAGTCTCGAAGTTTGACGCCTATTCGATGCCCCGGGTAGACGAGTTAATTGAGAGGTTGGTGAGGGCCCGTTTTCTAACCACTTTAGATCTTACAAAGGGTTATTGGCAAATCCCGTTAACAGAGTCAGCAAAAGAGAAAACAGGCTTCTCCACACCTGATGGCCTCTTCAAGTATACCGATTTACCCTTTGGCCTTCATGGGGTGCCTGCAACCTTCCAACGGTTGATGAATAAATTGTTACAGCTGCACTCGAACTATGTCACAGCGTACTTAGATGATGTGGTAATTCATAGTCCAGATTGAGACTCACATCTACAAAAGGTTGAGGCAGTGTTGAGAACCTTTCGGGAGGTGGGTCTTACAGCCAACCCAGCTAAATGTTCAGTCGGCTTGGCAGAAGCAAAATATATTGGCTATGTGGTGGGAAGGGGGACTGTAAAACCCCAGCTCAATAAAGTAGAAGTTGTGACAAGGTGATGGTGAAAAAACAGGCGCTAATAGAATACTAGTGCTCACTAATAATTAAGGGAAAAAATAATACACATATAATGGTGTTAAAACTTAAAGTGACTAAAAATGTGCAACCATAAGCTAAAAAATATATATAATAAATGTTGTAACCCCCTGCTCAAACCCTCTGGAAGGGACTGTCTTGACTGGTCCCAGATGATCGATACAAATTCTCACAACCCAGGGGGAGCATGTGGGAAAAAACAACAGAGAAAACATAAACTAAGTGCAGACAATAAGATTCAATATTGAGATTGAATTAGTCACTTTAAGTTTTAACACCATTATACGTATGTGTATTATTTTTTAACTTAATTATTAGTGAGCACTAGTATTCTATTAGCGCCTGTTTTTTCACCATCACCTTGTCACAATTGCTTGTCTTTTGGTGTTTGGGCTGCTTACTGCTAGTTAAATTATGGATACTACCAAAGGTAGTTTGAATGTGTTCTCTAAAAGATTGCTGAAAAATGTGAATTTTGATAAAGAAATAGAAGAAGAAATTGTAGTAGATGAGAGTGTGGGACATACAGTTGAAGTGGAATTTGTGAAGTTAGAAAAACTATTAGTAAAAGATACTAGAAAATGGTTAGATGTTGTTTTTCTGGAACAATATAAAAACTGTAATAGAATTCCAAGGGGTTTAAGAATCCCTATAAGTCCCTCCTTCGATTTAGAAGATAATGATTTTCTCAGAATGTGGAATGAAGTTTTAGACACCTGTTCACAGACACTAATTGACTTAATCATAAAACAGCAAAAAACACACCTGAGAATATTAGGAGAGGAAATAGATGCTATTCAGGAAACACTTACACCCCTAGTGAATACACCAGAATTCATTAACAAAGATACAATCTTACAAAAGAAATTGGGCATCTTGGAAAAAGAAGTAGAAACATCTAAAATGCGTAAATTCATATGTGATGAAGAAGATTATAGTAAAGGGGAGCAAAGAACATGGAAGAAAAATAGAAATAATAAGAGAACCTGGGGACGTGGGAAGAGTAGAGATAATGTGGATTATCAGGGTTCCCATAAAAAGCTATTTTTTAAGAAAGATAATTATGTAAGTAGGGAGAGGACAAACTCTAAAGAAGGGAGGGCAAAAGGAGAGGGAGATAAAAAGAACAAACAGGCTCATAGAGACCAATCTACATCTAGATCAGAACAACTGGAACGAGAAAGGTCTAATTATACCCCCATAAACCAGGAAAAAAGGGATAAAAGAGACAAGGACAGAATGACCAAATCAAATCATTCCCCGGTGGATACAGATAGGCGAGTAAATTTGGTTGATAAAAGGGACAAAGATAGGGATATAAGCCCAAAAACACATCACCGGGAGAAAGATTCTAAAGATTTTTTAGGGGAGGGACCTTCCACTTTGTGGGACAGGGAGACACAACCCTGCCCTCCATTAGGGAAGGATCTAAAGGGATCATCAACAAAAAGAGGTCGAAATTCAGAGGAAAGAGAGGGAGAAGGAGGAGAAAGGGAATACAAGAGAAGCAGCAAGTGAAAGAGACAAACATTTTTAATTTAAGTTCAATGCCTCTTACTAGTGCTCAACAGAGTGTTACATCCAAGGGCTTGAGTTTTGCACTGATGAGGGGTCATAGCTCTTTTGACCTCTTCGTCGACGCAAATAAATTCCTCCGTAAGCTGACTGTTGAAAGGTATTTTCTGGGAAGAGAGTCAGTATGTAGGCCAGAACAGACAGTCCCCCCCAGTGGTCTTGGAAGAGAGATGTATCATTCATACAGACTTGAAGCCGAGATCCACTTTTTACCCCCCTTGTGTCAAAGGCGATCATTTGGAAGTTTTTTTTTCAAAATGATTAACAAAGATTTCGAAGATCTTGCTTCAAGCCACACCAAATTGAGAAACAATCTGACAAAGGAAGAAAAAACTGCTTTGAATGACTTAACTGAAAATAAAAATTTAGTTATAAAGCCAGCAGATAAGGGAGGGGGAGTGGTCCTACTGGATAGAGAGGACTATGATAGAGAGTCACTCAGACTATTGGGAGATGTAAATACCTACACTAAACTTAAGAGCAATCCTATTAGGCAGTTTACGGAGGAGCTGAAGTGTTTTTTGGACGATGGGAAGGAATTAAACATATTAAATGAAAATGAATATAAGTTTATGTACAGTGACAGGTTGAAACTTCCAGTGTTCTACTATCTACCAAAAGTCCATAAAAGTGTAGTCAATCCCCCAGGCAGACCTATAGTCTCGGGGATTGACTCACTGACAGCGAACCTGTCACTGTACATAGATACATTTCTTCAGAAACATGAAGTGCAGCAGAGGGCCTATTTGAGAGACACAACAGACATGATCAATACCCTCAGTAAAATTAAATGGGAAAAACATTTTATTATGGCTACTTACGATGTTACATCGCTTTACACAATAATAGAACATGAAAAAGGATGTAGAGCAATTATAAAGGTATTATTGAGGGATAAAGATCTCACTGAGGTGCAAATTGAGTTCATTGTAGATGGCATTAGGTTCATTTTGAACCATAATTTCTTTTGGTACGGAGAGGAATACTACCTTCAAAAATGTGGAACGGCGATGGGGACTAGGTTCGCCCCCAGTTACGCCAACCTTTTTATGGCCGTCTGGGAAGACGATAAGATCTGGCAGGGCGGCGATCTGGCGGCGGACCTGGTCCTCTGGCGCCGTTTCATAGACGACGTGTTTCTAATATGGAGAGGGGGTCAAGAGACCCTTGTTGAGTTTCTGGCTTCCTTAGATGTAAACGAGAATAATCTGAAATTCACAAGCAGTTACAGCCAACAAAGTGTGAACTTTTTAGACCTTGTAATCTTCATTGAAGAAGATGATCTTAAAACAAAAACGTACTTTAAAGAAACTGACAAAAACAATTACATATTAAGATCCAGCTGTCATCTGCCCAGGTGGATGGATGGAGTCCCACCTGGACAGTTTACAAGGCTAAAACGGAATTGCAGTGATAAAGAAACATTTCTTGTACAAGCTGAACAGCTTAAAAAGAGGTTTATAGAAAAGGAATATAGGGAAGAGAAGCTCAACAGGGCCTTGAGGAAAGTGGATGAAACTAACAGAGAGGATTTGTTAAAAACAAAGATATAAACGAAAAAAAGAAATGATAAATTTGACTTCGCTTTCCTTACTAATTATAGTGGGGAAGCAAAGGAAATAAGAAATATTATAAGCAAACACTGGGGCATCTTCAGAAATGACCCAATTTTGGGGAATGCCATTCCAGAAAAACCAAACATTATTTTTAGAAGGGCGAACAATCTCAAAAACAGACTTGCACCAAGTGCACTAAGAAAGGAGAACACTAATTCCAATAGCTGGCTCCAAATGGGGAAATGTTTTTTTGGCTGCAGTACCTGTAGAGCATGTGAATTCAAAGCTGATAAAAGAACTGAGTTCTGACATGTAGAACTGATCATGTGATTTATATTCTTGAGTGCCCATGCAAACTACAGTATGTAGGTAAGACAGAGAGACCAGTCAGAACCAGAATACTGGAACATCTTAGCAGCATTAAGAGAAATTTGGTCACACATAGTGTCCCAAATCATTTTCTGGAGAAACATCAGGGAGATCCAAGAGGACTAACTTACATGGCCATAAAATCTGTTAGACAGCATTGGCGAGGAGGAGACAGGAATGTAGAACTCATTAAGAGAGAGTCTTTTTGGATTCGCAAGCTACGGTCCCTCCACCCCAGAGGTCTTAATATGGAAATAGATGTTGCTCCCTTCTTGAGATAAATGTTTGGTCCTAATGCTTCTTTTCCTCTCCACCCACCCCGCTTCTTCCATAGGTGATCATCAAGTCGCCATTATACAATGTGTTTTTTGGAAATTATATAATGTGTATTATGTATATCTACAAGTTCAATCGATTGTCATGTCTGACTTTGCTATATCATCAAAAATGTTAAATAGGTCCTATTGCTGCATCTGTACTATTCCCCCTGTCCTAATGCAAACTATACCCTGAGATGTACTCCAGACCACGCATAAATGTGGCATGAGGATGTATTCACACTTTCATATATATTTTTATTAGATCCCTTATTTCCATAATTTTTGTATTTTATTATAATTTATTTACATTTTTAATTGAATATATATATGTATATATGTATATATCTATTGTTCCTAATGAACACATATATAAATACCTCTGATTCCCTTTTATGTTTGATTTTCCCAATTTTTGTTCCATAAGCCAATATGTATGAGCTAGATTTCCTCCATATAATGTATTCCATAATATATATATTATAAAGGCACACATTGTGCATTGGTGTATATATATATATATATCATGCCATTCCTGTTGTCTTCTTTTTACATGACTGTGTGTATACATCAGACCTCTTCTCTAGATATCCACTTGCTCCATGGGGCACTTAAGGGGTTAATAATACCATCAATTGACTCTGGTATATAAGGTATAAAAGGTCAAGAAGGGAGGGGGGTTCCATACTCCTGACGAAGCCAGCTGTCCTATTGGCAAAACGTGTAGAGTGGACCCGCCCAGGAAGTGTGAGGATTCGTGCTGCAAGCTGTCAATCTCGAGCCGCACCGGAAGTGACGCGACGGAGGTCATCGTGTACACTGGAAGTGACGCATCGGAGAGAGTGCTGGAGGTGATCCCCATACATTGCGGTGGAGAGGGGACCACAGAAAGCCTACTACACAGGAATCACGAGGCGTCGGCGGTGCGGTGAGCTGCGGCAACAACCATAACACTCCTCATTCACTTTTAAGTGATAAATGTTTATTTGACATTTTTATATTGTAAGTGCGCATTTTTAGCATTTCTGTAAAGTTACCTTTTGTACCATTGACCTGCACCATGGAGGGTTCTCTTTATTTCTCCATGCACCTTTGCACCTGACTTCTGAGCCTGAGTTGCATCCTGTCTGCGTCTAGAGGACTCCACAGATTCCACTCATCCTGTTATTGCCTTTACCCTACTACCATCTTGTGAGTAGGCTGCATATAAGAGCCAAGTCTAAATACACGCTTCAATATTGAATCTTATTGTCTGCACTTAGTTTGTGTTTTCTCTGTTATTTTTTCCCACATGCTCCCCCTGGGTTGTGAGAATTCAATAAAGTAGAAGCCATTGAGAATTGGCCCCCGTTCCCTTAAAAAAAACAGATTAGGACATTTCTAGGCATTGTACACCTGTAGGTTACTACAGCCGATTTATACCCCATTTTGCAATCCGGGCTGCACAGCTTTCAGATTTATCCGATGCGGTAAAATGGAGCAGTGGTTGGAGACCGCATTTTTAGACCTACATACAGTGCTCTGTAGTCACCCAGTCTTGGTACAGTAGCCCTGGATTTTACAAAATAATTTTTTCGGCAAACGGACGTCTCCTCAGTAGGTCTCGGAGCTGTCTTGTCCCAGTTTGTAGTAGATTGGGAATACCCAGTCTTGTATTTAAGTCACAAATTGTGTCCCCACGAACAAATGTATGCCACAATATAAAAAGAATGTTTGGCCGTAAAGTGGGCAACAGACACTTTAAAATATTACCTATTAGGCAGGTCGTTTACGCTCAATACAGACCATGCACCCTTACAGTGGATATATAGAAATAAAGAAAAGAACCCTAGAGTTACCCACTGGTTTATATAATTATAACCTTCAACTTCACAGTGCAGCATCGGCCAGGTATACTGCACGGTAATGTGGATGCACTTTCTAGGGTGCACAGTCTCGTGCACAGGCCGCTCCACTCGGTAATGTTATGCTGGGGAGGGGGATATGTGACAGAGTCATAGACTCTCTATACATTAGTAGGAGGTGGCAGTATGCCTGCTTTCCAGTATATGAGCAGTTAACCAACTGATTCAGCAGTCCACAGGTGATCCTAATTAAGTAAGCTCATCTGCTTTTTAAAGAGAAAGAGGAATGCCTCTGGGGCAGCAATCTCTCTCAGACACTGAGAAGACAGAGGAGAGCTGACAGACAGACACAGGCTGCTCATATTTATGCTGTCCCGAAGGGAATAAAGCTCCCAGGTAAGGAGCCAAGTGGTGTTACTGAATATTGTTGGTCTGGTCTAGTTTAGCTAGCCAGCCAGGTAGATAGACTGAATTTTTTTTAGTTAGTTCCCCTAACGAGGATAGGTTTTTGGTTTATGTTTTGTTTTACTTAAATGGACAGAGCACCCATTGTTTTGTTATATTTTTGGACAAATAAAACCACCAGCATATTATTTCACCGTAAGAATTGTGTTGCCTCCTCACTAACCACGGTCATCCTGCCACATTACCCATAAGTATTTGGTGGACCAAGTGAAATTAGAAAGTGAATTAAGGAGATTAGTAGAGTCTCTAAGACAGGCCTGCACAACTCCAGTCCTCGAGGGCCGCGAACAGGCCAGGTTTTCAGGATTTCCCTACTTCAGCACAGCTGGCTCAATTAGTGTCTCAGTCATACTAATTGAGCCACTAATTGAGCCAGCTGTGCTTAAGTAGGGATATCCTGAAAACCTGGCCTGTTTGCGGCCCTCGAGGACTGGAGTTGTGGAGGCCTGCTCTAAGATATGAGGAAGTTATTGTACCAGTGTTGGAGAAAAAAATCTATATATCTAAATAGACCGTCACCCAGAGATCCAATGCTCGAAATGATTGGTCGGCCAGGAGGGCCAACTGCAGACTTATGGATTTTTGGGAGATGGTAAAAAATAGGGATGACTGGATCTGTTACATACATACAAAATGCCTTTTCTTTATCACTAAGTACTTGGAGTATAACACCAAAATCCAACAAGTTTTTCATCTGTAACAAGAAAGTATTGGCTGGGTCCCTATTCAATTTTAGATTAGACTGATGATCAGTAAGTTGTCTTAAGGCTTCATTTTTGTAATCAATATTGTTCTGTACAACTATAGAACCTCCTTTATTCACATTTTTTATTGCTATTTTTGTTCTTTTTTAATGTCGACAATTTTATTAGTTCATATTTTGCCATGTTCATATGGAAATTGGGAGAGAAGCTATAGCCCAGTGCAAATGAATGTAGATCTCGTTCACAAGCCTTTCAAAGGTTTTATGTGAGGTCCCTTTGTGTGTGGGATAAAAAATGGATTTGCTTCTAAATCCTTAATCTCTGCACCCTGTGTGAGGATTCGCCATCCTGATGGCCAGAACTCACCTCCCCATTCCATTCCGTCAGGCACTCAGGAGGCGCGATGCCACAGCGGTTCCACTACACGCAAGCGCGCTGACGACACGCGACCGGTCATTCCCTCCGTGGGTTCTGCACCCAATCTCCGCCCCTGCCTTGATGATGGAAATGCGTGGTGTGCGAGTGGTGTGCGTTCTGAACATCCTTCACTGATGTCAGTGACACGCGCGGAACAAGTCTTCTCTGGACCAGCCTCCAGACTCCGCTCACGCGACGGGCATGTGCGTTGCAAAAGTGGCACGCGACCGAGTCGCCACCCTCTGAAGTTGGTGATGCACGCGGGACGTATCTCCACCCCCAGGTCTAATCAGGCTGTACAATAGGGCACACCTGCGTGACCCAGCAGCCTATCCACACCTTCCCATTGGAGGGAGGTTCCTTATATGCCTGCCTTGCTCATTAAGTCATTGCTGAGCATAACATTGTGTGACGCCGTGCATTGCTGCATTCCTGCCTTGTACCTGCTGCATCCTGCCTTGTGCCTTGTTGCATCCTGCCTTGTTCCTGCTGCTGCCTGACCCCTGCTTCGTTATTGAACTCCGCATCTCTCCTCTCCTGACCCGGCTTACGTATGACCATTCTGAACTTTCTACTCCTGACCTCGGCTATCCTCGCAACGATTACTCTCCACTCTCCAATCCTGATTTTGGCAAAGTACCCCAACGATCCGCTATTCTCCAATCTAGACCCGGCAAGTATAAATGACTACTCTACCTTCGGTACTCCTAACCCGGCTTGCAAGACCAATCTACACACTAGGCGCGCCCTCGCGGTTGTGGGTTGGCGTTTAGACAATTCCCTACCTCAGCCGGGTGGTCGCATCTAGTTTGTGGTGAGCAACGTGTTACACCCTGTTAGACAAAAAGAAGATGAATCATTACTGTCATCTTTCAACACTTGTTAAAAACACCCACATCTTTGTTAAAGAACTTTTTCAACGCCAATTTTCTTATAACATTTTGCAAATCTATTATAGTTTCAAACAGTCTAAAGTTCTCATAAAGAGCAAAGTTCAAGCCAGCCTTTGTTCAAAAGTGTACTAGAGAAAGATGAGGTGAATGACCCCCTCAAGAACGTATGCTGCAGAGTTAAGATATTTCCACAGTAAAGAATGTATCCAAAATGCCAGTATTTATCCAGAGTGGGAATGGAGTAACATATAAGTCCAATGACTTAACCCCTAGTGTGGGGGACGGGTTGGCGAATTTAACAAGAGAGGGATGACCGGGGGAGGTCTCTCGACCGGTACCGGACCCCTTCAGTATATATGACCGCACATGAAACCAATCCTCCTAGGGACACTCCGTAAATGTTGAGAATAAAATCACTTACTGCATCTGGTATCCGGATATGCGTGCTCCATGCTGTTTGTAGTGCATAGAAGGAAAGCTTCTCACTGATGAGAGTGAAGAGACAGCGGGCACTGCTAGGCAAATATTGAAGGCTGGACTGCGCTGGAGTAAAAAGTTATTTATTGACCATATGCAAATGTAGTTAGGTCTCCCTTTGTGTCCGTGCCCCCCTCACCTCGGGCGCGATTGCGGGTACCGCCGAGTCTCAGGGCGGTCAGGCTCTGGCTCGGGGGTTGCCGGGGACGCGTGCGGCCGGTTGCTAAGGCCGCGATCGCGTCACCGGGATCCCGGTGCTCCCGGAGCCGGGCGGTGAGGGCGCCGCCATTGCTCACATACTCGCGCATGCGCAAGGAAGCCTAGCCTACCAGGGAGAAGTAGCGCGAAGGTTGTGAGCCCCAGAGAGAGATTGCGCAGGCGCAGGAGAGGGAGGAAAAAGCCCGCGAAGCCCTAGCCTACCAGGGAAGGCTCTAAGCAGGGACTACGAGTCCCATGAGCCTCTGCGCGCCCCACGTGATGCCAGGGAGCCAATAGGGCACAGTGACTCTCTGCAGGAGCAAATAGATACTTTTCGCGGGTTGTCTGCACGTTGGCAGTTGGTGACCGGAGCAGCTAGGGGAAGGAGGTAGGGTGCAGGAGTCAGTGACTCCCTGCACTAGACCAGCAATTCCCCTAGGCCCCAGATAGCCCTGAGTCTCCCTAGTGGAGTGTTGTAGGGACAGGCCCTAGGTTAGGAACTCTGCCCCATTAGCTATTTGTTATAGAGTGCAATGAACATTGTGTGTCTGGCTGGGAGAGAGCTGGACTATTATCAGAGAGAGATCGCCTCTGATGGATCATCCTGCGGTGGATCACGGATATCGTGCGGGAGTTCGCCTTGATCCTTTGTGAAGTCCGCTGCAGGTCCGAGCACTGGAGTGCTCGGCAGGTAACCCATAACCTCACGTGCACCAACAAGGCCTATCATCAGACATAGTGGCTGTACAGTCACACACACACACTTGTATATGACTTAGGATTGCGAAAAATTGAGTTGGGTTTACTGGACACGGGGTGGGATCATTCTGTGGAAGTGTTAGCGTCCGCCGTGGCGCATAAAGTGTTAGCGTCCGCCGTGGCACATAAAGTGTTAGCGTCCGCCGTGGCACATGATAGCGTTAGCGTTGTGTGAGACGCAGTGGTTAGTGTCTCCTCTAGAGAGGGACACCTATTATATTCAGTGTGATTATATATGTGTTTCTTATGCTCCAAAGTAAAAGCTATTTGGTTATGTAAGGGTTCAAATGGAAATACCCCAACTGAACACCGGCAAGACCCACTCCATGCTTGTAGCGGTGCTGGTATGTCCGGAGCCCCAGGATCAGTACAAGTATCCGATCATCCTGGGTACCAACACCGACATAGTGCAAGCGGTGGTCCGAGCGTATCTGAAAGAGACTAACGAATTGCCGCTAGCCACCTCCCTCCTAGATCCGGTCCTACGAGAGGAGTGCAAACGGGTATATCCCCTGGAGCGTCACGGGGATCTCTACAACCGTCAACGCGGACTGATGACCATATTACCAGGGGGAGTACAAAGAATGGCCGTCTGGTGTCGTTATCCCGAGTGAGATGAGAGCGATCAGCTGTTCTCTCTGGAGAGTACACCGGAAGAAGAAGAAGTTCGGAGAGGGTATAGGGTACTACCCGAAGTGAGGGAGTGGGCGACTAAGATCCTTCTACGAACACATGTGTATGTACAGAATCTCTCCCCCTTCCCGATGGAATTTGATGCCGACCAGAAGTTAGGTTGCATATATCCGGTCAGCCCTGTAGAAACCACGCCTCAGTTGAAGGCGGCAGCCGTGGATGAGCGGTTAGTTGAGCTGGACTTCAACTTCGGTGAGTCGACGCTGTCCACCCAGTGGAAGGAGCGGCTGGCAACCCAGTTGAATCAACGACGACAGGTGTTCTCCACGAGTAAGATGGATGTGGGGTGCAGTCACAGTGCCCAACATACCATTCGACTGAGTGATGCCACCCCGTTCCGAGAAAGCTCTCGTCGCATCGCCCCACGGGATGTGGACGATGTGAGGAACGTCATTCACGATATGGAAAATGCCGGGATTTTGATGGAGTCTCGGGGCCCCTACGCGTCACCCATAGTGGTGGTGCGTAAAAAGAACGGATCCGTACGACTGTGTGTTGACTATCGAACTCTGAACAACCGTATGATACCGGATCAGTACAACCTTCCGCACACTGAAGAGATACTGAATGCGCTGAATGGAAGTCAATGGTTAAGCGTGCTCGACCTCCGATCCGGGTACTATCAGGTACCTATGAATGCGGAAGATCAGGAGAAAACAGCTTTCGTCTGCCCATTGGGATTCTACCAATTTACACGTATGCCCCAAGGTATATGTGGGGCGCCTGCTACCTTCCAACGGCTGATGGAGAAGACTATCGGGGACATGATCCCGCGGGAGTGTCTTGTATACCTGGATGACATCATCGTCTTCGGAAGAACTCTAGAAGAGCACGAAGAGCGGTTACTTAAAGTGATAGACCGTCTGGGGAATGAAGGGTTGAAATTATCCCTAGACAAGTTCCGGTTTTGCCATACCTCCGTGACCTACGTGGGACACATCGTGTCCACCCAAGGGATCACCACCGACCCCGCCAAGGTAGAAGCAGTAGTGAACTGGCCTCGTCCCGAGAATGTCACGGAGCTGCGATCCTTCCTGGGATTCTGTGGGTATTCTAGTAGAGCTAAACCCCTGAACAATCTGTTGAAGATATACCCCTCAGAGACCAGAAAGAAGGCTGTATCGGCACGCCAACCGTTTGGTGATAAATGGACGTCTGAGTGTGAGGAGGCCTTCCTGAAATTGAAGAAGTGTCTGACCTAAGCGCCGGTGCTTGCGTATGCTGATCCTGAATAGCCATACGTTCTGCATGTGGATGCCAGTCTCAATGGACTGGGTGCCGTCCTGCACCAGAAGGACCCCGAGGGTCTTTGGCCTGTAGCCTACATCAGCCGCAGCTTGACGCCCAGTGAACAGAGATACCCCGTCCACAAGTTGGAGTTCCTGGCTCTCAAGTGGGCTATCACCGAGAAGCTCCACGATTGTACGGTGTTACCTTCGAGGTAAGGACTGATAGCAATCCCCTCACATACGTCAATACCTCGGCCAAATTGGACGCTGCCGGACACCGCTGGCTGGCCGCCCTAAGCAACTACAGGTTCTCCATGAAGTATAAGCTGGGACCTTTGAATATAGGGGCTGACGCTCTATCTAGACGACCCGGGTTAAGTGCTATTCCAGATGATGAGGAATGGGAGGAACTCCCAGGACCCGGAGTGCGAGCTATGTGTAGCATGGCTGCCATCGTCAACGACCAAGTGGCCTTTTCAGAATTAAGAGTGGCCGATTCATTGGGATGCCGGTCGCAGGCTGTCCCAGCCGCCTACTGCGACCCAAAAGGGATGAACATCACGCATGATAAGGTGTTACGGTGGAAGGATCTGGTAGACTACCAAATACGAGACCCTGTCGTTAGTATCATCAGGCGAGCCGTTGAAAAGAAGAACCCAGCCCTTCTGAAACGTGCGCCCAATGACTTGGTGGCCTTGCTCATGCGGGAATGGGACAAATTCGAAATAGACAATTGCTTACTCTATCGGGTGGTGCAATACCACAACCACCCGGATAGGCGACAACTAGTTCTCCCTAAGAACTTACAATACCTGGTGTTGAAGTCCCTACATGATGATCATGGACATCTTGGTATAGACAAGACCTTTGGGTTAGTCAGAGATTGCTTTTTCTGGCCCAAGATGCGAGAGGCCATTGAGCGTCACTGTCGCCGCTGTACTAGGTGTATATAGCGCAAGACCCTGCCTACCCGAGCAGCCCCCATGGGCCATCTAAAAAGTTCTGGCCCCATGGATCTTGTGTGTATGGACTTTCTGTGCATTGAGCCTGATAGCCGGGGAATATGCAAAGTGCTGGTCATCACGGACCACTACACCCGATATGCCCAGGCCTTCCCCACGAAAGATCAGAAAGCCATCACAGTTGCAAAAATATTATGGGAGAAGTACTTCATGCACTCATAGTATCATAATTGCCCCAGGTTTCCCTTGGCGGAAGCTCAGCCCTCCTGTGAGCCAACAGGTAAAGCACCACACGCAGGTAACACTGTATGTTCTCCGCACCCACACTATAATCTGCGATTGGGTGGGGGAATACCCGTTACACAAACATGGATAAAAAGGGAAGGTCCCCCGCAGTAACTCTAACGCATTTCACCCCTACAGGGCTTTGTCAAAGAGTAATAACTCTCGGTACACAACACATTTAAGTAACGAGTCTATCCGTGGTGACATCACTTCAGGTTAGACTCGTTACTTAAATGTGTTGTGTACCGAGAGTTATTACTCTTTGACAAAGCCCTGTAGGGGTGAAACGCATTAGAGTTACTGCGGGGGACCTTCCCTTTTTGAGGGTCTAGAGTCTGTCATATTTTGACATTCAAATGACATCCCATGTCGTTACTCAAGTGTTTCTCTCTAAAATTGGGATTATCATTGACTTAATTTGATATCTTCTCCATTGTTGGTCCATCTGGATTGACTTTTTGTATGAACTTTGTTTTATCATATGATTATCATCAGCACATTCTAGAACAGGGGGGCGCAAACTTTTTTCCCTGCGCCCCCTACCAGCGGTCCCCTCACTCCCGCGCCCCCCCCCTAACTCCCACTTACCTGCTCTCCGGCGTCATGACGTCACGTTGCCATAGCAACGTAACGTCACATGCCCCCGCGGCGTCATTTTGACCCCGCGTTGCCATTACGACGCAGGAAGGAAGCCGCCGGAGCCTAGGTAAGTAAAGGCTTACAGAGGCCCTGCAGCTCCTCCGGCACTTAATTTAAGTGCCTTCGGGAAGCGCGCGGGGCCTCTGTAAACCCCGCGCCCCCCCGCCGGCAGTCTCGCGCCCCATTAGTTTGCGCACCGCTGCTCTAGAGCACTGATTTGCGGGAATCATCTCACTTTTCTTTCATTATTATTTATAATAGTCAGGCTATGAAAATAATATATTTTTTTAAACTGTAAAATGAAAGATCCGTGCTGCGCCAAACATTTTTGGGCTGATACATAGCAACTTTATTCTGAGCTTGCACTAATAACAATCTTTTTTAGAATAAAAATTTTTATGCAGCTGTGTAGAGAAATTTGAACTCCCACACAAGTGCACATGAGCACAATTTAAATATATTTGATAATGTAGGCTCCAATTCTTCATACAAAATGTTGTTTGCAATGCTTAGTAAAGTGCATAGCCCCTATGGGTGTTTGAAACCTATCCTTAGAGCCACCTAGTACTATCCTTACAATTTGTTTTGGTTCTGTAAAATGTAGATCTAAAATTGAACTGGCTAATTTGACTGATAAAATAACCAGTTCATTAGCTTACAGTGGCTTACTTTGTTAATCAGTCATGCTACAGTATCACAGGGGAGGAGAAAAAAAAGAACGCTAAAATAAAAATGATGTCTCTTTTTCTTTGCTCGGTGTATGACCTGTAATAAATTTGAATATATATACATGTTTAATTATCAGTGCATGTCATTCAACAATTGTTGTAATAGTTATTAATACAGTATGTTGATTAATTAAATATAGTAAAGCTAGCGGTTGCTTGAAATAGCTGTGTTACGACCATTGTGGCTTTGTTGTGTTGATATTTCAGACCTGAGATATAATTTTACCTTATGAATAATTAACTCTATATTGTGCTTTTCAGGTGAAGCAGTAAAGGATTCAATATGCTATGAATAAACCTAATACTGAACACGCATTTTGCATACACTGTATCACTGGATTGTTTCAACACCCGCAAATATTACCATCATTATTACTCTCGTATATATTTTCTGTGATAATGGATAAACACAACACATGAACTCAGTAAGTTCATACTGTTTATTACAAATAAAACTATAAACTATCCTAAAGGGCAAATTAATGTTTCCCCTTGCAACAAAGTAGAGATATTTTAGGGACCTACATTAAAGCCTAAAGCCATAACCACATCCTCATAAAAAGATAGTTAGACATATGAACTATAAATTAGGTTGTGCTAAAATACTTCACCTCAAATATAGTTTCTTGGTTATGAACGCCCAAATTAGTTGGTTATAAACAATGTAATAATGCTGTCAATCAGATATATAAACGATCAATTTAATTCATCGCATACCAGTGCTTCCTGTAGAAATATTACAGTCCACCAGACTATGTTTTATTTATTCAGGTTGTTAGCCTGAACACAGTAACCTAATCCCTGAGAGACGCTGGGACTTTGAAAATGCTGGTAATGATAGACTGCTTTTAACACAAAAAAAGTGATCCAGTGAATTTCTAAAGCAGATGTCAAATGTAAGTTCCTCATAAACGCCACTCATAAACCTGAAAGTGATCTTGGGATTAAAGTACAAAGTCTTTGAAAAGAAAAAAAGTCAAAAGTACGAGGGAAAATGTTTTCCATAAGGCAATGATGGAAAGTCACCTATCACTTTACTGGACAGAGCTACAGTGAACTACAGATGTAGAAAAATTTACTGTTTCGGTACCAGGACAAGTCTCAAGATTACAGCTGTGTGAACACTTTGTGGACCGTGTCTCATCTGTGGGACGGCTATGTACCAGCTGCGGTGAACCAACAGAATTATTTGTGGGATTTATTTATGTAATTGCAATTCAGTATGTGTCCGGCAGATGGCGCACCAAATATCTTTGCCTATACCTGCACATACGCTGTCTACAACGACATTGTAACGATGTTCGTCTCCGATGTTGGACGTAGGAGCCTTGGAATCTGCCATAGATACAACAGGCTCTGGAAGAGGAGTGTACTGCATGAAGTAGCGGTACACAGCTCACCATAGGGGTTTATAATCAATGGATCTCCACCGCAATAAGTTAAAAGGTTGATTTATTGGTGCATGCAAAAATTGAACAGATTGCCACAGAGTAACTCTGACGCGTTTCGTCCAACAAGGATCAATGTGCAGGAAACTTGTCTCTGCTGTGGGGCCCCCAGAATCCACAGAGGAAGCACCAGTCACTGAAGGACAATCAGAAAGAAGTACACCCATCCCCACAGCGAGAGCATAGGAAATAGGAATGGGTACATCAAGCTCTGCAGGAAAGTCCAAGAGGGGTGCATTTGTCTTTGAAGGAGACGCCATGAAATCAGGAAATTACATGTCAGGCGCAGCACAGGGATCAGTAAACAATAAATTCATCTTAAAAGCGTGAGCCCTCGAATTAGTAAGGACATCAGGTACTGCAGGAAAATCAGTGAGAGGTAAACCTGACCTTTAAGCAGAAGTCTTTGAGTCAGTAAGGGGTACCTCAAACACTGCGGAAGGATCAGCAAGACTTAAACTTGACTTTGGAGTGGGAGTCCCAGACTCATGAAGGGTTACATAAGGTACTGTAGAGAAACCAGTGAGGGGAAAGCTAGCATTTGATGCAGGAATCTTAGGCTGTGTCCTGCTAGCGCTGAGCTCGCTGAGCGGGTGGCGCTTGGTGAAGTGACTTGCATATATATATATATGCAAGTCCCCGCTCACGCGATGTGCACCCGCATATGGGCGGGCACACACGCTCACCGGCGCTCTACGCTTACATAAACAAAATTGTCATACTTGCAAGCGCACTCAGCTTCTCCTGAATTGTCCCCCCCGCACCCACCCTGTGAGCGCTTGCGAAAATGTAAATGACACCCGCGCTCTCCAAGCATGAGCGCGCTCAGCGCCAGCGGGGACAAAGCCTTAGTGTCAGTAATAAGTACCTCAGATGCTGCAGAAAAATCAGTGATATTTAAACTGAGAGTCCCAGAGTCTCAATGGTTATAACAGGCACTGCAGAGCAGTCAGTGAAAGATATGCTTGCCTTTGAAATGATTGTCTGAGAATCAGCAGTGGTTACATTAGGTACTGCAAATGGATCAGAGAAAGGTATGCTTGTCCCTGAAGTGAGAGTCTGGGAAACAACAATAGATGTACAGTACCAGATCCTGTGGGGAATTTTATGGCAAGAACCATAGAAACAAAGATGGGGTTATCCAACATTGCATTGAACACATCAATAGGGGTACTTGTCTTGGAAATATCAGAACTAGGTATATTTAACCATGTGGGGACATTGGTGAAAGGTCTGGGTGTCGCTGAAGTGGGTGTCTGAAAATCCGCTGTAGGTATACCAGATACTATGGGAAACGCTATGGCAAGAGCCTTAGAAACAGTCAAAGGGACCTCAGACATTGCAGGCGAATCAGAGAAAGGGAAACTTGACTTTAAAGGAGGAGTTTTAGCATTAATGATAGGTATATCAAACACTACAGGAGAGTCTGAGTTAGCGGAACCTGCTTTTAAATCTAAGGCCTTTCAACTAGCAAAGGTTACAGCAGGTACTGCAGGAGAGTCAGAAAAATGGGAACCTATTTTTAAATATAAGACATTATAACTAGGAAATGTTACTGCAGGTACAACAGGAGAGTCATAAAAAGGGGACAACTGCTTTTAAATCTGTGGCTTTATAACTTGCAAGGTATACAGCAGGTTATGCAGGAGAGTCAGAGAAAGGGGGACTTGACTTTGAAACAGGATCCTTAGATTCAGTAATAGGGACATCAGACATTGAATCAGGAGTCTTAGAACCATCAAGGGTTACAGCACTTACTGCTGAGGAAATAGTGAGAGGTGTACTTGACATTGAAACAGGAGCGGTGGAGAATTCATATTTTGGCTCCTGGAATGCAAGGTTAACTTGGTGAACCAGAGGGGTAGGTGCCGACGAAGAATCAGCCGGTGGTGCAAGAAGAGGATATTTGGCAAGGATTTGCATTCTGGAGGTGATGGAAGCGATTACAGTGTCCAATGTAGTCAGGAGGGCAGAGTGCCTATCCAGGATTTGGCCCTGGAGGGACAGCACCCACCATACCTCATTAGGGTCCATATGTGGCCTGAGCATTATGCGACGGTACTCGTCTCCGATCAGGAAGCGGACCTGTCGAGTTGAGGTAGGGATGCAAATTAACAGACCAGAGCCCAGGGACAGAGTCCTGTTAGAGTATCCGTAGACAGTAAGCAGGCAGGAGGTCAGGGCTGGTGGCAGTGGTGCAAAGTCCAGGCAAAGGGTCAGGGCAAGTGGCAAGCAACGAGGTCAGGGTCACAGTCTGGGGTCAACAACAGAGATTCCAAATAAACAGGCTAGCCACAGCAACAAGCTAGCCTTTGGAACAGGGAAGCCACAGGGATGGCTCTCAAACAAGGAAGGTTCAGCAACAGGGACAGCTCACGAACAAGGAAGGCTCAGTAACTAGAACCCAAGGTGGCCAGGAACACAGGAAAACATATACAATGCTCAGGCAAGGGCTGGAAGTCACTGGCTGCTATTTAAGCCATTGAAGATGCACAGCCCATGTAGCAGGCTGCCAGTAAACAAAATGTCCACAGCATACAGGTAAGGGCGGGTTACAGCCAAAGACTAGACAGGATCCCTTCCAGTCATGACACATGTGTTTCTATGCAACATACTATACAATGCAACAAAATAACTAGTAATGTCTAGAAAACCTTAATTGCTATAAAGATGTCAGCCAGACAACTAGGCCACCCACAGAGCCCGGACCCCACCAAGCATCTCATTATTCCTGGCCCAGGAGTTCCCACGGGAGTACTGGGACCTGATGGAGCATGTCTGGATGGTAGGTTTAACTACCAGAGTAAGTGTGTGAATACGGTACCTACAGTACTCTACTAATTGCATAACTTAATTGTTGTGTGTGTTTATGTACAAATGAAATATTCAATATACTGTTTTGTTTAAACTCTCTATTACTTTATCTTTTGTAGAGGGACACTGGATCAGCAGGAGGAGGCGCAGGGATGGCCTCTTTGGCACAGCTCTGGCACTGATGGGATGGGGACAATGATCTCCCACAGTGACTGGAGGAGGGGGAATGCAATTATGAGGAGCCGAATGGGGCCTGGCAGATTCTCTATACCGATCCTGTGAATAGAATTGCCTGTGTGTTGTATTGTACTAAGTGCTGTTTGCAGATGCAGAATGTGTATTGAATATATTTGTTTTCTTTTAAAACTTCAGCCAGGATTTGATATCCTACTCCTCCAGCATGAGGCGGAGGAAGAGTCCCCATCCACCAAAAAGGTGAGGCCTGATGTTGAACCCTCCTCCAGCTTAGACCAAAAGAAGAGGTCTCCACCCTCTCCAGAACTTCCCCCAGCCTAGAGAGTTGCTAAATAAATAAAGTTTATACTTTATAATGAATTCCTACTTTTAATGTTTTTAAAAAGATGAATGAAAGTGGGTAATGGTTCCTAGATTGAGGTCTTTACATACTGTACCTGGAACAACTTCCCACACCGGTTAAATTAACTAAGCATTGGAGTAGAGCCCAAATTTCCTATCTAGATGTACTAATTAGCTATGACGGGCACCAACTACACACTGACCTTTACCGGAAGCACACAGACAGAAATTCCACACTATATGGCTCCAGTTTACACCCAGATTCACTTAAGAAAATGTTACCTTTTTCTCAAAAAGTCAGAGCAAGCAGGATAGTTGATAGACCTCTACTACTTGAGAATACTCTGAGAGAAATTAGGAAATTAAGGTTTTTAGCTCGTGGGTACAAGCGACCCAGTATAGAAAAAGCCTTAAGAAGGGTACAACAAAATGATCACCAACCAGATGAGTCAGAAAAATGACTTTTGTGAACAAACACACTACGGCAAGCAGATTTGTTAAGCAAATCATTCCTCCCCTCCTGAAATCCCTCTCCTGGCTTCCAATCAAATCCCGCATCTCACACTCCATTCTTCTCCTCACTTTTAAAGCTTTACACTCTTCAGCCCCTCCTTACATCTCAGCCCTAATTTCTCGCTATGCACCATCCCGACTCTTGCGTTCTGCTCAAGGATGTCTTCTTTCTACCCCCTTTTTATCTAAAGCCCTCTCCCGCCTTAAACCTTTTTCACTGACTGCCCACACCTCTGGAATGCCCTTCCCCTCAGTACCCGACTAGCACCCTCTCTATCCACCTTTAAGACCCACCTTAAGACACACTTGCTTAAAGAAGCATACGAATAGCACTGTGAACATTCTGAACACATGATACATAAAGCTTGGCCCCCTGTAGACGCACTTACCAGAACTCCCTCCTACTGTCTCTGTACGTTCTCCCTACCTACCAATTAGATTGTAAGCTCCTCGGGGCAGGGACTCCTCTTCCTTAATGTTATGTTTGTCTAAAGCACTTATTCCCATGATCTGTTATTTATATTATCTGTTATTTATTCGATTACCACATGTATTACTACTGTGAAGCGCTATGTACATAAATGGCGCTATATAAATAAAGACATACAATACAATACAATACAATAAACATTGGAGTGTGCTACAAGCAGATATATCATTGTAACAGGGGAACTTATCCCTGTTCAGAATATGCCGCTAATCCAGCAGTGTGTTGGTTAATTGGATCCAGCAGTTAACCAACTTCACCTGGCTGATAAGAGGTTTGTTAGAAAAGCCTGCCTTTGAGACAGGAAGGAAGATTCTTCCTGAGCTCACACGTGAGCTGAACCAGGAAACAGATAGAGCAGAGTTTCCTGAGTCTCAAAGGTGAGACTGACCGAGGTGAGATGTCTGAAACTTGCAACCCAGCTGACAAATAAGACTTCAAAACCTGGATGCTGATATATCTGGAGAAAAGGCAGCAATCCAGCAAACAGATAAGACTTTTCATATTGGACAGTTAGCTATATCTGTATATATATAAATATATCAATATGACTTGGGCTGATTAATAGCTTGGGTAGCCACCCAGTTAAAGAGGGCTGGAATATAAGTATACATATACGCCAAAGTGGAGCAGGTTTTGTTTGGCTCACTATTTTTCAGATGTTTTGTTGTGTTTAAAGCGACAGGCCTTATTTAAAGCCTTATTTTAATTTCACCTTAAAACAGTTTCCATTGCGTACCTCTGCACATTTATTTATTTATAAAATATTTGACCAGGAAGTAATACATTGAGAGTTACCTCTCGTTTTCAAGTATGTCCTGGGCACAGAGTAAAACAAATAATACATGGTTACAAGTACAGTTACATAAATGAACAAGGTATACATAATATACAAGACATTGCGTGCACAGTTAAAGAAAATATATATTATGAGCGTATGAAACAGTTACAGACCAGCTTAAAGTGTGAGACAGCCTTAGATTTGAAAGAACTTAAACTGGTGGTGGATATGAGAGTCTCTGGTAGGTTGTTCCAGTTTTGGGGTGCACGGAAAGAGAAGGAGGAACGTCCGGATACTTTGTTGAGCCTTGGGACCAAGAATAGTCTTTTGGAGTCTGATCTCAGGTGATAGGTGCTGCATGTGGTAGGGGTGAGGAGCTTGTTCAGGTAGCTGGGTAGCTTGCCCAGAAAGTATTTGAGGGTGAGACAGGAAAGGTGAACTTTGCGCCTAGACTCTAGTGATGACCAATCTAGTTCTTTGAGCATTTCGCAGTGATGTGTGTTGTAGTTGCATTGGAGAACAAAACGACAAATTGAATTGTAGAGGGTGTCAAGTTTGCTAAGGTGAGTTTGAGGAGCCGAGCCATATACTATGTCTCCATAGTCAATAATTGGCATTAGCATCTGCTGTGCAATACGCTTTCTGACCAGGAGACTTAGGGAGGATTTGTTCCTGTAAAGTACCCTTAGTTTGGCATAGGTCTTGGTTGTCAGGGTATTAATGTGCATCCCGAATGTTAAGTGGGAGTCAAACCATAAGCCCAGGTATTTAAAACTAGTGACAGGTGTTAGGGTGGTGTTAGCGTTGGTTCTATTCAGGAGCTCAGTCACTGGAAGCTTTACAAATTTATTCTTTGTCCCAAATACCATTGTTACAGTCTTGTCAGTGTTTAAAAACAGTTTGTTTTGGGAAATCCAGTTTTCGAGTCTCAAAAAGTCAGACTGAAGTATGTGTTGAAGGTCAGAGAGGCTATGGCTGTGTGCATATAGGATTGTGTCATCTGCATACATGTATATTGAGGCTTCCTTACAACCTGTGGGAAGATCATTAATGAACACTGAGAAGAGTAGGGGCCCCAGAACAGAGCCTTGCGGGACACCACAGGTGATATCCAGGGGGTTGGAGTTAGAGCCTGAGATGGACACATGTTGGGATCTTCCTGATAGGTAGGACTGAAACCAGTTTAAAGCATGTTTCCCTATTCCAGAGCTCTGGAGTTTGTTAAGCAGGATAACATGATCAACTGTGTCAAAAGCCTTTGCAAAATCTAGGAATACTGCACCAGTGAGTTGTCCCCGTTCCATTCCACACTGGATTTCATTGCAAACTTTTAGCAGGGTAGTTACGGTGGAGTGTTTGGGACGAAACCCAGACTGGAATTGGCTAGGGAAATTTGTCTTGGTGTAGAAATCGCTTAATTGGGAGTGGACACATTTTTCCATAACTTTGGATAGAATTGGGAGAAGTGAGATTGGCCTGTAGTTTGAGACAGTGTTTTTGTCCCCACTTTTGAAGATTGGGACAACTCTGGCAGTTTTACAGGTCTTAGGGATATGGCCTGCAGACAGGATAGAGTTGACTATGGACGCAATTGGTTTGGCAATGGCTGGGGCACCAAGTCGTAGGAACCTAGATTGTAGTAAGTCGGGTCCACTTTGGCTGCTTAGTTTTAGTTTGAGGAGCGCTTGTGTAATCTCCTCTTCAGATACTGGGCTAAATTGAAAATTGTGTGTAGTGTTGGGAGGGGGTGGGACTGTAGGGATACTCCCAGGATGAGATTCATGTTTGGGGCTTGTGCTGCGTTTCGCTAATAAGTTAGTGGCACACCCCACAAAGTAATCATTGAATGCATTTGCAATGTCAGTGGGGTTTGTCAGAGTAATATCCCCCTTAGGGATATTACTTGGTTGTTGATGGTTAGGAGGCTGGAATATATTGTTGATAACCTTCCAGAAGTTAGCTGGGTTTGATGTATTTTGGTGGAGATTGTCAGAGTAATATTGTGCTTTTGCATGCCTTGTTTGCCTTGTGCACATGTTCCGCATGCATCTGTAGTGATTGAGATCCTTGGTTGTGCCAGTTACTTTGTAACTTTTCCACAAGGCATCCCTGAACTGGTAGAGTGCTATAAGGTCAGGTGTAACCCATGGAAGGTGGGCCCCCCGTACCCTTATTTTGCGTAGTGGAGCATGGGTATCGCAGAGTTTTAAGAACTCGGATTGGAAATAGTCGAGCGCAGAATCGGGGTCGGGAATTAAATCGAATCTGTGCCATGGGCAGTTGGTAAGGTCATCCAGAAACTGTTGTGGGTTAAAGTTTTTAAATGTTCTAGTGAGGAGAACTTTAGGGCTTGAATGGGGCGGTTTAATTTTCCTTACACAGTACACTATTGCATGGTCACTGAAAATATCAGGAAGGATGCCAGAGGATTGGATTCTGCTGGGGTTTGAGGAGAGAATCCTGTCTAGCAAGGAATGGTTATGCGATTTCAGGTTTATCCGTGTGGGTTGGGAAATGATTTGCGATAGGTTAAGTGACTTGACTTGTATCTGGATTTTGTGGTTTTTAGGGTCAAGCCAATTGAAGTTGAAATCCCCAAGAACTAGCAGCTCACTCTTCTCATTCAGAGAGGAAATGGAGCCAAGAAATTGGGTGATATCAGTCAAGGATTGTAGAGGGGCTTTAGGGGGGCAGTAGATGCCAGCAAGCAAGATGGGCTTAGAAAAGGGGAGGCAGATTTTGCCAAATAGAGTTTCAAAAGAGGGTGGACTTGGTGGGCAATTTAACAGTGTAAATTGTAAGGTGTCTGCAATATAAAATAACACCCCTCCTCCTCTCTTTGACATATCTCTCCTAAAAATGGAGTATCCCTGAATGGCAATTTGCATCAGGGGTTTTAGGGGATAACCATGTTTCTGTAAGAACGATGGCTTTGGGTTTATGCATAAGGCACCATGCCCTTAGTTCATCCAGTTTGGGCAGCAGGCTCCGGATGTTTATATGGGTGACAGATAGCCCTTTTTGGAATTTAAAGGTGGAATGCTCAGGGGAATGGGACAGAGCTGAAATGGGAGGACCTGGGTTAGTTTCAATATCACCTGCTAAAGAGAGTAATAGTATGAGTAGACATTTGGGTAGTTGTTTGCAAGTTGTAAATTTGTGGTGTTTTCCATTAGAGTGAGCAGTGGTTGGTGTGCTGGTTTTTAGAGTTCTCCACCAACATTCAGTAGATAGTGCAAGGCTTTTGAGTAGTCCAGGGTGTATGGTGATGTTGGGTGTGGGCCAGGATGGAGGAGTTTGTAGTGGATAGAGGGAGTAACATCTCCATGAGGCCAGGAGAAAGAAAAAAGTTAAAATACATACAGGTTCATGATGCCAGAGGTAGGCAGTGCTGCAAGGAGCTGTTGTGAGCAGAGTGAGTGTGAGCAGACTAACAGCAGGTGTGTGCCTGTTCCTTGTCAAATGTTTAGCTGTATTGCAATGCTAGAGTCAGTTCAGAGTTTCATTGTATTGTGCAGTCAGTTTTGGGAGAGACTGCAGTAAATAAGTTGTAAAGGGGTGGGTGGTTGAAATAGGCAGGTTAGCAAGCATGGGATCATAGTGTGATCTGAATAGCTTACCGTTTGTTGTCTTGAGTTAAGAGTTTGCAGAAAGAAGCAGTCCCCAGTCACCTCTAGTCAAACTGTAGTCTAACTGTAATTATCCCTTAAAAACCTCACTTTAAATGCCTCACTATCTAATGCCAATTGCAGTTCCTGCAGATTGCAGGAAAGGTGTTTGTTATATACAGCTAAAACAGTCACATGACCCTCCCCCTCCCCAATCAGTCATCTTGTTCCATTTGGTCAATTAACAGCACAGAGTTAAGAGGAAAAAAAAAATCTTTTTACATTCAAACATACTAACTTATATCAATTCTACAAGGCCAGATTCCGTCTTTTACACAGGGTTTCAACATCAGGAACATACTTATATCAATTCTACAAGGCCAGATTCAGTCTTTTACACAGGGTTTCAACATCAGGAACATACTTATATCAATTCTACAAGGCCAGATTCAGTCTTTTACACAGGGTTTCAACATCAGGAACATACTTATATCAATTCTACAAGGCCAGATTCAGTCTTTTACACAGGGTTTCGACATCAGGAACATACCTGTGAAGAGAATGCAATTAGATCCATGTCATATCAGCTGAGGTTATTGGCTATTGGTCTTGCATGAAGAAAGTGAGTATATTAACTCTATATATATATATATATATATATATATATATATATATATATATATATATATATATATATATATATATATATATATATATATATATATATATATATATATATATATATATATATATATATTAACTGTAGTCTAACTGTAAAAACCACACTTTAAATGCCTCACTATCTAATGCCAATTGCACATGTCCTCTTACAATCATTAAGTCTCATATGCAAAGAATATCCCAGGTTTGCCTATCAAAGAGGCGAAAACCTAAAGGATATTCTTATTCACGCCTATAAAAAAGAGCATTATGCGGTACCTCATTTTCTAAGTGACCCTAAACCAGGAAGTTACAAGTGTTTTAATTGCTCAGTGTGCAATAGTCTTACGACAGGTAATGAATTTAGTCACCCAAGAAGTGGTGCAAAATTCAAAATAAATAATAGGATCACCTGTACAACCACACATCATGTACATCATAAAATGCCAGTGTGGTCTCATGTATGTAGGCAAACCGAGCAGGATGTTAAAGACTAGATTTATAGAACTCAGGCGCAAAATAAATAATAAATCAGAAGACACTACACTAATACCCATTGTGCAGTATTTAATCACACTGTTTCATCCCTCAGACTAATGGGAATTGAGCAAATTAAAAATACCACAGCAGGTTGAGACAAAGAAATAGATTTATTGCAAAGGGAAACATTCTGGATGTACAGTCTTGACATAGTACACCCTTGGAGTCTCAATGATTACACATCTTTTAATTGTTTTCTCACGAGAAGATAGGCCTACATATTAATTTACATTTATTTGCAGGCTGTGTGGCTGCTGCTGCTGCTGTTGTCTTTTCATCAAGTTTTTATGCCTTATAAATTACAGTAAGTAACATCAGAGCAGATTGACAAGCATTCCGTTTTAATTTTTTCTTTTTTAAGCACTCACTCATCACTCAGGTTCACTGTATAGCATATAAGGGAATGTCCCCATTGATTCTATCACCAGAAGGAGCCATGGTGATCAGGGAAGGTGTCAAGACCATATAGAAGACCTGTGGAGGACCAGTTACCCTAAGCACCTGCATGGGCGGGATGACGCATGCGCAATACAGTCCCAATAAAGCTCAACCACAGAAACCCGCGCGAGACATCGGGAGCAAAGGGAGAACATACACAGAGCCTGTGATGATGTAATCGATGCCAGGATGTGGAAGTGCTGGGTCTTGGACCGCAGACACGGATGATGCATGTGGAGAAGAGATAACAACTCGTTAACAATCTCGCCGGGCTACGGGAGCAAAGGGGACCAATCAGGACACAAGCAAAGGCCACGATGATGTCACCAATATCCAAATGCGGAAGCATGGACTAATGAGATGCAGAAATGGAGGACAAAATGAAACTAATCAGTGGGAGGCAATGAGGGACAGCTGGTGTTAATTTTCACATGTTGATTTCACTTTTGGGGTATAAATACTTGCCTTATCCTCAGTTATGGTATGCATAGTCACTTGAAAAAGACCTTTTTCGGTCAAAATGTTGTGTGGCGTAAATAAATTAACTTGATCATCAAATCTGTAGTGCGTTGGATCCACTTTCTTTTGCTTAGATGGCACACCGAATACATTTTTTTTGGTGGATTTGGATCCACTTCAGATTGACTGGTTCCTTTGATTTATGGATTTTAGTGGATTAGTCTCCAAAATGCCAATCCGTCTTTTCCGAATTTTTTTTTCTATCATTGTCTCACCCCCCCTCTGGAAATTCAGTACCTAAATTATGCTGGCAAGAGACCAGATAATTTCTAAATTGTGACTGTGGATTGGGTTAGAGGCCCTTGACAAAATTTTTGGTTAAGTCCAGTAAATTTTGTGCATGACTGGACTGTCATCTCTGATCTTGGTGAATGACCATTGTATATTGTGTAAGTATAAGTATTCTAAGATAAATTTTCTGCGATTATTTATCATAATCTATAAGCTACTAATGGGTGCTTACATGAGTAAGAAGGACTTTGGAAGGAAGCCTAGGAATGTACACGTTTTTAAATGTGAGTGTAAACCTAGTCAGACTCCTGAGGAATTTGTTGCTCAGACGGCTGGTGATTATTATTGTGACCCGTTTGTAGATTATGCAGCAGGTTGTTCTCGGCAAGAGAATAAGGCAATGTATTTTGACATGGCAGAGGGCAGAATAGATGGAGATCTTATGCTGGTCCCAGAAATCAATCAGGAAGAATAGCTCAGAATAATGGTGTCTGTTTTAATTGTGGTAATACTAGTCATTGGCAGAGAGAGTGCCACTATCAGAGTCAGAAGCAGGGAACTGCTGCTTCGTCCGTGGGGGCTCAGAGTGCAAGTCCCTGTAAAAAACACACGCTGCCTTATGTAAAAGAGTTTGTTTGTAACCCTGATGAATTGTTTCCAGAATGATTTCTTGTGTGAAAGATACTGTGGGTCATGCTGATTATCATATGTGTATAGGTCGCCATCCATGAATTTTCAGATAATTACAAAAAATATGAATATTAGATGCTCATGATGAAATCTAAATTTTAAAAGGTTTTAAAAGGTTTACACCAATTTATAGAAATACATGACAGCGGAAAGGAACGAATATATTCAACTCTGTCCCTGGTTATAGTTTGAAAGGTTTATTCATCCTGGCCAGGCGAAAGACTTTTAAGCCGGACACATTCTTTTCGTTGCGTTAAATAAGCAGTGTAGAAGCCATACAAGACAGGTAGGGTCGAGCTTGCTGTTTTTGAGTCATGGTATAACTGGTATAACTGTTGCATGTTTGAAGAGGTTTTGTTTAGTTTAAGAGAGGGCAGAGTTGAAACGGGATAGCATAAATTTGTATTGGTGGAAGTTTGCAGGAATATGAGATTTCCTTTAGAAGGCATTCAGGGGAATGAGTGGAAGAATGTTGCATGCTCTTGTTGGCATAGATTTGGTGTTTATAAGTAATTTGAAATATTCCCGTTATTTAATTTTTGAAAGGCCATACAAAATGCAGTTTTAGGACAGCGTTAAACATTAAACTAATGTTCCAATCCCCTGCGCGAGGGATTAATCCAGCAGTTAATATGTATAAGACAGCGAAACCCGTTAACTGCTATCCGTACTTCAAGGTTTTTGGTGAAATGCCTATAACAAACTGGCTGTTTGCCCAGAAAAAAAAGCTCTTTGAAATTTTTTTATTTTTTTTTAAAGTCAGAGGGTCTTTAAAAGTTAAAGCTGGCCATGTGCTCGGCACTTCGCAAAGAGTTACAAGAAATTAGTATGGAGTCCTATACAAAATCATTTGTCTATTTTAAAAAGGAAATCTTCTGCTCAGGATTTCAGAATTTTTCTTATATTTACAGTTTTACTATTGATAATGCCACAGTTGTTAAAAGACCTACTGCATGCCTTTTCTTTTAACACAAGCAGTAAATATTTTTATAGTCGCTACACATACAAATCTACTTACCAGTTTAATTTAGCTATATATCAAGCAAACTATTTTCATAATTATATTTACATCTTTGTTCACATAAGTATATAGATAATATATGCACAAAAGAGGGGAGATACATAGGTTATTGAAGGACTCTTTGAGATCCCTATAGAGCAGGGGTGAGCAAACTTTTTATGCCGAGCCCCCCTTTTCATCCATGAAATTTCTCGGGCCCCCCCTGCCTGATGTAATCTAAATCACATGACGTCAGCGCACGTGAGCTAGTTCAGCCAATGAGGGCGAACCAGCTTTGTAACGCCCCCGCCACGCATCTACAAAAAAAGTATTTATAACACAAATTACATCACTTAAAAATAAATATTATGATATTTGTCTAATAGTGTCCCCATTTATGCTGTATTATTAATCTCTCTCTTCCCGCCACCTTAGAACCTCTCAGGACCTTTCTCCCCTCTTCCACAGTCTCACACTCCTCTCCCAGTCTCTCCCTCTTCTTGTATTTCTCACTCCCCCTCCAGTGTCTCTCTCTATCCCTCCCCTCAGTGTCTCCTCCTCCCTCCCCCACTCTCTCTTTCCCTCCCCCCAGTGTGTGTCTCTCTATCTTTCTCCCTCCACCTAGTGTCTTTCTCCCTCCCCCCAGTGTCTCTCACTCCCTTCCTCCCCCCAGTGTCACTCTCCTTCCAGCCATTGTCTCTCCCTCCAGCCATTGTCTCTCCCTTCCCCCGGTGTCTTTCTCACACTCTCCCTCCAGCCATTGGGTGTCTCTCTCAATCCCGCCAGTGTCTCCTTCCCTCCTGCCAGTTTCTGTCTCTTCCTCCCGCCAGTGTCAGTCCCTCCCACCAGTGTCTCTCTCCTTCCCTCCAGTGTCTCTCTCAGCCCCATGTCTCTCTTTCACCCCCCTCCCCATGTCTCTCTTTCACCCCGCTCCCATGTCTCTTTCACCCCCTCCCCATGTAGCTCTTTCACCCCCCTCCCCATGTAGCTCTTTCACCGCCCTCCCCATGTAGCTCTTTCACCCCCCCTCCCCATGTCACACTCACTCTCACCCCCCCTCCCCATCTCACACAATCACCCTCTTCATGTCACACTCATACCCCTCCCCATGTCACATTCACCCCCCCGCACTATCACCCCCCCACACTCACACCCCCTCCCCATGTCACACTCTCACACTCTCACCCCCCTCCCCATGTCACAGTCTCACCCCCCCACACTTACCCCCCCACACTCACCCCCCTCCCCATATCACACTGTCACACTCTCACCCCCTTCCCATGTCACACTCTCACCCCCCCTCCCCATGTCACACTCTTACACACACACTCTCACTCCCCCCATGTCACACTTTCACCTCACACCCCTCCCCGTGTCACACTCTCACTCTCACCCCCCTCCCCATGTCACACTCTCACACTCTCACCCCCATGTCACATACTCACTCACTCTCACCCCCCTCCCCATGTCACACTCTCACCCCCTCCCCATTTCACACACTCACCCCTCCCCTTGTCCCACTCACACACTCATCCCCCCTCCCCATGTCCCACTCACACACTCACCCCCCTCCCCATGTCCCACTCACACACTCATCCCCCCTCCCCATGTCCCACTCACACACTCACCCCCCTCCCCATGTCCCAGTCTCACACTCCCTCCCCATGTCCCAGTCTCACACTCCCTCCCCATGTCCCAGTCTCACACTCCCTCCCCATGTCTCAGTCTCACACTCCCTCCCCATGTCCCAGTCTCACACTCACCCCCCAAGTCTCAGTCTCACACTCACCCCCGTGTCCCAGTCTCACACTCACCCCCCTCCCCATGTCACACACACGCTGATGTAAGAAGCAAAAAGGAGATGCTGCTGTGTAGCTGTGTAGCACAGCGCCACCTAATGGCCAAAAGAAAAATTGCAGCTAGAGGTGGCTTTTTTCTCGGCTCCTGGCAAAATCGCTGCCGCTTCCTGAGCCCCCTCTAAACAATCTTGCGCCCCCCCAGGGGGGCACACCCCCCAGTTTGCGCACCGCTGCTATAGAGGATCCAGAACTTGATATGTTTGTAAATAATACACAATGCACAGTAGGTTCAGAATTTATTTGAAGCAATGTTAACTCCAAGGGCTCTTGCAGAAATAAAGATTGCTGCCATATTAACAGGGCTGACAGGCTCTCATTAAAAATATACCTTTGCAGATGGCACAGCAAAGCAGGTAGCAAGCCATCCCAATGTTGAGGGATATATCATATCTGCCAACTTTATAATTTTGTAACCATTTATTCGTTTTTGGGTATGTCCTGGACATAGAGTTAAAGGACGGGTGATGCATTGTTGCAAGTGCAGTTGCATGGGTGAGCAGGGTATACATTATATACAAGGCATTTCACATTTTTTTAATCAGAATAGTTACAGTGGAGTGTTTGAGGTGAAAGCCAAGAGTGACTGTGGATGTGGGACAATAGCCTTGAGTGCAGGCTGTTGGGATGCTTGATTTGTGGGGCGAGTTTTAAGGTTAGTTAGTATTAAATTACTAAAAGGTTGACACCATTTGCATCAGAGGATATGGCAGATGGGAGTCAGGTATGAATGAGAGCAAGTGTGTATTGGGAGAAGAGAGATTGATTTGTAGTTTGAGACAGTGTTTTTGTTCCCATTTTTGAAGATTGGGACAACTCTGGCAGTTTTCAAGGTCTTAGGGAAATGGCCTCCAGACAGGATAGAGTTGATTATGGAAGCAATTGGTTTGGCACAGGCTGAGGTACAGTACCAAGTTTTAGGAACTTGGATTGTAGCAAAGTCAAGTCCACATTGGTTTCTTAGTTTAAAATGTGAGGAGCGTTAATAGGGGATATCTCTTTTTATATGCGGATGCTAAGACAGTAATAACCATATTAATACAAGAATTTATTTCTTGATATAAATTCTCTCCCTATGAGACACTTATGCGATGAGTTATGACCATCAGTAGTTCAAAGGAACGAATTAAGGACCATGCTATTGATAATAAAACAATTAATAAGTGTTGCATGCAACTAATATTTTTTTTTTTGAGTCTCTCTAGGCACAGGTTAAAGCTGAAAGTGCACCTACGCGAGACGGGTTAATGGTCAAGTATTTTCTACGCAAGCACGCTCTTCATCCCAGATGAAAAGGCTATTTAAATACTACTCATCACCAGCAATGCAGTAAAAATTTGCTTATCATCATGGATACACATTACGAACGTCAAAATAGTGCCAGCTTCGGCATAAACAGCTAATAAAGACAAAGGCATAGCGCCTGCAAATTAGTGTTTTGATGGACACAATGCTCTCTGACCACTAATCATCAAGGGAAAAAGGTCATAGGCAAAAAAGTCCAGGCCTCAACACACAAACTTTGAATTTTTACTATTTTTACAGGTTTTTATTATTTTTCAGTTACAATGTATGCTCCATTATGTTTGTGTAAGTGGCGTCCCATAATGATGACAAAAATAGTATAAAGTATTATTTGTTTAACTCTGTTTATTTAGTTTGGATTTATAGATTAATAGAATCTCCCTGCAGAATGATATCCCGGTGGGAGAATGTTTTATCAGTCAAACACACAATTATGTTAATTGCTCACAGATAGAGTTAGAAACAGGAGAGAGACACCCAATACACAATTGCTAAAAAGTAGTCTATGGGAAGAAAAAGTTTTGGGGAACTTATTCCCAAATGTAGGAGTTGGGTTATTGTATGACAGGTTTACAGGGATATCCTCAATCATACAACCACAGACATTTACTCATTTAACAGAACTTACACACCCGCGACCGGAAGTGACGTATCGGGACTAGACGGAAGTGACGTATCGGAGCCAGCCGGGCAGGACCATCCACCTGAGAGGGAGCTCCATGCAGAGACCCTCACAGCGTCCTATAACACCAATGATTTGGACAGGAACAACATACTCCAGAGGGAGCCCACGAGGGGGAGAGTCCTAGAAGACGGTGTCCAACGCAGAGTCCACACCAGAGGTGGAGAGTCCCAGAGAGTGGTGTCCCACGCAGAGTCACACCGGAGGAGGCAGGTGAGCCTGAAGCTAACAGCTTTCTCTCCTTGATCACATTGAATGTGATACACGCATAAATTACTTGTTTTTATTGTAAGTGTTCATTTTTAACCCTATAAAGTCGAGTTTTTTTAGTACTGGTCTGCACTATGGTTATTTTTTCTTTTGCATACACATTGCTGCTGAGCTGAGATTTGAAGTCTCCACATCCCTGGTTGAGAAATCCTCCTTGCTGAGACCATTGTGTCAAAACCGCTTGTTTTTGACTTACATCTTGTAAGTAGGCAACACTTATGAGCCAAGATCCAACATAGATTTCATACACCAGTTAAAAAACTGTCTGCACTTAGATTGTTTTGTTTTTTGTTCTATTTCCCTTTATGCTCCCCCTGGAATGCAACTGGAGACTAATATGTCCTGCCCATAAATCACGCCTCTAATCAAAGCTACGCCCAAGCCACACCCAGGTTACACCTACGTTACGCCTCTAACCAAACCTCTTCTTCTTTCTGTATAAAAATCATAACCCTATGCTTAATAAACTGAGACAAAGGAATTTGAAATCTGGCTTCTGTTACGTTTCATTTCCTTCGTTTTCCGGGCCCGTGGAATCATTAAAACCGGAGATAACAAGTGTCAGTGTGTGAAAGCTTTCCGGGGGGGGGGGGGGGGAGGGGAGTCTGCTGCAGAAGGTGCAGATGTGTACATCCAGTCACAAAGCTTCCAGCTCTTAAAGCAGAGGAAAGGTTTCCTTCACTGACAATCTGCCCGACAGAGTAATCGAACCTGTAGGAGATGAGTGCAGAGGTATGACCGGAGAGACATAGATATGGGGGAAATAAAAATGGGCTTTTATTTAGCCTATATCTTCAAACAATACAGCTTTAAGGCAGCATAGAAAATTAACAAAACAGGTCTATCCCTTTGTAAGGGCTAACTCATACTGCCCCATCCATATTTGCAGGACTGGGAGGATAGGCCTATTACAGCCTCTGACCCAAAGTCCAAAGATGTACCTATTATAAGATACTCTTTCCCTCAGTCTGGGTTGGTGTTCGTGGGGGGGCACCCTCTGGCGTGTTCCAGGGTCTGCTCCATCCTGGAATTGAGAGTCTGGTTCTCTAAAATCCCTCTCTAATAGAACACATCTCCTTAGTGCTAGAGAGATCCCCTGCAGTTTAAGCAGGAGGTTTTTCTACCTGACTGATGAGTCAGGTATAGATTAGCTAATTGTTTGTAGCTGCAATTAACCAGCTCCCTGCAGGACTCATCAGCCAGATACAGGCTTCCAATTTGGAGCACTGTCACAGAACCAAAAAACGTAATCCGTGATCCCCAATTGTGGAGGAGTTGAGGAGGAGTATAAATAGAGGTGCAGTCTTAGACTGAAGCCATTTGTTGCAGGGTTTAGCTGTTGGTGTGTGTTGCTGCTGTACTTCTATATTATAGCTCTACCCATTGATTGTCATTTTTGTAAACCATGCCCAAAATGGGGGCAAGGATTGCCACAATGGCAATGAGTGGCCAACCTAAAAAAACAATCCACCATCAGGTTAATAATAATTTAAAAACTATTATTAAGTAAATATATTTTTTTCTTTTTAAGTGGCGTGGGGCATGGGGGTAGTTTCCCCATGGAGGGTGGTTAGGCCCACCGGGTGGGTAGCAGGAGTGGGGTTAACCCCTATATTAACATAGTGGTTTATAACCGCTAAGGTGATAAGGGGTTGCAGGTCAGTACTTTGTTAAATATTTACTGCCAGTGCCACATTTCCAAAAAGTGACAACTTCCAAAAATGGCTGCCGCTGCAGCTAAGCGCCGCACATGCGCAGGTGCACGCTCATGCTGGCCACACACATTGCAGCAAGGTGTTTCATCATGGCCAGCATGAGCGCGCCCGCCCGCCCACTCAGCACCACCCTGAACAAGGCCAAAGATAGGATAATAATGGTGAATGACTCACGTTAATCTTCAGTAGTTCCCCGATCACGGTGAAAGCATTGGTGAAGGTCCCATCCAGAGCATGCTCCAGCTGGTGTGTATAATAAAGAATAAATAGAAAAAAGAGCAGAGCACAGCAAAGGCACCAGGGAGGAGGCTGGACAACGAAAGCCGTAAAAAAGATTAATTGAGAGAAAAACCTCCCCGCAGTCACTCTAACCGTAGAGTGACTCTGGGGATATTTTACTTTCAATAAATCTTTTTTATGGCTTTTCTTGTCCAGCCTCCGTCTTGGTGCCTTTACTGTGCTCCGCTCTTTTTTTTCTATCTATTCTCTATAATATTGTTGGTCTCTAGCGTATTTTCTTTGTTTAGTTGAAATAACATTCTTGTAATTTTTCTATTATAGACTGAAATATTTTGTCTTTTTCTTTGAAGTCTTACCCACAGAGGTATATGTGGGGTGAAGGGGTAGTAGCGCTGGACTTCTTTTGTTGGATAATTGGTTTTGATATCTTGATTCTTTCAGTGGATCTCGTCTGGATTGGGATAAGTGGCGCTTTTCAATTAAATTTGAAGACTGATTTTATAAAGCAATTGTACTTTTATTTTCTATGATTATGGTTATATGCTTTTTTAAACCATTCTCTTTGTTCATTTGTTTATGTTAGGTAAAACCCAAAATATTGATCTACATTTTTAGTTAGCCCTGTAATAATTCTACTTTTTAATACCATTGCTCTGAGATCTTTTATCCTTGCATCTCTTTTCACACTTTTTGATGATACTTTTAAAGTGTAAACCTTGATATTACTCTGGGAAGCTTTTGCTCTTACTAAATACTAATAGAAATCTTGTCAATTTTAATGCTTCAAAATATACTTCTGTAAAACATATTTTCACAACTCTTGTTTTTGTAATTTATTTCCCGCAGATACTATTTCTACTTTCATATATAAGTAAGCAACTATTTTTTTAATTTCCTTCCTATTTCTTTATTTCCACAAATGTGATTGTTGCTCAGTTTCTATCACTGACTTATTTGTCTTCCCTATGCAATATAGTTTTCCATCCGTCAAAAGTCAAGATTATTTATTGCTGTTGCTGATGCCAAAGAGATATAGAAATATAACCTAATCCAATATCCCGTCCTTTTTCAGGTAACACTTCAGATGTCTAATAATAACATAAAAACTATTACTTCATGATCTACAGTACTCGAAAGGTTCATGATAGTCACAATGTATGGAATATAAATATATATGAACCAGGTGGGCAGCCTCTTGAATTACAATCAGCACAATGTACAGTATGAAGTCCATTATTGATGAATATCTGTCAGTGGCATCTGCACAGCAGGTTTACTTTAGTATTGATACAGTGAATCCTGTGAGGGAGAAATATGATATATGCCTTTCCTTTTCTGTAGGAGTATTACTTTCATCTTTCACTGTGTAAATACTAACAATCCAATCAATATGTTATAGGCTTTTCAGTCTGGCTGTCAAGAAGCAGTATAAGGACTGTTTTATTTTAGTACATTTGTTTTGGCTATAGGCTTTTAAATAATAAATAGAATTTATTTCTGAAACATTCTAATAATAATAATTCTAATCACACATGCTATTTTAAGATTATTCAGTTGCCTATATGGCAATTTAGTGATCACGTTAAGCATATGAGTTGTTTGTTCAGTGATTGCAGAATAATCAATAGGAATCAATATGAAACAATTCTCTTGGATTTATTTCACTTGATCTTTCAGAATACAGCAAACTTATCATCAACATCAGAATTCACATACATGACATTCACCTCTGAGAGCCAGATGCTCTAAAATCCATTAAATCAGGGAACATAAAATAACGTTACCTAAAACAGGAACAAATGTTATGATTCCTAACTTAACATGGTATCCTCCAATTAAATGTATTTATTTCTAAAATATTTTAACAGGAAATATACATTGACTGTTACCTATCATTTTCAAGTACGTCCTGGGGACAGAGTTATGGTGACAATACATGGTTACATTAAATGAACAGGGGTTATACATTCAGTTTACGAACATTTCATGGACATATGATTGTAACAGTTAGAGAAAAGATTAATATGACACAGCTAAAGTATTGAAATTACTTATATTGGAGGTGATTTTGAGAGTCTCTGATTATGATCTGTTATTCCAGTCATGAGGTGCACGATAAGAGAAGGAGGAGCGACCGTATGTCTTGTTGAACCTTGGAAGTGAACAGTCTTTTGGAGTGATAAATGCTTAGTGTAGTAGGGGTGAGGAGCATGTTCAGATAAGCATGTCAGATTGGTTCATCACTTCCTGGTTGGGACCTATTGAAGATGAGGAAGAGCAACACACTTTGCATTGCAACTCTTTTCCTGAACAGCTCATCCTTCTGTTTCACTGCCTCTCAAGCTAAGTATTTTTGCCAGCTTCTCTGTGTTGACCTACAGTAGGATTGTATTGGACTCTGCTTTTGTCTAAACCCCAAAACTATATTGCTGCTTCTCTGTGTATGAACCCGGATGTGTTCTGGACTTTGCCTTTTCCTAACCCATCAACAATACTGCCTGCTGACCTGTGAATGACCTGTGATTGTTTTAACTATTCTCTGATAGAACCCCTTTCATCAATCTTCCTTCCTCAGTCTCTGGGATTTCCAGCATCCTCAGAGATTGCAACACCATTTTTTCTCCCAGTGGAAAATGGATCACCAGGTGCTGCAAGAATTAGCAGACTCGATGCATGGTTTACGGATCGGATTGGTACACTGCATACAGAGAACGCCAATACCCACCCAAACCTCCAACCCTTACAACAATCAGCTGCTCCTGGGTCACCAGCTGAAAATACCATGCATCTACCATTACCAGACCATTTCAATGGGAACACAAAAAGGTTTCAATTTTTTTTTACGTAATGCTATGTACAATTTCAATTTAAACCTTTGACTTATGCTACTGATTGGCCTAAAATCGCCTTTATTATTGGAATCCTTACCGGAGATGCTATCCTATGGGCTTCACCAATATTAGTCACATGTTCGTCATGTTCATTTTCGTATGATCCAATATGATATCATACTCTATGTTATGGTATTGAAATGTATGAAATTAAATGTAAAAAGTTGATATGACTAAAAAGTAGTTTAAAATAAGAAATATTTTTATTAGAAAACAGTAGGCTTTGTGAAGAATACAATAATAAAAATGTCTTCGCTCTTCTTCCAAATGTACAATCTTCTTCTTTCTGTATCTTCTTTGGGCTGGCTCTTGGACATCCCGTGTAAAGAGAAAATATTATGTATCAATACAGTAGTGTACTGCACAAATTACGTGTGGTACAGTATGAGTATGCTTATGCGCATGCGTGTCTCTATGGAACCTGGTTGAAACGCATACGGGTGTAATTGAATTTCTGCACATGTGAGTTTCTATGGAACCTGGTTGAAAAGATAACTACTGTAGATGCATGAATTACAATATGTTATAGTACATTACCTGACGGTGTCGGTGGATGTGTTTCCTGCATGATCACCGTGTTGTAATCGGCCCACTAAACCTGCAAAACATGAATGAACACAAGAATTAAACAATGAATACAACATGAATTTTTGCATTTTTTAAATACAGTATTAGAATAAGACGCTTTGAATTAATGATGCATGAATTAAAGTACAGTGATGTACAGTACATTACCTAACAGTATTGCTGGATTTTTTTCCTGCATGCTCCAGCCAAACCTGCAAAACAAGAATGAAAAAAAGAATGCAATAATAACTACAATAAATTACTGAATTAAACATTTTTATGTAAATCTTTATTAGATTAAAAATATTATAGTAGAAACTTTATTTAGTAAAGATAGTCATCTTTTTCACCCTGAGCACTCAATCAATAGGCCCTCTAATGCCGCTAAAGGGCATTGTTCGTGCCTTTGACGGCTTTGAAATGTGCAGGGGAAATTTTTAACTGCTTCTTGAGATTGTCCATAATACAGCTGTAGCGGCCGTTATTGTAAAAAATCACGGAGCCGTTGTCGTTGGATTTGCTGTATTCCATGCAGTTTTCATTTTGCATTCCCGCGTTCATGCCGCATTTACGCCACCTGGCATCCACGGTTGGTCTGTTTAATGTAATGGTTTTGGGTTTAATTGGGTGCAATTCTTCGCGTATCCGCCCGGTAGCAGAAATTCATGAATTATAATGAATTGTAATGTGTACAGTGCTTGTGCTACTGTGTCGACTTGCAGGTGTTTAAAAAACCAGATAAAAACCATGTCTACCACAGTGGTCCATTGTGAATTGACCTTGGTACTTGAAACCCTGAAGAAGTTATCAATTTTAGACGTTTCGAAATAAAAACTGTAAAACTCAATGCTCTGTGTCTTATTTTTACATTCTTTCTCCTGCACAATTGCTGACTGGACACAGTCCACAGTCCACCACAGACATATAAAATACCTGACTGTACTTATGCATTTTTTATTTGTTCTGCAATTAATGCTGCAGCAGATAACATGGCGACTTTTGCCAAAATTTATGAATATTTCATTTCGGACTATGATTTTTTATAAATTTTCACCTGACGCTCGTGTGTGGAAGCGTTAAGCTAAGTAGCGATCCGTGTTTTTTTCATATTGACCCTTCACCTGGAGATAGAAGAGGGTATTGGTGTGTAGTACCAGATTTTTCCAGTATGTTTGATCATGGACACTTCAAAAGGAGATTCGTCAATCCCAATCTAGCAATTTAAGAGCGCCTGCACCGGCATCTGCACCAATTTACAATAATGGTCCAACCATCAGTGAATACCTGGTGAATGGCAATCCTTGCTATCTGTCCCCGCCAAATACCTGCAAAAATTCCAGTCTCCAAAAGAAGATCTATCTATTGCATCGTAGAGTTGTCAGGGATATCGACACAACTTAAACCATTCAGCATGCGGGCGAACGAGCTGGATCTTGTGTGAGGAGTGCTGTTGACATATGCATGGATGGGTGCAGGAGCAAGTGAGCTGGGGGTTCCCAGGAGAGCAGCGTTGTGGATAGGTGCTTTAACAAGTGATGTGGGGGTTCCCAGGAGAGCAGTGCTGTGGATGGGTGCTGGAACGGGTGACTTGGGGGTTCCAAGGAAAGCAGCGTTGTTGATGGGTGCTGGAACAGGTGACCTGGGGGTTCCCAGGAGAGCAGCGTCATGGATGGGTGCTGGAACAGGTGACCTGGGGGTTCCCAGGAGAGCAGCGTAGTGGATGGGTGGCTGCCAAATGTTTTGCTTTGTGTGCACGCCAGCGAATTTCTTCTTGACATAATAAGGCCCAGGGTTCTTAGCTTTTGGAGACCCCCACAGTCACTACTGACTAAGTATTTTTGTTTTCTTTACTGAATAGTATGTACTGTAATTACACTTTTACTGATGAAATGCATTAGTGTTTTTAACAGTACCTTTTACCTAGCAATTATTGTCCTCTACCGTATGACTAATAACGTCTTGTATGCATGTTTTTAATATTTGATCAAGATTTACATTCTTAAAATCAATAAATGTAATTTTGACTGTGTAAAGTAAATCTCTGAAACACACACCCATGACACCCATTGTATTTCAAAGTGAGTTGCACCTACCCCATTAATTATCACTCACTTCCTTATTACTCACTCACCCCCGCTCTCCTCTCCCTCCATCAAGTCAATTACCCCATGCAATGTTATATTTATATAGCACCATATATCCCCCATACACTACATTATATACAGTGTATATATATATATATATATATATATATTAATTGAAAGATTGAACAGCGCCTGGATGTGTACTAGCCCCACAGTAGACTCCTGACAACAAACAGACCACAACAAATGTTAGCACAGATGACCCGTATAAAACAATTGTAAAAATGTATTATTATAAAATATATATAGGAACTCAGATGGTGGTCATAAGTATTGATGGTGAGTGTGTGTAAAATATAAAAAATGTAAAAATTGTATATGTATAATTGTTGTGTGTTAAAAAATATATTGAATAAAAAATGATAAATGATGAACTATTATTGCAAAAAACACTGAAAAATATGATTATCAAAATATAATATGATTAGGTGAAATGTATTAACTTAAAAATTAAAATGTTAAAAAATAAAAAATAAAAACGTGTAAAAAATTAACTAAAAAAAAATATATATATGTGTTTTCCACAAATTTTTTTGATTATTTTGTATGGAGATTACAACATCCGGGCTGCTTCTTCTTTGGGGTCAGCAACCTCCCTGCAAATTCTATTGGAGAAACAAGAGAAAAGCGTCTGATCCATGTGTAAAATCTGGTAACAAAATTTTGATTAAAAATCACAAGACAAATGCACACTCACAATTTGTCAATGCAAATTAACCATTGTATGGGTAAACCCATGCGTCAATAAGTAGCTGCTAGCCGAATGTTTACTTCAGTACATCAGACCTCACTGCTACCGGTGCATCACAGTCAGATGTCCCTCCGGAAATTCAGGTATACAGTCTGTTGTTCCAGCATTAGATGCTGTGTGTGGCTCAGGGAACGTCCTCCCTCGCCTGGCAGCAGACGCACGTGGTTTCAAGGAGCTACGTTTGGTGGAATAGCTTGTGCGTCTGCTGCCAGGAGATGGAGGACGTTCCCTGAGCAGTGAGGTCTGATATACTGAAGTAAACATTCGGCGAGCAGCTACTTGTTGGCGCATGGGTTTACCCATATAATGCTTAATTTGCATTGACAAATTGTGAGTGTGCATTTGTCTTGTGATTTTTTATTAAAATTTTGTTACCAGATTTTACACATGGATCGAGCGCTTTTTCTCTTGTTACTCTATATATATATATATATATACTGTAATTTTATATATATATATATATATATATATATATATATTTTGTTTTTCTTTATATTTTGATTCAAGAAATGTATTATTATTAATTTGTTAAATTAGTCCAAGGGCTTTTTGTGAGGTTTCTTTTTCTGTTTTTATATATATATATATATATAAAAACAGAAAAAGAAACCTCACAAAAAGCCCTTGGACTAATTTAACAAATTAATAATAATACATTTCTTGAATCAAAATATAAAGAAAAACAAAAAATAGCTAACTGAAACCCTAACTACTGAACTCAAAAAAGAGTTATATGATTGGACAAAAAATTATTATAAATGAATGGGACTAACTCATATAACATAGATAAAAGGAGGAAAATAAAAAGGGGAATAAAGGCAAAACCTCAAAAAATGAAACCACTATGGGGACCAAGTACCCATAGTGATTTACAACCGGCCGGTCATATAGTGAGGAGATGGTATCAATAAACAATACAGTCAAATGCCCTAAACTCCAGAGAAAAGTATGTGGTGTAAAACAACAAGGAAAGATGTAAACATAACAGAAAATATCACCAAACATGCTAAACTCATATGTGGGGCACTGGAATAAAAACACCTAATGCATAGACCTATAAATATAGCTCATACAAAAGACCATAAAGATAATTCAGTGACCCAAACACAGCCCTAGAATAAGAACATATACAGGAAACTGGTCAGATGCTTGACACCAGTGCAATAGCTCGTAAATAGCAATAGCATATGTAACGCTTGTTCCCTCTGGTCTGACCCACCCAATCTCACATTGGCCCCTGTGGTCTATCCAGTCCTCATTACATGTTCGTGTCTGGTGGTGCACCTGTAGGCAACAGGACTCCTGAGTCTCCGGCATGATGGTATTCGGGGATGTCAAACCGGACAGGCAGCTGAGGTAGTGGCTGCGAGTCCTACTTACATCACGTGCAGCGCTTCCACCTCATCGGGATCTATGCGTCCGCAGGTAGATGGTCCAGATGAGGAACTCCTTCTTGGTGGTGAGGGCCCCTGGAGAGTAATTTCAGACTCACACCATGGGGTTCTCGTTGAACAAGCCATCTTTATTTTGCGTGGTGATAAGGGCCAGCTGCCCCTCACAGTCATGGCTTCAGCCGCACATTGCTCCGCGCTCCCCTTTAAGAGGTACGCCCTCCCAATGGAGTGGGATCCCCTCTCCCTCGCAGGGAGATCACCCCTGTGCCAGGTCCCTGGACATAGTTGGCCTTCTCTGGCTGGATATCGAATGGTGCCACTAGTTACTGCACTAGTGGGCACCTTTGAACTTGTTGCTTCACCTTCACTTTGTAACATCAACCCACAGCAACCACACTAACTTTAGGCAGTGCAGTGCCTTATATACCTCAGGAAGCAGGCACATCTCTGATGTCACTAATCATGGACTTAGAGCATGTAGCCACTCCCATCCATACATAGGGCACCTCACCAGGGTGTGAGGGCAAACCTCCATGATTACTGCTGGCATTCCTGTAACTTACCAGTTTTTGCTGCCAGCAGGAGAGATGACTGTAGGCATTGTTATGCATGGCTACACATATAAGAGAACCCAGAGTAAACAGTATACTCATCTCCTGTATAGCATAAATGGCCTGAGTTCAATGCAGCTTAGAGTCCTGGATGGTAGTCACCCCAGCCGGAGTGAATCACCAAAATATGAGAAGAGTCCCAAACAAAAGATAAGGTCCAAAAGAGGCCAGTAGTCAGGGGCCAGCAACAAATGAATACCACAACGCATTTCACCCCCACCTTAGAAGAAGCCCGTGAAATATGACATCCTATACCCCTGTGAAGTATGACACCCTGCTCATGGGGTGCTCGTTATTCTACTCAGATCCCCTCCTACCCAGAGTGATTTTCAGTCCAGGGACCCTGCTGCAGGCGCCCCTCCATACCGAGACCCCGGACCAGTATATTCCTCCAGAGAGCATGGGGCTAGTCTAGAACATGCCCCCAGTCAGCTGCCTAACTACCAAGACACTTGTCTGTGGAAAAGTCAGCATTAGGAGTGACCCTGCCACAAATGGTGGACGCCATAACCCAGTCCTTGCAATCCTATCACTATCGGAAACCGAAGGCGTTCTCAGGGATCCTGCCTACACCCTTAGAGGAGAAGGAGTTTGAGGCATGGAGACATCACGCGTGCAAGTGCTCCCCTAGTTGTCCTGCTCTGATGAAGTAAAGCAGCAGCGAATCGTAGAGTGTCTACGGTCTCCTGCTGCCCATATGATCTGATTCTACTGTGAGTGTCATCCCGAAGCTGACGCTCAAGCACTAATACAGGCCCTGACCAAAGCTTATGGCATCCCGGATGATGTTATCTCTCAACTGGCTCGGTTCCACACCCTTGCACAAGCAGAGGAGAAGTGTCAGAGTTCTTCAAACGACTTCAGTTGGCCCTATGACCTTGGTAAAGAAGAAGGTTGTCTGAATGTCCACGGTTGACGAACTCAGAACCAACCAATTCCTGAGGGGAGCATTGCCCATGCACCCGGTCGCTAACCGAATCAGCTGCATCCTCTCCCCGGAACATCCACTTCCTTTTGAAGACCTAATGGATAGAGTGCACGCTTGAGACCATCTTGCAGACCAATCCTTCCAGAAGTCTCCTGACTCTGCCAAAGGAGAGAGACATGAGTCTCCCTCAAAGGAGTCCCACAAGGAAGAGACAAAGGGGGCATCGATTCAGAAACCTACGGAGACAGAAAGTGCCAAGGGCATTCCTTCTTCAACGGCGTCTGTTTCCGCCCCCAGGGTGCCTAGGAGCTAGGCTCCTAATCCTGGCCTCACTGCCAACTACATCCAACAGCCAACATCCGATGCTACAATTGTGGCCGAAATGGTCATATCGCAAAGGACTGCTTAAAGCCAAAAAGACCCACCACGGGAGCCTCAACCTACACCGTGTAGGTGACGCAATCACTCTCCATGCTATCGAAGAACATTCCGGACCCCAGCCCTGATGAAGCATCCCAACGGGACGCCTACACTCGGGTGGGGCTGGCAGCAATCATAAGAGTTCTTGTGGAAGGCATCTACTCCTCGGCCTTGCTCGATACTGGGTCATAGGTGACCATTATCTACCTGCCTTTCTATGACCAACATCTTAAGCATCTGCCCTTGCAGCTGGCAGAGAAGATGAAGATGTGGGGTCTTGGCTATGGTAACTATCCCATCGATAAAGTGGTACAAGTGCAGCTAAATATAGCACAACTGAACACCAATACCCTACCCCATGGACGTGGAGGCTCTGATTTGTCCTGAGCCTCGGGAACACCCAAGTTCCTCAATCATATTGGGGACCAATGTCGATGTGGTGTGGGCAGTGATCCAGGCTTATCTTCATGAGGCGGGCGAAATACCCCTATCCTTGCTATGGATCCATCCGGTACTCAAAGATGAGTGCTATAGGGTTGCTGCACAAGGGTGAGACTTTCAATCATGAAGAGGGGTTGATCGAGAGTCCACCAGGGGGAGTGAGACACTTGGATGCAGTAGTCCACTATCTAGGTTGTGACAAAGACGATTAGTACTTCTCTCTAGAGACCACCCCTGCAGAAGAGGCCAAGAGAGGGTACAAGATGGTTCCAGAGATCCGGGAGTTTCATTCCCAAGAAAATTACGATGACCATCCAAAACATCTCACCTCACACTGTACCATTTGATGTCAGACAGAGGCTGGGTCGGATATACCTGTCACCACCGTGGAAAATATGGCGCACGTAAACGCCGCTACTGTGTGAGATGAGCCCTCCAGGTTGCAGTTTGATTTCAGGGAACCGACCCTGTCCGAAAACTGGAACATATGGCTAACTGCCAATCTGGAGGAATGCAGGGAGGTATTCTCCACTTGTGAGATAGACGTAGGCTGCAGCAAGAACTCCCAGCACACGATCCATCTGAATGATACCACGCCATTCCGAGAGCGTTCAAGACGTATCACTCCCAGAGATGTGTAGGATGTGAGAGACGTCCTGAAGGAGATGGAGCCAGCAGGCATCATGACCGAATCTCGTAGCTCCTACTCCTCTCCGATTGTGGTGGTACACAAGAATAATGGGTTAGTCCACCTGTGTGTACCAGTGTTGATCAAAAAGAGTTGATCAGAAAGATTCCCCTTATATACAGCACTCTATTGTCATTCATATAGTCGAGGGTAGACGATAAATGGTCTTGTAGTAAATTACTACTGATCTATCTGGCTGACCAGAATCACTGCGGATATCAGAAAAAATAATAAAATTTTATTAAATCTACATAGATAGTTAAAAACACATATACATTGTTAAAAATCCCTAATGTGGCTGATATGTAAATGGGATGAAAATTAATTTGGTCTAATGCCATATACACGTATTCTATTAGTCCACCTGTGTGTAGACTATTGGACCCTGAACAGGCATACCGTACCTGACCAGTACACTCTGCCACGAATAGAAGAGATCCTCAACGCGATGACAGGGAGCCAGTGGTTCAGCGTGTTGGACCTGAGATCTGGGTACTACCAGGTACCCATGAGCTCTGAGGACCAGGAGAAGACAGTATTTGTCTGCCCCTTCGGCTTTTATCAGTTTACCCGAATGCTCCATTTGCGGCATTTGCGGTGCCCCGGCGACATTCCAGCGACTGATGGAGAAGACCATTGGGATATGAATCCTTGTGAGTGCAAGTCCACCTCGATGACATCATCGTGATCAAGCATGTTGAAGCATTGGCGCACGTGTACAACTGCACCAGGCATGAATCTAAATTCGGTAAACACCATACTTCACGATGTTCGAGCAAGATGCATGACCGGCTGTATACATCCGTCTCAGGTATGTACCGATGGGGTACCCAATGTGGCTTACTACTCATACGTGAGGCGACTTCAGGATAGCCTGTACCGCGCCTATCAGCTAGCAGAAAAGGCCTTGGCCCATCTAAACACCTACAACAAGCGAAGGTATGACCACAAGGTCAGATATTGGGAACTTCGCCCTGGAGACGCTGTTCTCCTATGCATTTAGGCATCCCTGGCATACACAAGCTGGCCGACCGCTAGTGCGACGGGGTCTTCGAAGTAGAATCCCAAATGCCAGGCCTCCCGGACTACCGTATACGAGACGCGGATGGCCGGGTAAAGGTTTGGCGCAGAAACCACTTGTTGTCCATTCGACAAGTGGGAGGAAATGACTTTGAAACAGAGACCACAGTAACTATCCCTGAGCCAGAAGAGTTCGCAGAGACTCCCGCTTCACTAAGCGAGTCCAGCCAAGATACTTTGGAAGGCACATTCACCAACTTCAATGGTGGACATCTCCCGAAGGAGCACCGGGTAATGGGCCTGCGCCTCATGTGCCTTCACCCGTGGCTTCAACTAGCCATCCTCTGGATACCAGAAGCCCAAGTTTTGTGCCAAATAGAGACTTTACAGAGACTGTTGCCACTTGGAGATGGGCCAAGGACCCAGGACTATGATAGACTTTCCCCTTGTGGAAATTACTGAAGAAGAGCCTCGCAGAATCCAGCAAGTGAGATGCCCTCCCTATAGAGTGGCATATGATTCGTTAGGGGCACCCTATTATGAGTCTCAGCAGCTAGCTAGGAGCAAGCTAGCCTCCGTTATAAACATGTTCATGGAAATGTTTAATATTGTTTCAAGTTATACATGTGTTAAGTTGTATATATAACCCTGCATTTTCCATTACATAAAATGGCTGTTACGTTGTTCCCAAGCAGGGACGTTGGAGTCTCCACCAGGGGAGCCAGGTCCCCCTCTTACCTCATGGCTTGCGTTAGGGGGATGGCTACAGGTGCTGCTCCTGCGGAAGGGGGAGAAGCCAGTGGGTGGGCTACTCCGACACTCCGGAGCTGCTCGGCGGAATGCCGCTAAGGGTGCCACCATCTTTAATTTGCTGCGCATGCGCAAAGACACCTCGCTCATGCACAGAGATCACATGGTCCCAACGGTCAAGGGGGAAGCTTGTGCATGCACAGTAGTGCTTGGCGCATGCGCGGTAGAGTTCCGACACCCCGGTAGCCATTGGAGAGTTGCACGCATGCACATTGGTATAGCAGCAGCAATGGCCGTTTTAGACATTGCTCCGCAGGGGAACTGCACATACCAGGATACCTTAGGGTGGCCCGATCACATGGGCAGTGTTAGCCTTTTGGGCTGGAGGATTCATGGTGAGGGAGAGTGGAGTTTTGGCACGAGGGGCTCGTGCTGTTCAGTTGTAGCCAGGACACAGAAGGGGAAGGTAGGGTCCTTGAATGAAAATATTTTCAGTCTGTTTTTATTTTTTTTAATTTATAATTCCGTCTGACAACAAACAACATTCAAGCGGTACAATTGTTGCACACAGTCGCACAATGGTGTTTGCTACATGGTGTGACAGTGGAGGACATGTGGAGTATCTGGGGACACTCAGATATAATGCTGACTACATCTGTAAAGGGGACTTTTGAAGGAAAAACTCAAACTTGAAACAGAGAGAATGCCTTGTTAGACATACAGCATTTTTTGGGGATTCTGATCAATTATATTGCCAAGCTTAGTAACCTTGAAGCCACTACCGATTTGACTGACAGTAGTTTAATCACAGTATTTCTTCGGGGACTAAAGACGAGTTAAAGGACGAAATAGTTAGTGTTATGATTCCTTCAACTTTAATCAGTCTCATAGATCTGTCTCTACAAATAGACCAAAGGCTATCCGAGCGACAAGCCATACAGGCCTCCCGCATGCACAGAGTTGTCTTAGGAAAAAATACCTGAACCATGCAAATTGGGATTTAACAAACAGTATTAGACAGCACACAGAACTCTGTATAAAGTGAAAAAATAAGGATTGGCTCAGTGAGTAAAGACACTGACTGACACTGAGATTGCTGCAGGGGAGCCTGGTTCAATTCCCAGTGTCGGCTCCTTGTGACCTTGGGCAAGTCACTTTATCTCCCTGTGCCTCAGGCACCAAAAACATAAATTGTAAGCTCTACGGGGCAGGGACCTGTGCCTTCAAAATGTCTCTGTAAAGCCCTGCGTACAATTATCAGCGCTATACAAGAACATGCTATTATTATTATTATCAATAAACCACAAATGTTCCCAGCACTCAAAACGGAAAGAACAGATAGTAAATGGATCAGCCAAAAGTAAGTATTTAATGGTACACGAATTATGCAAAAAATGGTTAAACAAGGACCAAAAAAGAAAGCACTATGTGCTAGGGCAGGGACAAAGACAGGGGAGAGGAGAGGGAAAGATAAGGGAAAACACAGGGAGTTAAAAGTCCAGGGCAAGGGGGGCAACGTCACGTTTCGGGGTATAGGAACCCCTTCTACAGGCCCGTTCCCAGGTAGACCGTAGTCAACTGGTACTTCCCTAAACCCTGCAACAATGTCCCTGGGAGACACAGTGACAAGCTATCACTGAATATCCCAACAGAATGAAGGTAGGCTGTGAGGCACAAGACTCAGACCAACTAACCCTAAGTGAGTAACAGGAAAACTGGATGAAAACTGCTGGGCTACCTGCACAAAGAGGAGTTTGCTGCCACAACCTGTTTTTTGCCATTGGACATTTCCTGCATTTACTGGACTCAAAGCTCTCCAGTGTGTGGCATTAACCCTTTAGCACCCTGCTTTGCGAGCTAACTCCACTGCTACTTAGTAAGCCTTTAGGTTCAGACCCTTATAATCCAGTTTTCCTCTTACTCAATTATGGTTAGTTGGTCTGAGTCTTGTGCCTCACAGCCTACCTTCATTCTGTTGGGATATTCAGTGATAGCTTGTCACTGTGTCTCCCAGGGACATTGTTGCAGGGTTTAGGGAAGTACCAGGTGACTATGGTCAACCTGGGAACGGGCCTGTAGAAGGGGTTTCTATACCCCGAAACGTGACGTTGCACCCCTTGCCCTGGACTTTTAACTCCCCGTGTTTTCCCTTTTCTTTCCCTCTCCCCTCTCCCTTTTCCCCTTCCCTGTCCTTGTCCCTGCCCTTGCACATAGTGCTTTCTTTTTTTGTCCTTGTTTGACCATTTTTTGCATCATTTGTGTACCATTAAATACTTACTTTTGGCTGATCCATTTACTATCTGTTCTTTCCGTTTGAGTGCTGGGAACATTTGTGGTTTATTTATGCAAATTGGGATGTCTCAAGGCGCTGTGACTCCTGCTGAGAGGAATCAAAGGCGCCAATAAAAATGATGCTTCTATTATGGCCTACGAGGACATTCACTCAATTCTTGCCCAACTTGCCCATCACTGGGAAACAATTTGGCTCAACGGCAAAAGACTTAAAAAGTGAAAAACCCACAAAGTTTCAACTGGGACATTTCATGTTACCTATTACCTTATCCTGGTAGGGGCAGCCGCTGACAGGGGATGCTATCTACTAAACTACCAACAATGTACTGTATTCCACATTCCATGAAGTGTTTGATCCCTGTGGAGTGGATACATTTCTACAGTCTATAGGACTGTCCTATAGAGCTTCTACCTGGAACTAAAATTTCCTTTGGACGGGTCGACGCACTGTCAGATCCCGAACTACAATTTATGTGCCTAAATATTACTGAGAATCCTCAAAAGGGATTTATCCACGAGATTTAATTTGACAGGCTACTGCATTACGCCGTGTTTGGCAATAGATTTAGCTAAATTCACAACATTAGAGCAAGCGCTATGTACATTAATGGCGTTATATATAAATAAAGACATACAATACAATACAACACCCCGTTCTATTCAGTTTTAATTGTTTTGTTTGCATTTTGTTCCTTCGCTTTATTTATTTATAACCTAAGATCCCCTACGTTCCCCTAAAGCGCCGATCGCAGACTATACTGAAAGGACGAGCCTTCGCCTTCCAGTGAGGCAACTGGAACCTGAAAGGGATTGTGGGGCAGAGAAGGGTGGCAGAAAAGAGAGAGAGAGATGGTCAGGAGGGTGGGGTGAAAACAGATTCAGGTCGAAGGGATGTACATTTTGGATTTAATTCTGGCCTTTTGTATTTCTTCCCTGTTTCAACTTTTAATCTCTTGCGGACCCCCAAGAACGTGGACCCCTAGGCTTTTCTCAGGCTGCTCAGGCTATAGCTACCTTTTGCTTCCAGCACCATTATTCTTTGCTCCCAAGAAAGAAGGTACATTATGACCCTGTTTTGATTACAGAAGATTCAATGACATAACTAACAAGAATCACCATCCTTTGTCACTGATTTCCAAGTTATTGGACAGAGCTCATACTGCCAAGCTATTTACTAAATTAAATCACAGAGGTGCTTATAACCTTGTCCGCATCAGAACGAGGGATAAGTAGAAAACGGTATTCCACACAAGGTGGAACATTCAACATTTTGAATATTTGGTAATGCCCTTTAGACTATGTTGCTCCAGCAACATTTCAGCATTTTCTCAATTACATTTTCTGCGATCTGTTTGATGTCTATGTCTAATTCTATGCCGATCACATCTTTATTTTTATGGAGTCTGAAAATGAACATATCCTCCATGTTCAAGAAGTACTATTCAGGGTAAGGACTCATCATCATTATGCTAAACTGGAAAAAATTTAATTTCACCAGACGGAAAGAGTATTTGAGGTACATTCTCTTTCAGCTATTTCCATTGATAATTGCAAGATACAAACAATTTTAGACTGGTCCACCTACATTCATAATAGATATACAAAGACTATTGGGGTTAATCAATTTCTTTCGACGATTCATTCAGGATTTCTGCTTTGTTGTCCGTCCATTGACTGAGCTTCTAAGAAAAGGAATCAAGTATTCATGGTCAAATGCATGGGAACAGGCTTTCCAAAACCTTAAATGGGCATTTACTCAAGCACCAGTACTCGCCCACCCTCAGTGTGACCAAGCATTTATTGTGGAAGCAGACGCATCTGATTTTACTTTAGGGGCTATTCTTTCTCAATTGGAAATGAAAGTTAACACTAGAACCCAGATGACTGCACTCAAAATGTAGTATGAAATAACCATATTAGTCAGGGTATATAATATCCCACTGTAGGAGTATGTAGGAGCCTTGGGGATATGCCTATTTTGTCGGCTGCTCACAGCTGACTCGCGAGTGTCTTGCGACCGTAAAAACATTGAGTTTTAGAGTTGGTTGCAATACTCCACAGTAATAATAGGTGGCGCTACTGTGCTAGTGTGTCTTCGATCTAATTGCAATGTAACCAATCCTTTATTCCCGTTCATGTGAGTGACTGGGTGGGTGAGTGAGTGACTGGGTGGGTGAGTGACTTGGTGGTTGAGTGAATGACTGGGTGGGTGAGTGAATGACTGGGTGGGTGGGTGAGTGAGTGACTGGATGGGTGAGTGAGTGACTGGGTGGGTTGAGTGACTGGGTGGGTGGGTGAGTTGGGTGATTGACTGCCTGTGTGGGTGACTGGCCTTGACCGGGTGGGTGCTGCTTCCTGCCCCGCCACACGCTTCCCCCCGCGCCGCCGATATCCACGCGGCTCCTGCCCGGGGCGTGAGGTAGGCTTGGGTGGCGTGGGAGGTGGTCGGCTGGGGGGGGGGGAGGGTGCGGGAAGTGGGCAGCTGGGGTCACCGCCATTTTTTTTATAAAATGGGCACGGCCGGGCAGGGGGCCCGGGAGGCCGGGCCCCCTGACTCACGGGGCCCTGGACACCAGCACCGGCTGCCCCCCCTGTTGGCGGTCTGCTCATTATACGCAGATTAACCAGCTGTTATACACATATACAATTTAAAATGCTTCTATAAAACCTTGAGGGTGAACTATGTTATTTGCTACTTTTCAGCTCGTGGTTTTAATAATTTTGCCCTTATATTCCAGATTCTGTTGAGGATATAATACGTATGCTTACAAGTGAAACGGCTGTAAGAAGTACAGAAATGTAATTATTTTCATTCATGTGAGAATGTAATTTATAGAAAAGAGTGTCCTTTGCATAACCTTCTAAAGTCTGGTCTCAGTGAGGCTTTTAAAGCTTAGCCACATGGCACAACTGTTTACAGAACTGTTGTATGGTATTTCCTTAATTGTTTAATTAGCAGGCCTGCAAATTAAACCATTAAACCGTAACCTTTTATGACAGACTCTCACACTAGAGAGAAGTAGGATAAAAGTGCATTTTGTAAAAAGGTTAACCTCTTGGTTGCTATATTGCACACATTTAACTCTCACTTTACAGTACTACAGGTATATATATGACATATATGTATATATCGGTGCAGAATAAATGAGTACTTCAGTATTAGGTGATACCTGTTTTATTTGGACTAACAATTTATGTCATATGACAAGCTTTCGAGAGTTCTCCACTCTTCCTCAGGTCAATGATACTGATTAACAAAGGAATCTGTGGCTAAAGCAGGGGTTAGGAGAGCAGGGAAAAAACAGAGATGTACTGTAGATAAGGTAGGGTGACATAGGGTAGATAAGGTAGGGTGCTATATATAGGTGACATATATATCAACTGGGTATATGATACTAATTACATTTCCTCAAAGTTCAATATTTCATGATCATGGCAGGTAATTCATTCCCGCTCTATTATCCAATATTCTTATATGCTAAAAGTATCCCTCAGTACTCACTGTGAGCACCAAGCCACCAAGTATTCAACATACGATGCACGTCTTTTAAAAAAAGTTCCAGCTTAGAGTCTTTATCACAGAATCACAGAATAACCTCACAGACTTGCCAACATATTCTAAACAGTATGGGAAGATTGGTGTGTAAATGAACGTGAGGAAATGTCTTATACTGTAGGCATTTTGTTATCTGAATTATTTATTTATAAAATATTTTACCAGGAAGCAATACATTGAGAGTTATCTCTCGTTTTCAAGTATGTCCTCGGCACAGAGTTAAATGAATGGCAATGCAGGAATGTTGGACTTTGAATAAGTGTACTACAGTATAACAATTGTTACACCAATGGCATATGAAGCAGCTATTTTCTGTAGGGTTTTAGTAGACCCTTTGGTAAGAATTTCTCATACTTTTCAAATGTATCAGATTGGACCAGTTAATCACGCAGAGTGTTATTGTGTTTTTGTGCCATAATCAGTTTCTTCGGTTTAGGGTTAAGAAGCTGATCAATATAATTTGCAGTGAAATACAGTGAGGGAATGACATGTAAACAATAAACAGAATGACATACAAAATAATAATGCTCCTCACTATTTTCAGTGATTTATGTGTAACAGGGTATGTCATTCTGCCTATCGTTCCCCACCCTGTTATATAAGTCCTGCTAGCTGCAGGCTGGAAGGAGTTAATCTTATGGGTTTGTGACCCCACCCATGTTCCTCTATGATGAACAGGAGCAAGGTGGTGAATCATGGGCTGTGTACGCATATCAGTGATAGGTGTAGACCATGAGCCCACCCTTCTGCCCTAATTAGGGGAATGCCAACTTTAGAGGAGTCCTGTTCCTGCTCTGGAGGAGAGAGGAAGCAGTAGGGCTATCAGACTCTCCCATGGCGGGATGAGTGTGCTCACCTCCAGCCTTTGGATGGAGGAACATCTGATTTAGCCACAGATGCCTTATACTACCAGGGGCAAAGCACCATCCAGAGGTATGGAGCCTCTGAGACCTTGCACCACTGTAAGGAAATCGGCAGTGGATGTCCCCAATAAAGACTTTGTTCATAAAATACCTCTGTCTGAGTATCAGTCCTTGGGCAGATGGAGAAAGAGTGTAATAGTGGGGGCTGACCTTCGAACACCCTGTAGGCCACTACTGCTGGAGGCACTAAGCACCATGAGAAAAGCTCAGAGAAGAACCAAACCTGTCCTGGTCTCCTTATCATCGCAGATCAGCTCAGCTCTCCTGACCCTCACAGGTATGCACACCAACAACCCTTATAGCCAGCAGTACATCTCACAGAGGGTGGGGGAAACAGTGCTACTGTACATGTGTTTTATATAAGTCTGATAGAATAAATGTGACGTTTTAATATTATTGTCGTGTACTCCCAAGATAACTTCTTTTTTTGTGTGTATATCTCTTTTATGAACTCTATTTTGTTAAGTTTTCTGCACCCACATATTAATCACTGCACGATCATGTACATATGGTCTAATTAACGTGGGGCCCATGAGTTTTTTCTTCTTTTGAAAGCTGTTAAAACTATGTGTCAGTTGCACTAAACATTAAACTGTGTGTTCTGTTTACAGTGGATTATCTGTAATCAAGTTGCTAACCAATTGTATCCCTTCTGTGAGGTAAAACAATATAGATGGCTGGTAAATATATAGGGACCAACATACTGTTATTAGGTATTCTACTCAATTGTTTGATTTTGAATGGAGAAATGCCAGTGTGTCCCTCAGATAGCTGGGCAGTGCCTCTACACAAGCTTGTAAAAATGAGTCTATAAACTGAGAAAATGGTTGATAAAGTGAATCCCATGCTGAGTTAATTGATCTTTTTTGATTTTTAATTACATGGGCACTTTTTTTCATCTATCCAGTTATTATTGAGTGCAAGATTCATTAGCAGATCAATATTCTCTTTTAACTCTAGAGTGGGATTGCAAGAATTTGTATAATTAGTTCATAAAGGACATACTCTGGCAATCCTTACAGCTTAAAAGAACACTGTAAACATTCATTTTCTTTCACAAGACAAGTGTTTGCCGGTTCTCTATTTTAGTATAATAATCCAGGAAAAGCAACCAGGGAGCAGGAGGCTAGGGGGTAAATTGTAAATTCTTCGAAGTGTCTGTTAATACCATTTTCAGACAAAAATTCCCATTCAAGTGTAGCCCTTTTCCCCTCGTACTAAAGGAACCACCAGTGCTGCTGTTACCTATCGGCTACCGGAAGGCCTGAGCATCCATCTCTGGGAGCCTGGGGTGTCACTTGTTTCCCTTGGTGCAGCGCTTCCACCTACGAGGGATCCCAGCGTAATGGGATGAGCCCCTCACAGGAACCAATATGAACAGTAATTACAAACGTAGGTATATACGTAGGTATAATACGTAGGTATTATATTAAAACAGCTGCTACCCACAATAAACATTATAAACACAACACTAATACCCACCTCCTCTACCCCACATGATTGATACCAGAGGCCATGGGTGTCTGGGCCTTATGGTTGTCCCCGCGAGTGTCTGGGGGCCCTCTGGGGGTCCCTGCGGGTGTCTGGGGGCCCTCGGGTGGTCCCCACGGGTGGTCCCTGGGGGTCCTCGGGTGGTCCCCGCAGGTGTATGGGGACCCTCGGGTGGTCCCCGCGTGTGTCTGGGGGCCCTCAAGTGGTCCCCGTCAGTGATTGGGGGCCCTCGGGTTGTTCCCACGGGTCTGCGCTGGCCTGCGGTACCAATCCTGTGGCAATAAAAAATGTGCAATAAATTGAAATAATTTGCCCCTCTCCCCCCCCAACACATACAGTAACATATCATCTCTCTCTCTATCCGTTCAGTCGAGTACGACTCTCGGCCACTCTATGGATCAGTGTGCGCCATGTCTTCCGATCTCTCACGGCTTCTTTCAATTCTGCTACTGTATGTTCAGTATGCAGTACATATAACATATAATACTGTATGGGCATGCCAATAAATATTGGCCCATCTTTAACTGTTCAGGGTGCTGGTTTAGTGCAGGCTGGGCGTGGCTGCTTGAATTTAACAAGAATTTGCACCAGGAACTTTTATAAACAATAAATTAGTTTATTGAACATCCATCTATAATGTTTCACAGACATATACACACTTAACCGTTGACTGTTAACTTGTGACAAATAACAATATTCAGGACTTCATTCCTTTTGTAGCTCTCACCTTCCTTGACAAAAACTGAAAGGTTGGACTGAATGCCTTATTAAGGAACTTTTTTTGCATACAAGTTCTTTGTGCTCATGCTGGTCCTTTGATTACATTACTGTTACTTGGGACGTTTCACAATTTTCCCTCTCAGCAAGAAGCATGAGCATTACTGATTCATATGCATTTTTTTGCGTCCCTGCATCACCAAACCTTCTACCACATATTTCTACCATACCTATCTGATCAGGTTTATTAATAATAATAGTAATAATAATAATAATAATAATAATAATAATAATAGTTAGTTCTTATATAGCACTGCTAGTTTTACGTAGTGCTTTACAGAGACATTTTTGCAGACACAGTCCCTGCCCTGTGGTGCTTACAATCTATGTTTTTGGTACCTGAGGCACAGGGAGATAAAGTGACTTGCCCCTGGTCACAAGGAGATAAAAAGATGACACCAGGAATTGAACCAGGTTCCCCTGCTTCGAACTCAGTGCCAGTCAGTATCTTTACTCACTGGGACCTTCCGGTTTGGTTGATCCAAGCACACTCCGGAGACACATATACTGAGAACTCCTTACTAAAAGCATGTTGCCTCTCATTCAATAGTAAGAAACAATCTCGGACTCATACTACTGAAGTTTACTTTAAGGGGCACGTTCCTTAACTGAAAACAACAAAGGGTGATAGGACACATCCTAATGCATTTAGCTATACACTTAACCCTATATACAGGACTCACAGTGAGGATCCCAGGAGAAATCTGATGAAAATGCTTCTAGAACATTCAGTGTAGCTTTATGTAGCCTTCAATCTCCATATAGTGACATCGCTGGTTACAAGTCATACAAAAGTGTCACCCTCTGCAAAGTCATCCTACATGAAACTATGGGGCAGAAGAAACTTGAGTGAGCCCACCCAGTTAAACCATTACACAATATAGTAGTCCCAAAGGGGGGGTTACACTTGCCTCAGAATTGTTAGTGTGGCCACACTTAATGCGACATGCAACTTTTGAATAATTGATTTATCTTTCTCTGTTCAAGTTTTAGATAGCTCGGCCTTTACTGGGGAAAATTACAAGCCCTGGCTACTTCCAGCCCTGATTGAGGGAAAAACCATCCAGGACCTTGTAGATTCGGGCTCTGGGAAAACTCTGGTCCTCCAGGAACTGTTACCGCCTAACGTGTGTTCCTTTGACTCCCCATGGAGCATAGAATGTATACACGGCGATGTAAAACGCTATCCGACGGCTACGGGTAAAAGGTCAGGAGGCTTACCTCGAAGTAGGCTCCTTGGCTCCCGGCCCCCATCTCAATTTAATTTAACAGGCATGCCAATTCATTGCATCATTGCTATAGACTGCAGCTTTCTATTACAATGCTTGTTTGAAAAAGAATAATCCTTTGTACATACTACTCATTTTAACACATGTATGTATATACTGTACAGTACATTTTCTACTGTTTGTTCAACATTTATGTTTTAGTATGAACGTTTCAAGCAATATGTAAAGTACAGTACAGTATATACAAAAAGAATGCTGGCCTCAGAAGATACAGCACACTGAGAGACTGAGTTAATACTTCATTACAAAACCTGCAATTTTATTATGTACTGTATAAGTCAATGGTTTTATCACTGAGGTCTCTGACATTCATGATTAATCTCTGCATTTTGGGCAGGCTATATTACTGTATTAATGTTGACTGCACTACTTGTGCAATTTTATCATTCAACCTTTGTGAAGTTAAATTATTTTGATATTGAAACTACTTCAAATCCAAAGAATAATAAGGTGCTGCCTTTCTCATTTGTGTAAATTTTCGATATTAGATTGTAAAGGAGCTTCTGTTCAGTAGACCTGAGATAACAACTTTATATAAAGAATGTTATTCAAGGTCATTTACTTACTGTACATCCAGGTATTGACATTTAATGCCTCACAAATTAAATGTTCATCTGGAGTAGCATTAAAACCAGAAAGTTTTCTAAATGTCCTGCTGTAGAGATTATTGAAGTACAGTAAATGCAGACTGACAGTATGAACCAAAAATGTGCCTTTGTTTGAATTACAGTAATTTCCATTTCAATATGTTCGGGCTTATCCTTATTTTATATCACATGTATATGTATCTCCAGTTTTTAATCTGTTTAAGACTGTGTAAATCAGACCATATTGTATGTGTCCAAGCCATTGTATGCCCAAGTCTCATATGCGAGAGACTCTTGCTTTAGTTTTAATAAATAGGTATATTTATCAATGTTATTCAAGAACTACCACTATTTAATTATAGTTCCAGATGTAGCCCCATTTCCCCTGTTTCTCAATAAATAGGAGAGTTTCAGAATTTCTAAGGGTCAATGGAGGTTTTTGAGTCAGTGTGTTTGATCCATCTAGCTTTTTGGCTCACCGCACCGGCCACATTAGGTTTGACATTGGTACTAGCATGTGTGCTAAGCTAAGAGACTTGATGGAGGCATGATTAGCCTTTTCTCCTCCCACTTTGAGATATGTGCGAGTAGTTTGTAATTAGTATTGGGGTCTATATAATGTTAGTGGACCCTCAACTGGATATCTTTGAGTCTGACGAAGCCGATGCCTCGTCGAAACGTGTAGCTCTTCACAGTTGGCTGTTCTTGACCCGTGGAGGCTTCCGTAGAAGTTGTGAGCAGCCGCACAAAATCACCACACTTCCTTGTCCTCCGGACACGCGGCAAGGACCTTCGTTGCAGGGCTTACTATGGGTGCTGACCGGGGAGTTTTGTACATGTGAGTGCTTTATTTATCTGCACTAATAAATGTGCAGATTTGTGTCTAAAACGCTTGCCTCATTATCTCTGTACCACATCACACGGGAGCCACTGGGAAGCGTGGCACAGTGAGGACTTCACCTAATAGAAAATTGTCTGCTAGCAACCACTGCTTCCAGCTGTTCAGATCATTGTAGGAAGGTTGGACCATTACAGATACCTCTTGTGGTATCTGTACTTGCACTTGGCTGTGTGAGTATTGTGGAGCATATTTATTATATCCCCCCCCCCATATTTTTCCCAACCTCCTCCACGTTGGAGGTTTGGTTGTGTGATTTCTATTTCAGACCTCTGATCGTTTTTAACCCCTTGCTCCCCCTTTTTCTTGTTTTATTTCCTATGCCAAATGTCTTGGATAGTCCCTATTGGGGTTGAAGCAGAAGGGATCCTCATCCATATAGGTCTCCCCTTTTCACTTTTTAGGGGCACCTATCACCAATTGTTGGTAATATATATCCATTGTATCAATATTTATAGGTCACTTTGTTGAATCTGATTTTATATAGTTAGCGCCTACGTTTTTTTCGTCCTTATTAGGACCAACGTGTCTGTACCTGTCAGGGTTAATTTGCTTTGACCAATCACCTCTCTGTCTCCTCCCATGTTTTTCTGATTCCAATCAAGTGATGTCACATGTTCAAGGTTTTTAATCCTATGATGAGCCATGAAGTGTCACGCCCCTGCCGAAGCCATTTTGGAAAAACGCAGAATTGGACGCATCTATCTATCTCCCTGCTGTTTGAGTCAAGTTGGCCGTTCCCTGGGGTTCCTGTTTGCTGCTTCTTACATGCCTGCTTGCCTTGTCTGCCTTCCCTGCTGGATGGCCTAAAGGCTGATGGGTCTGCTTTCACTCTGCAGCCTCCTGAAGTGACGGTTGTGGCAATTTGTTTCCCCTCTGTGCTGAATCTGCCATCGGACTGGGGGTCTTCCCACAGAACCCTGCGGTTCTGCCCATTAACCCCATGTGGACCTCTGGTGATGTATATTCTATGTCAAGTGAAGGACTCAGGCTTTGCCTAATTTAGGACTCCCTGTTTTCTTCTCTGCACCATTGCAGGAAAGTATTTAACCGTATATTCGTCAGTGTCTCTATGGTTCACTTTTAAGGGAGGATACATTGTTAAGACTACTGCTACAGTTTAGACCTCTTTTGTAGTGCTGTTTTCATTGCCGTTTATATTGCTTTGTCCTGATATTTGGATACATTTTGCATTAATAGTATCCTGTACCATTGTGTTCCCCCAGGGTTTATTTCTATATTACACAAGTAGCTGTTTATTTTGGCAGTCTTATTACTGTGCTCCTACTGTGGGGTATTCTGTTGTGTCCTGCTGGCAGGCAGGCATCCATTTATTTTAGAGGGGACTTCATGCTACCTCTCTTTAATTTCATGGATACTGTGACAGGGTAAATAAAAGCCACCAGCTATATGCCTGGAAAACCTATGTCTAGTCTGCTGTGCAGCAGTGACTAGGTTAACTTCAGCTGGGAACCTCAGGACAATTAGTTGGATACCAGCTGCCTAATCAAGGTGTGTTAAAACCCTAGGCTGTAGACACATGGGGGCTGGCTGTTGAGGAGAGAGGAGTAAGCTACTGAAGAGATAACTGAAACAAGGTCTGTTAGCAAAGTAGATTAATTATGAACTGTCTGTTCCCTGCATTGAAAAGGGTAGCTGCATTGTTTTTAGACTGTCTGCTAAAGAGAAACTGTTTTCTCTTGTCTGCTGAAGAAAAAGCCATTTTTCTTTTCTCTTGTTTGCTTGTGGAAAGCTATTTTTGTTTTTGTATGCTGTATATCTTTTAAGGCTAAAATAAATAAGCCTTGTCAAGAAACCCACGTATGTAGTTGCATGCACCCTGCAACATATGGTGTCAAGAAGTGGGAAGGATTTTAAAAGGCCCCTGCAGTTAAAGGGCCACACACATACACACAAGAATGAAAAAAATGGAAGACATTTTTAAAGAGTTTTTGTGCGAGCAGACCAAACAACAGGGACAGTTAATGCAGGAGCAGACCAAACAGCAGGGACTGTTAATGCAGGAGCAGGCCCGGCTGCAAGCAGAGAGAGATGAAAGACTATGGCAGCAGCAAACCCAGCTCCTAACCCAGCAGCAGGCAGCACAGGAGGAGAGAATGGCCAAGCTGCTGACACAATTCCAGGGGTCTTTCAGTCCAGAACTTGCAAACAGACCCCCGATACTCCTGAGGAAAATGGCGCCGAACGAGGATCCAGAGGCTTTTTTACTGACATTTGAAATAGTTGCCGAAGCTCAGGGCTGGGCTACAGATCGCTGGGCAACTGCGTTGGCCCCGCTCCTCATAGGAGAAGCCCAGGCCTCATATCAGGGTTTCCCAGCAGATCAGGCAATGGACTACCGACAAGTAAAAGCCGTCATACTGGATCGCTTAGGTCTGACCCCAGAGACCTACCGGCAGCAGTTCCGGAACATGAAGTACATCACTAAGATTAGACCCCGGGTCCTTGCTCATCGATTATTGGACTTGTGTACGCGCTGGATACAACCCGAGGAGTGCACTAAGGAAGCAATTCTTGAGCAGGTGGTTTTGGAACAGTTTCTACAAATAATACTCCCTTCCACACGCTCGTGGGTAAAACGCCACACTGCTGAAACCCTAGTTTTGGCGGTCCGACTCGTGGAGAACTTCATTGGGGCTGAGCAGCAGGCGTGTGTCCTCGACCCGACTCCACCGGCACTTGCGGACGCCCAAAGACGGAGGTCGGATCAATGGGGAACCTACGGCCCGTCCATACGCAACCGCCAAGTCCAACGGAAGGAGCAGTCGTTCCAGCAAGGACGGAGTCCAAATTCTGGTCTCACCAAGACCCTCATCTCCTTCCGGATGTCGGTTCGTCGCAAAATGAGAGGAAATTCCGAGGACGTCGCCCACTGGACCCACCAGATGCCTGGTCTCCAGTAACCGGTCCAGTAGAGCGCTATCCACAGCCCCCTCCTGCGAGGGAACCCTCTCCATGTTCCGCCTGCGGAGAACAAGACCACCGGTATGTGGACTGTCCACAGATGGATTGTTCATTCAGCAGAACCGTCGCCTCGGCCTTTACTGGGGAAAATTACAAGCCCTGGCTACTTCCAGCCCTGATTGGGGGAAAAACCACGCAGGACCTTGTAGATTCGGGCACTGGGAAAACTCTGGTCCTCCAGGAACTGTTACCGCCTAACGTGTGTTCCTTTGACTCCCCATGGAGCATAGAATGTATACACGGCGATGTAAAACGCTATCCGACGGCTACGGGTAAAAGGTCAGGAGGCTTACCTCGAAGTAGGCTCCTTGGCTCCCGGCCCCCATTGTGCTCGGTCGGGACTGGCCTTTCTTTTCGGACCTAATGGCCCCAGTCTTTCAAGAGGAGCCTCCTTCTAGGGCTCAGGAGAACCCTGGCAAACTGTTCCCCTTCTCGGCAGACCTTTTTCCTAGTAGACACCGGGTTCAAAAGACTCGGAAGCAAAGACGCTCTGACAAACAGGACTGGTTGCAGAAATCTGGGTCTCAAGGTGACCATTCTAGTAGTCAGAGGTCACAAGTGATGGCTGGGGGATGGCCAAAGGGAGGGGGATATGGGCCCTGGAGATTTACCAGACCTGTACCTCCCTGACTTTTGCCAGAAGCAAAGGGAAGACCCAGTCCTTGCTAGACAGTATGACATGGTGGTGAAAATTGATGAGCAGATTTTAGATACACAGGGGGTGATAGTACTCCCCCATTTTGAGCTATCAAATGATATCCTATATAGGGTGAATAGGCAGACACAAACAGGGGAGGTCACCAGACAGATATTGGTTCCCAATGCGTTTGTTAAATCTGTGTTCTCTCTAGCCCATACTGTCCCTTGGGGTGGTCACCTGGGCAGGGATAAAACATTGGACCGTATTTCATCCCAATTCTATTGGCCAGGGATGCATAGTGATATTGCTAAGCTATGTGCGGCATGTTCGGAGTGCCAGATAACTAGTCCAAAAGGACAAAAACCAGCCCCTTTGGTTCCTCTTGGTACCCTTGGTGTCAGTTCCCTTTGAGAGGATTGGAGTAGACTTGGTAGGACCTCTAGAACCTTCTGCGAAACTACACAGGTTTATCCTTGTAATAGTTGATTATGCAACAAGATATCCTGAGGCGTTCCCCCTGAGAACAGCAATGGCGAAGCAAGTAGCCAACAAGTTGTTGGAACTGTTCTCAGAGGTTGGACTTCCCAGATTATGTTGACAGGCCAAGGTACAAATTTCATGGCTAAACTGATGCAGGATGTCTTAAAGTTACTAGAGGTAAAGTCTGTTCGGACATCGGTCTACCATCCACAGACTGAAGGATTGGTGGAAAGATTTAACTGAACTCTAAAAGGGATGCTGAGGAAATTTGTAAATTCAGAGAAGAGAGCCTGGGATGAACTTCTCCTTTTTCTGCTGTTTGCAGTGCGGGAAGTTCCCCAGGCCTCCACGGGATTCTCTCCATTTGAATTGCTCTATGGCTGCTAACCCCGGGGTATCCTACCCCTAATAAAAGAGCCCTGGGAGGAACAGTGGTCCCCTTCTAAGAATACCCTGCAATATGTACTAGACCTTAGGAAGCGCCTAGATGTGGTCGGCCATTTTGCCAGGGAGAATCTTAGATCAGCCCAGGACAGTCAGGAGAAATATTACAATCAGAATGCTCGCATGAGAGTGTTTCACCCAGGAGACCAGGTGATGTTATTGTTACCCAGTTGCGAGAGTAAACTCCTGGCCAAATGGCAGGGCCCATTCGAAGTACGTACGGGTGATGTGGATTACGAGATCGCTCAACCAGGGTCCAGGAAGGGTAAAAAAATTTACCATGTGAACTTGCTGAAACCCTGGAAGATGCAGCGGTCTCTGTTCATCCACCCGGTGGAGGAGGAAACGGACTTGGGTCCTCAGCCTCCACGGAAAACATTGTGAGTGACGATAAAATCCCAATGGGTAAACAGTTGTCCTCTGAACAAAAAGGGGACTTGTTAGCAATAATTACACAATTCCAGGATGTTTTTTCTGACTTACCAGGACAAACTAACTTAATTTCCCATGCAATCGAGACAGCACCTGGGGTAAAAGTACGTTCCCGTCCTTATAGGTTGCATGAAAGTCGTAGGGCTCTCGTAGAGAAGGAGGTACAAGAAATGTTACACTTAGGAGTGATTGAGGAATCATGCTGTGAGTGGTGTAGTCCACTAATTATGGTCCCTAAACCCGATGGGAAGGTAAGATTTTGTGTGGACCTCCGAAAGGTCAATGCGGTATCCAAGTTTGACGCATATCCGATGCCAAGGGTGGACGAATTAATTGACGCCCTTGGTAACGCGGAATATATATCCACGCTGGACTTGACAAAAGGATACTGACAAATACCCTTAGAGAAAAAGTCCAAATGCAAAACAGCCTTTGCCCCTCCCATGGGTTTATACCAGTTTGTGACAATGCCATTTGGACTGCATGGAGCCCCAGCCACATTTCAGAGACTCATGGATAAGGTACTGAGGCCCCATAGGAATTATGCCGCAGCCTACCTAGATAACATTGTCATTTATAGTAAACACTGGCGGGCCCATCTAAATAGGCTGAAAGCGGTCCTCAAATCTCTAAGAGAGGCAGGGCTCACAGCCAACCCTAAGAAATGTGCCCTGGGTAAGGCGGAAACTAAATACAGTGGGAGGAGGAAAAGTAAGGCCACTAGACGACAAGGTAGTTGCCCTGAAAGAAGTTCTGACCCCCCAAACAAAAACGCAGGTACGCTCTCTGCTGGGTTTAGCAGGGTACTACCGGCGGTTCATCCCCAACTATTCGGAAGTGGCAGCCCCTTTAACGGACATCAGAAAAAAGTGTGCCCCTACACAAGTGGTATGGTCAAGGGATTGTTAAAGAGCCTTTGAGGACATAAAAAGGTGTCTATCAGAGGGTCCCATCCTTAGAAGCCCGGACTTCAACAGCCCTTTTATTGTGCAAACAGATGCATCAGAGATAGGGCTAGGGGCAGTGTTGTCACAACAGTTTGAGGGTGTTGAACACCCTATCCTTTTCCTGAGTAAGAAATTGTTCCCGAGGGAAAAAAACTACTCAGTGATTGAGAAAGAGTGCCTCGCAGTAAAGTGGGCAATCGAGGCTTTGAGGCATTACCTGGCAGGAGTCCATTTTACTTTGGTGACGGATCATGCTCCACTGAAGTGGTCAAATAGTATGAAGGATTCCAATGTTAGATTGACTAGGTGGTATATGGCCCTCCAACCCTTCTCATTTGAGATTCAGCATAGGCCGGGAAAAGAGAACGCAAATGCTGACTTCTTTTCTAGAGAAGGGGTGGATGGTCGTAGCCCCAGCCACACACTAACAGGGGAGAAATGTGACAGGGTAAATAAAAGCCACCAGCTATATGCCTGGAAAACCTATGTCTAGTCTGCAGCGCAGCAGTGACTAGGTTAACTTCAGCTGGGAACCTCAGGACAATTAGTTGGATCCCAGCTGCCTAATCAAGGTGTGTTAAAACCCCAGGCTGTAGACACATGGGGGCTGGCTGTTGAGGAGAGAGGAGTAAGCTACTGAAGAGATAACTGAAACAAGGTCTGTTAGCATAGTAGATGAATTATGAACTGTCTGTCCCCTGCATAGAAAAGGGTAGCTGCATTATTTTTAGACTGTCTGCTAAAGAGAAACTGTTTTCTCTTGTCTGCTGAAGAAAAAGCCATTTTTCTTTTCTCTTGTTTGCTGATGAAAAGCTATTTTTGTTTTTGTATGCTGTATATCTTTTAAGGCTAAAATAAATAAGCCTTGTCAAGAAACCCGCGTGTGTAGTTGCATGTACCCTGCAACAGATACCTGTAATTCTATTGGTCATTTGTGTGTGTGATGATATTTTCTAGTACTGGTTACATCTACAGACACAATTCACATGACACTTCAGGAACCATACAGCATTTAACTGCACCAGGGATACATTTACAGGCCACTCAGACACAGTTAGGTATATGTTTTTTTTTAAATTGTATTTTATAATGTCTGTCTCTCATCACCGTTTCAAATACATTTGATATTTTTGTGCTGACAAACATGAGTGGCCTTTATATGAAGTTTCTGCAACCTCTGCTTTTTAGGAGTTGCATTTCTTTTTTGTTGCTTGTACAAATATGAGTCTGCGGTATTTGGTGTCTGTATAATAGGAAGAACTGAACAAGATTTACATAATTATTTGCTTATAAATTCATAATGGTACATTGCAAATATCATTTAAATACATTCCATTGTGCTTTTGGTGGCAAAACTTTATTATAGATAAAATACACTCAACAAAGTTCTTGAAAAACAGATAGAACCTTTAAAATAATACTCTGTTAAAGCTATATTGGAGTGAGTGACGACACACACGATTTAAATCAGGGAAAAAGGATGAATGACCGCCTCCCCCTTTCCTTCCTCCCTCCCAGTTTCTTTTGGAAATGTTTTTTTGCATTATGATTTTGATCTTACAATTCAACTGCTCGTGTATGTGTGTATGCATTCTTTTCTGTATGCTGTACTCGAAACCAATAAAATTTAAGTTACAATAAAAATAATAATACTCAAATATTTAGCAACTTATTTTTGCCTTAAAAAAGCAAAAAATGTTGTAGAACTCATACCGTATAACAAACTTTTATTTGTTCCAAAGGAAATAGCAGCCACTGTTTATACAAATGTAGCCATTCTTACTGTCCCAAGAACAGCATTAAGAAAAGCAAAATGCCATGGCTCCGGAGAGTTTAAAACTAAGGTTGTCTGCAGTGGGTCCGTTCTGTTGAATGAGTCCCCCAAAGACAATTTATCGCTACCGGGGTAAGTCGCAAAATCCGGACCGCAGGGTCCTGTGGCCTCGCGAATGTTAAGGCTACAACTGTACCTAGAGAGAGCCAAAAAAATTCACACAATCTTTTCTATTTCTTTGCCAGTCTGCAAATATTTTGAGGTAGTGTATGAGATATATATATAAAATAAAGCACTATCAGGAAACAGGCAGCTTCTTCAACGAGGGTGCAACGACCTCCCTCACCACCTGCATAGAAAAAAAGAAAAGAGAAAAAGCGCCGATTCCTAGTGCATTACTGTGCAATAAAATATTTAATTTCCCAAAAAGGCTCATAAAATGAACTCACAAACATAGATAGATAAAAAGCATGTTATGAGATAATACTTATGCTCCAAAGGATCAGCAACCGCCGCTTCACTGCTACACTGCTCCGTGGCTTCACCGTGTCCAAACTTGTCCTCGTGGTTCACCGTCAAACAGGAACTCACGAAATCGGGCTCACCGCAACTCCTCTCCCCGGTCACACACCAACAGATGAACTTTGGTTCCCTCCGGGGACGATAGATGTGGCGGGACTGCAAATGACGTCACCCGATCAAATTCAAAGGACAAACGGGCTAGGATTTACCAACAGGTCTGCCAGCAGCATTGGAGGATCAACTGCACAACTGTCCCTACGCGTTTCATCAGATTAACTGACTTCTTCAGGGGTTGGGCTCTGGGTCCCTTATTATGCATATATATACACCCACGAGTCCAATTGGCTAAATTGAAAGTGATCAGCAAAACCTGTGTAAACATGACTATATACTCTGACCATACTATAATCCTTTGTATGGCTAAGAGATAGTATGTGCTACTATTAACAATACCAAGTATAAAAATATTTTTACATTTAAAACCATTATGCACATAATGAAAAATAAAAATAAAAACTATCATATACTATATCCACTAGAATAAAGAAACATAGAACATGTGTACATGTTAAATACCTCAAATCAACTGAATACACAGGTACTGATGATTGATACCAGATGGTAATCAAAGGCAAACAATTAGATGTTAGTATCTGGCTTGAGGAGAGTAAATAAGACATATATCCTATGTGAATAATAAAAGAAAATTTATAAACGTATATATATATATATATCAAGACATATAGTCTAATCAATGATTGTTATAAAAGCAAACAAAATGCTGATTATGAAAAAGAAAATAATAAATGAAATAATAAAAATATCATTGTTTATCATTTCATTTTATTTCATTTTTTCATTGTTTTTATTAACACACTCAACACTAACGATTATAATTTACATTTTACATATACACAGAATATTCATAACATAGATTATTTAGACATGACACTTTCAATAGACATTGATAAAAAAATACAGACGGACATTTTCCGTAAACCCCATTCCAAAAATGCACTTTTATGTGCGACGAGTTGTCGTCCACCAGCACTCATTAAGAGCATACCCAAGGCGCAGTTTATTCGGCTAAAGAGGATATGTTCAAAGAATGATATGTTTTTGAGCCGTTCACGCGAAATGGCAGATAACTTTAAAGAAAGAGGCTATAAAGAAGAAGACATCATTAAAGCATTTGAATATGCAGATTCCCTGGATAGGGAAGAGATTATAAAATCTAACAGAGATAATAAAAAGAAACGACACGTTTATGAGGATAATTCAATATGCCCATCCTTTATTTCAGTATATAATAAACAATCTAAAGCAATTAAAGAAATCTTTCAAAAACATTGGAAAGTACTTACCTTAGACCATGACATTGCTTCCCTTGTACAGGGAGGACCGAGATTCATTTACAAAAAAACAAAAACTTTAGGTAATCATTTGTCTCCTAGTCTATTCAATGCACAGTCAATAGACAACAATTATGCAATATTCCAAAAGGTTTTTTCCCCTGTGGGCGGTGTTCAATTTGTAAATATGCCAGATCCATAAAAAACATTCCTACATGTGAGGGTAATCATCGTATTAATAGCTTTATGAATTGCCACACAAGTCATGTTATTTATCACTTACAATGTGGATGCAAGATGTCTTACATTGGACGAACAATTAGACCTGTGAGAGTAAGGATACAGGAACATATCAGACATATTCTGAAAAAAGATATGTTACACCCCGTGTCAAGGCATTTTTCAGTGTGCAGTCTTGGTGATATCTCTAATTATTCTTTTTCCGCCTTGGAACATGTTAAAATCCACCCTAGAGGTGGAGACAGATTGAATAAGCTTAATACAAGAGACATGTATTGGATTCATGTTATGAACACGCTACATCCCACCGGGATAAATATAGAGTGGGATCTTAAGCACATTTTAGTTTGATTACGATAAATTAATTTATAATTATTAGAGTTTAGGATGGTTATATTTATAATCATTATTTATTTATACATATTCTTTTATATTTACATTTTTTAGTCACTGATAGTTATTTATTTACGTATATTTAGTATTTATATATATATATATTTTTTACAATTGCCACTGAAGAATATTCATTTACATATATATTTTGGAGATTGCAGTTATACATGAATCCATTTACATTTTAATAGTAGGTCTTCCCATCACTTCACATCGTTTTCTATATGATTTAGATGTGATATTGTATACCATGTATATTATTATTATATTAATGTAGTTTTTAGTGAGTCAATATTGCTCCTTGTATATATATATATATATATATATATATATATATATATATATATATATATATATATATATATATATATATGTTGCTTGGTTTTTGCTACTTAGTTACTGGTACTTGTTGTCTATATTGCATATTTGTTTTATTAGACAAGTATTGTTTTTAACTGAATTTTGTGTCTCTTAGTGTCTTGTTAATACATCTTCATGTCCATGATGATGCCTTGTGAGTGAGCTCTATTAACCATTCAGGGGCATAGGTTCTCTTGTCATTAATTGGTTATGCAATCACCTGGTGTGTTTTCTACTCACTAATTTAGTTCAACCAATAGTATTCTTGGGCTCACTATATATGCATCATCAAGGGCAGTGCCAGATACTCTTTGACAAAGTCCCAGGCAGGGACGAAACGCGTCAGAGTTCGCTCTGTAGCATATTTTTCCAGTGTATATGCACTAATTAAAAACAACCTTTCATTTTAATTACGTGTGGATTTCCTATTTTCATACCCTGACGGCAGCAGTGCACCGCCTCTTTGTTCTATTTTTGTCCGATTTCTCTGGGCTGGAGCACGCTACATTTCACTTCCGGTTCAAAGGTGCCTGACGTCATCGCTGGATGCTGAACGCCGAATGCTGAGCGCGGATCAGAGACCCATCGTGTCAAGATTGTGAGTGTTTTCGCTCCTTATTTTTCCCCCCTATCTCACCTCCGCTGTGAGGTTACCTTGACCCTGTGTGGCGCCGGGTGTATGAGGGCAGTGGCGGAGGGTGCGGCATACTTAGCTGTTTATGGTTCCCTCACAGGGGACACGGCGGTATTGTTGCTTCACCTTCCTCCCTACCACATCTCAGCCTCTACCCGTGAGACGTCACGGTACACGGTTCAAGTGGGGTGGTTATATCATTATATCATTCATTCATCAATGGGACTCTGAACGGAAATGTGTTCTATCATTTATTGTGCAGTAATTTTTTCTGAACTATTTGTAGTACTATCTGCATACAATTTGTAGCATCAGTAATTCCTTGGAGCAATTCTAGGATTTCTAATTTCTTGATCATCCACGTCGATAGTTTGTAGTGGGACTAGTCCACCTGTAGTCAGCTGATGAGGCTGGAAATTGCTTAGGTACATGCAAGCTTGATCTAAACTGCACGCGAAATCCGGCTCAGGCTCAGGGTTGTCACTGATGGTGGGACCGTCATTGGAAGTCGGTGCTGGTGCATTGCTTGGCAGCAACTGTCGTTTCTTAGTTGGTTTTAACACGACCCTTCGCCTTATGCCGTCATCATGATCCTATGATACAGGAATAAGCCGGTGATTCACACCAATACCCTCCAACAAATTGTGGCTCAATATGATAAAAACAGGGATTGCTACATAACCTTTTCCTTATTGCACGCTTCCACGTATGAGGAGTTGGCGAAAATTTGTAAAAGTCATAGTTTTCGACAAAATACTGATAAATTTGAACAACTGTTGCCATCTTATCCTCTGTTGCATTATTCGTGGCCCATATCAAATACATGTAACTTCTGTCGGGTTTTTGGAAAGCGGGCTGCACTTGAACACTCATGGCGGGTGGGTCTCTGGAGAATACTGTAACCGAAACTGGTCTTTGTCTTTCTTTAATATGAAAAGCCTAAATTGATAAATTTTTGCAACCTGTTCCTTCAGTCTCAAGGCCAAGTTACAATAGCACACTGTGGTATCTTTTTTAAACGAAACACCTGCAAGTCGACACATTACTGAAGCGCATGCGCATTACAATTCATGAATATCTGCCATATGGCGGACATGCGAAGAATTGCAACCTATTAAATCCGAACCATTCTCAATAAATGCATCAACCGCTCATCAGCCGCGCATGGCCCGTGGCTGGGAACGCAAAATGATTGCGGCATGCGCCAGGTGAAGAGCGTCGCATTCCAGGAAAAAGCCAGAGAAAACCGGCGATTTGTTAGAATAAAAGCTGCCGCAGCAGTACAAATTGTTGTTAGCCACTGCCATGGAAGCCTGTTATTTCTGGAATGTGTTATCAATCATCAGTTACATTGAAACTAGGATTGGAGAAAGTATAGATTTCTTTATTAAAAATGAAAGAAAATAAAAGCAGGGCAGCGTTTTTCTTTGTGCTGCAATTCTATAACTTCCTTACAGCTTATTGTATTTAATATATATTAATTGCTTAACTGTGCAGAACAGTACTTGCTTCTTTCAAATTAATCAATCCAATTTATTTTAGCACACCAACTACCCAAGCATCAATATGGGTAGCCTTAGAGTCTTATGCCCAAATGCTTCACAGAAAAGTTGGGTCATACTGTAAGTTATTTCCTGAAATTTTGGAAGGTTGGAGCTTCCCTGATGTTGATAGAGAGGTTGTTACAAAGTCTCTCCTCATGTCAAGAATGCTCTTTTTCCCATACTGGTGAATGTGAATCAATAAACACTGAGCAGTTTGTTGTTGATTGATCTGAGTAGTCTGAATGGCTGATATGGAGTAATGTATTCTGAGATGTATGTTGTGCAAGGCTATGTATAGATTGTAGAGAGGACTCGATACACTGTCTTGGTAACCAGTGTTAATTCAAGTTCTCTCGGGGTTCCACTGATGTGGTAGTATAGGTGCAGGTTTCTGATAGTTATAGTTGCAGTATTCTGATTTTGCCTACAAATGACTGATCTAAATGTTTGATTAGCCAAGATAGAGTGGGGACCTTTCTCAGGTCTTGTTCTCTAAGCAGAGGTTTAAGTCACTTGATGGAGCCGATGTTGTACAGGGTGGACTTTACAATCTGTTTGACATGTTCTTCCATTTAGAGATTACAATCATTGTTGATACTCTGGATTTTAACTGCCTTGGAGCTTGCTGTGGAGTTGTCTTGGAATAGTATATTAATTTGATTCTGGTGTCTTATGAAGATGGTTAACCTCTTGTTTAATTTTAACAACGGACATCTTATTTCTGCAATGCAAGTTTCAATAGCAGCTGAGTGAGATTGTGTACCTGGAGTAATAGTCAGGATAAAGGTTTTTGATCTTACTCCTTTTAGATAATTGTAGTGGTGTTCTTTTTCTTTCTAAGGTGCAGGCAGTTGAAGAGTGGTTGGTATCCCACTTCTGCCACGTACTGTAGTTAAAATTGGAGCTGGATATCTTCTTGCCCCACTATCCTAATAAAGTCTTACACCAGACATTTTAGCATAATAAACTGTTTTATTTGCAGGTTTCAAATGCAAATTTTGTGTGTTTGCAACCTGCAAATAAAACAGTTTATTATGCTACAGATGCGGCCACCAGTATTAGAAACACTTACCTTGGAAATTCTAGGAGATTCTGAGGCAGTCTCACAGTAAATGCCTCAACATTGCCTCAACATTTCTGTGAGATTCTTAATGGCCCATCGGATTACACAACGGGGGGTCTCTGCAGGGACGCCTGCTGTGTTAATCCGATGGGCCATTAAGAATCTCAAGACAATGTTGAGGCATTTACTGTGAGACTGCCCCGGAATTTCCCAGGCAAGAATTCTGATACTGGTGGCTGCATCTGTATAATGTCTGGTGAACGACTTTATTAGAATAGTGCGTCAAGAAGATATCCAGCTACACATTGGTGTAATAGTCATATAAAGTACAGCTGGGTATCATCTGCATATTGGTGACACTTGAGACCATGACTTGCAATGATGGGACCCAGTGGCTTCATATAGATATTAAAGAGAAGATGTGAGAGAATAGAGCCTCATGGTGCTCCACATGTAGTGTGGATCATAGTGCTTATCTTAGTGCAGCATAAATCCCTATGTGAGATTAGGACCAGGCCTAGGCCTCCATTCTTCTTTTCATTCTGTCTGTTTGGGTGGATATCTTGTAGTCTGAAGGTCCCATTATCAATCGGTTATGTCCCCCAGAGTCTCAGTCAAGTTTCTGTTATGGTGATAAAAATGGACCTGGAATCTGTAATAAGCTTGTGTAGTACCTAGGCTTTGTTTATCACAGGTCTTGCATTGATGAATAGAGCCGTGGTGGTGCTGGTAACCTGTGAGTTGTTTTGTTAATTTATTTGGGCTACCATTGGCAGGATTTGAGAGGCTTCCCTTTTGATCTACATTCAGAGATCTATATATTCTTGGTTATCTTAAACAAAGGTGTGTACTGTAGCTTAGGTGCTGAATTCAAGGGTGTGTGTGTCTGTGTGTGGCATAATAAGGAACAGATTGTAGCTCCGTGTGTCCATGGTAATTGTCCATTTCTCAACCATTAAAGTTGAACTCAGCCAGTAGTACGATGGGGGTGTTCAATTTCTGTTCAACTTCTTGTTAACTCTTTTAATAACTGTTTTGATAGACTTAATAAGCCAAACTTTAAAAGACAGGCTTTCCCAGATACAGTACCTGTATGACAGTCACTGCTTCCCCTAGGATGTGCTAAATATATAGGGCAGCCAAACCATGTGATTATAGCTATACTTGCACCTGGTACCAATAAAGCAAATGTTTAAATCAATTATCAAGTACTAATATGCACACTTGCCCTTAAGAGATAATTAGAGGAGGGGTGGCTGTAAATTGCAGGAATGTAAATATACCTTCTGTTGTAAAGTGGCAGAAAAGAGTTGCTATTTTTCTTTAGGAATTATCAGAAATAGATTCAGGAATAAATATATACTGTGCACTGTACCCGGAAAAGCATAACACAGCTAATTATGTCCCATCAGGATGCACTTGAAATTACTTTCTGATATCTGATTGAAGACGGAACATGCAGTTGAAATATTACATTATTACATAAATCATATCAAGGTGTCAAAATGTAGCCTGTACAGTATCTTAACCATTAACCTGTGACTGAGTTTACTGACCCCTGTCTGTGTGTGTCCAGTCCACCACGTGGACTGCCTGGCCTCAGTCTCATAGGAAGGCATGAGCAGAGTGCCTCCTACTCTGGCTGACACCACTCATAATAATTAAAAAAACAAATCTGCGTAATCCATTGAACAGATTATGGTGGATTCAAACCACAGATTCTGCTCAAACTGCATGTCCGGAATCCACCGGTGGAGGCCGAGGATTCTAAAGTGCACAATTCACCTACGGATTTCATTGTGTGGAACGGATTGTGCCCCAAAAGCCAGAAAAAATATCTGAGGAACAGATTTTGACAGGTTTACCCATCTCTATTAAAGAACCACAAATGTTGTAGTATTTTCATTGTATACATTCACACTTTCATTTATGTCTTATTTAATATATACAGTATGTAACGGTTAGACCCCCACCCAATCTCATATTGGCCCCTGTGGGTGTAATCTGCTCCCAATTATATGTATGTGTGTTGTGGTGCACCTGCTGGCAACAGGACTCCTGAGTCTCCCGCTGGTTGGTAATGGGGAATATCACAATGACAGGCGTCTGAGGTAGTGTTCTGAGTCCTATTCACATTTGGTACAGCGCCTCCACCCCATCAGGATCCCTACGGCAGCAGGGAGGAGTATATGATAGGGAACTCCTTGGTGCATCTTCCTGGGGAATAACTCCAGACTCACTCAGGAAGGATCTCTTGAACCAGGGCATCTTTAATGCATGTTACTTGGCACTCTGCCCATCATAGCGGACTGGACACAGTGTGTAGTAGCTTGTCACGTGCCACTCTGACCAGCAGAACTTAACCTTGAACCTCACACTTCTTAGACAACTCTTAGAACACTAACTTTTGGCAGTTCTGTGTAATATATAGACTCCAGAAAGACCCACCACTGTGTCACTAACAGTGGACACAAAACATGCTGTCACTTTCTTTGCTACATATGACACTTCACCAGGGTTTGAGGGCAAATCTCCATGATAGTTACTGGCAACCCTGCCTTTTTACAAGGATTACTGCCAGCATGAGAGAGATCTGTACACCAATTTTACACATGGCTACATATTTTTTCATGTACAGTGAAAGTCACTCATTAATTCCAAGTTAAAGAGAATGTTTTATTATTAGACAACAGATATAGATCAGATGCCTCTTAACATTCCTTTAAATATCTAAAAATGATAAAATGTAATTCACAGTTAACCTGGATTAGTAGGAGATTCTGGGAAACCATTCCATTCAATGTACAAAAAATGGGATTAAAATATTATGGATTTATTGGGCTATAGCCAACATGTTATAATGTAATTTCAGCAGTTGCAGGATCTTTTTGACTCTTGTGATGTCGTGTCTATGCTTAGTTACATGTCTGTTATTACACTATCTACGTGCTCCATCGGCCTGGGAGGATAATCCCATAGGATCTGCCTTCTCTATTTCAAGACAAAAATAAATGTTTCCTTCTGGCTGATAATTTACTTCTTTGCAAATGCAGTCAGACTCTTCCAGAAGTATATTTAATACATTAAATCAATACCTTCCAGAATTTGGATAACATAGAGACCTTTGTAGTGGGATATAGTATGGTCAGAATCTGTACTTTATATTCAGATCTTAGGCAGATGTACATTTCCATTTCAATATATAAAAAGAACCATGAAGAAGTTGCATTATTTTTTAAATGCATGGCCAGATCACCTTACTTGGCACACTGTATTTTGTTACACGTATCATTTCTGTTATGTTTTTCCCTCATTATCTTTTGTTTAAAAGTTAGGGCCTAGATCAGTGTTTCCCAACCGTGGTGCTGCAGCACCCTTGGATTCTGTGAGAGGATCAAAAGGTGCCGCAACATTTCCCCATTCTCTAAGAGCAGAAAGAAAGCAGGGCCATTGCTAGGGGTGTGGGAAGTTTCCTGCCTCCTGATTGGTTGCATTACAAAGCAGCAGCCAATAAAGGGAGATGTCAGGAGCCAGGGGGAGAGGGGGAGGGGCGGAGAGAGGGCAGGAGAGAGGGGGAGGGGGGGGGGGGGGGAAAGGTGTAAGTAGCATGAGCAGAGAGTGAAGCTTGGTGTCTGTTTGTGCTTCCTGTTTTTATTTGTTCTGTCCTGTTGTGTGTGTGACTTCTGTCACTGGCTATCTGTCTCTGTCCTGTGCCCTCTGTCACTGACTGTCCTGTTGTGGGGGTGCCTAAGCAACGGAGAACTGTGATTAGGGGCTCCTCGAAGGAAGAAAGGTTGGGAACCACTGGCGTATATTTACAAAATTCTGTTAAACCCTAGGCAAATTATGAGACATGATCTAAAACAGGATCATCCCTTATTTTCCCTGAGTTAGTACCTTGTTCACTAAGGTAATCATATTTTTATTAAAATAGGGTTAACATTACAATACATCATTTCAGGATCACTCTTTGTTAAAAGTTGGCTTCACTCCCAACCAGATACTGAAATAGTGCAAAGAGAACAGAGAATGGGTGGATTAACGCTGCGGTAGGACAGATTCGGGAGCATGGCCGGTTCCTTTGGTCTGTGGATTTCAGCAGATCAATATCAAAAAGGGTGATTCGCAGTTTGTGGATTTTTTATTATTATTAACAAATACACACTGCTGATTCCGCAAATGTGGATGGATTTGTAGAATCCAATCTGCGGATTGATCAATCTGTTGGTGTATTCTAAAGAATGAGGTATGCACCTCTGAGAAACCTGTCCTGTATTTTCTAAGCTTTGTGGCAATATTTGGGAGTATATCCCATTGTTGCGCAATATATCAGTGTCATTGTTGATATTGTATGTTGCTGGAAAGTGTTCAATTGCTACTAGGCACTAAAGTGAATATGCATACATTTAATTATGAATTACTATTTGCAAACTTTAAAATATTTATAAGATTTGAGTTCATTGTTAATTTTCTATTACTGTTCCTTTACTGTTACTATAGTGATGCATAGGCTGATTTATTGGTATTGGCATGGATTGATGCACGGATTCATTTATTTACCAATAAATCAATCCATGCATCATCACTATAGTCACAGTGAAGGAACAGTACTAGAAAATTAACCATTAACCAGAATCTTATCAACATTTTAACATTTACAAATAGTAAGATTAATGTGAACAATTTATTACATTTACCCATTCTGCATTTTTTAATGCTTTAAAAGATGTGAAATGAAAAAAAACCAGACAGTCATAGTAGAGGCTATTAAAATCCTAAAAATGGCTCTAGAAATATTTTTGGTAACTAAAGGCCCTTGTCTAAAGCGCCTCCAAGCCTATACACTAATTTGTAAAATTACCTTATACTCATAATTATTCTCTGGGTTGGGTGGCTTCCCCCTTCAGCCGAGTTAGATGTAGACAGAGACTGTTTATTGTACCATGACAAACTGTGAGATTACTGCACCGACACACTTTATTCGAGCAAATACCCAGTATGTACCTGGCAGATACCTGGAATGCGCCGCTCCTCACCTCTGACAAGCCCCGTTGCGTTTGCCTTCCCAGCCTGGGTTCATGCCTTGCTGACGGGCGGCTGATCTGTTAAATGATAATGATTAGGATTTAATAGGCTGCAATGCTTCGCGTGTCTACCAGATGGCATAAATTCATGAATTGTAATGCAGTATATATATATATACTGTGCAGTATTGCAGCCAGCGGGAATAAAATGCTTCAATCCCTGCTTGGAAAATACCTCAATGCACTCGGGCAGAAAACAGTCACAAACCTCAATACACCCGGGTATACCCGAATTTGTGGGACTAGCCGAGCTCGAATAAAGTGTGTCGCCAGTGTATAGCTGTGTGAACACTTTGTTCACCACGTCTAGTCCACTGGTTGGTGACTGTCAACCAGCAGAATAATTTGTGAGGTTATGTAATTGCAATTCTGTATGTATCCACCAGATGGCACACTATCTTTGCCTATGCCCTCACAACAACATGCCACTCCCAGACTTCACCCTGCCATGAGGACTTTTATTTATTGTAAATTATAATGAATTCAAACTTTTTGTTGTTATTTAAAAAGATGAATGAAAGTATGCAACGGTTTCTAAATTATGGGACTTGTACTACAGATGTAGCATGATGGTTGGTCATGCAGTCGGCACAGAAGCAGACAAGGGTGCAGATCTAGTAATGCTGTGGCTCATCTGAGTCTAACACATCGCCGTTTTTTCCCTGGCTTTTTCCTGGAATGCGACGCACTTCACCTGGAGCATGCCGCATTCATTTTGCGTTCTCAGCAACAGGTCATGCGCGGTTGACGCGTGGTTGATGCGTTTATTGAGAATGGTTCAGATTTAATTGGTTTAAATTCTTTGCGTGTCCGCCAGATGGCAGATATTCATGAATTGTAATGCGCATGCGCTTCAGTAATGTGTCGACTTGCAGGTGTTTCGTTTAAAAAAGATACCACAGTGTGCTATTGTAACTTGGCCTTGAGACTGAAGGAAGAGGTTGCAAAAAATGTATCAATTTAGGCTTTTCATGTTAAAGAAAGACAAAGACCAGTTTCGGTTACAGTATTCTCCAGAGACCCGCCGCCCGCCATGAGTGTTCAAGTGCAGCCCGTTTTCCAAAAACCCGACAGAATTACGTGTATTTGATATGGGCTGCGATTAATGCAACAGATGATAAGATGGCAACAGTTGTACAAATTTGTCAGTATTTTATCGAAAACTATGAGTTTTACAAATTTTCGCCAGCTCCTTATACGTGGGAGCGTGCAATAAGGAAAAGGTTATTTAGCGATCCCTGTTTTTATCGTATTGAGCCACAATTTGTTGGAGGGTATTGGTGTGTATCACCGGCTTTTTCCTGTATCTATGATCATGCAGATGGCAAAAGGCGAAGGGTCGTGTTAAAACCAACTAAGAAACGACAGTTGCTGCCAAGCAATGCACCGGCACCAGCTTCCAATAACGGTCCCACCGTCAGTGACAACCCTTGCTGTCTATCCAGAACGCCTGAGCCGGATTTCGCCTGCAGTTTCGATCAAGCTTGCATGTACCTAAGCAATTTCCAGCCTCATCAGCTGACTACAGGTGGACTAGTCCCGCTGCAAACTATCGACGTGGATGATCAAGAACACTGGACTGGCAGTGGACCGGCGCCGGCGCCAGCTGAATGGGAAATACTATGGTGAGTATTGTTGCCGTATTATTTTCTGTGTTTTTTTTATTTTGACAATACAGTATCAATATCGGTGCGATTCAAAAGTCAAGCGATTCTCCTGTAAGCAATATCATTGGCTGAGCAGCTTCTACAGTACTGCAGATACTGAACAATTGGTGGAACGCTAGGCGCATGCGCATTGGAACCTTCTTGAAACGCATATGCGTGTCATTACAGCGACGGTAGGCGCATGCGCATGTGAACAGGAGACGCCCCCCGAGAAAATTATTGGTGGGACTGGCTGGGAACTTCTTTAGGGGGCTGACCATTACAGTAAAACTTTTCTTTTTGTTTTTCCTCAGAAAAGAAAACGGCTAATGGAGGGATTTCGATGGATAATATCGCTTTGTGTAACAATGCCTGCACATTGCTGAATCGGATTGAAAAACCCACGTACTGGAGTCTACAGTTTAGTGGCCGTTGTTATTGATTAGGATAGAATACTGTACGTGAAATAGTATGCGGACGTTTTCCGGCCGTACAGTATACAATACTTTTTTATAAACAGTATACTGTGTAATAAACCCGAAAAAATAAAAACTATGCATTTATTCTACATGTATTACAGTACTGTACATACAGTATGTGTCTTCTATGCAGTGCCAGTACATACAGTACAGTATGTGTCTTCTATTTGTTTTAATACTCTTGTACTGAGCATGCCTACAGTATACAGTATACAGTATAGTGTGCCTGGACAGCATACTTTCTGAGCACCATTTCAAACACACAGATTACATTCTAGAAACACTGTAATTTTGTTACAGTAGCAAAGGAGCCAATGGAACAATGTAAAACAAACCAACATGTTCTTTTATTGGTGGAGTAAGTACAAAAACATTTATTTACAAATACTGTACAATGTAGAAACATTTTAAGTGCACAGCAATTCAAAACATCAACAGGTGTATGGTTTACTGCTACAGTTGTGAAAACATTTAAGTCAGTCAGTATGGTTTACAGTCACATGTTTTAAAAACAAATTCTATATTCATAAAATATACAAAACGCAACATCTCCTTTATTAAAGAACGGCAAGTCAAAACATATACAGTGGGATGGTGTGCAAAACAGTCTGCACCAGTACAGTCCTCGAGGGCAGCAAACAGGCCCGGTTTTCAGGGTAACCTTTGAAAAACGTGCCTGTTTGCGGCCCTCAGGGACTGGAATTATGCAGGTCCTGTGTGGGTGTACAGCAAGTTAAAACATTTCTGTATAAATACAAGTAAAAAAACACACAACAACATCTCCTTTATTTAAGTACAGCAGGTCAAAACATGTACAATACAGTTCAGCACAACAGTATGGTCTTACCTGTGATTTAAAAAAATCTTTATTCATAAAATACAGTATACAAACGAAACATTTCCTTTATTAAAGAAACATATACAGTACAGTGGGATGGTGTGCAAAACTGTCAGTCAGACCTGCACCACCACAGTCCTCGAGGGCAGCAAACAGGCCCGGTTTTCAGGACAACCTTGAAAACCGTGCCTGTTTGCGGCCCTCAGGGACTGGAATTGTGCAGGTCCTGTGTGTGTGGACGGCAAGTTAAAACATTTCTGTACAAATACAAGTAAAAAAACACACAACAACATCTCCTTTATTTAAGTTCAGCAGGTCAAAACATGTACAGCACAGTTCAGCACAACAGTATGGTCTTACAGTTCCCGTGATTAAACCAGAAAGTCCACCACATTGTCCGTCCATAGCCGATTCCTTGCATGGTGCAAAACGCCATTAATGCAATCTCGAACGCCTTTCATTACAGGATCTGTTATTGGATAAAAGCGCCGCATTTCATCCCGAATGTTCTTTCTTAAATTGTCAGGAAGCGCCTTTGTTACACGATTTCCTTCATAGTTCACTTGGAAGGCCCAGTCGCAGTACAACGAGTAGGGAACATGCTGCTTAAAAAGTAACAAGGCATACTTGTGGGGTGCACCAGTCCTCATCACCCTATACTTCTCCCTGAGCGCCGGTGGCAGATCGCACAGCGTGATTTCGGGCACTGTATCGATGCGAGCGAATGTAGGTCTTCTGCGAACGGGTGTGCTTGAGGCGACGGGCGATGGTAGGTTGTCTGAGAGGAAGCTTTCCTCCGGTCTTGGTCACCGTGTTGTCTCCTGGCGTGGTCTTGACGGGGTTGTCATGTCCTCCTCAACGGCATACATGTACAGTACATCTTCTTGTGGAGGGGGTACGCTTGGTAATGGAAGGGGGTCGATGCTCCCATTCATCACATCCATGTCACCCCCCTGCTCCGGCATCGGGGAAACAGGGGCATTAACACTGAGCAAATGATGTATACCTGCTATGTCAGCCTCTATCTTCTCCATCCGTCGATCCATCCGTTGATCCATATGTTGCATCCGTTGATCCATATCTAGCATCCGTTGATCCATATGTATCATCCGTTGATCCATATGTAGCATCCGTGGCTCCACATTTAGCATTGTCTCCAGAAGCAGATCTATCTTTGCCATCTCAATAGAGTTCCCGGGGAGATCCACAGTTATCCCATTCAGCATCCGGTCTAACGAGCTGCTTCTTGTGCATGGCGTGTGGACATCTGGGTGGATGGGTGCAACGGAGGATGAGATGGGTTTTCCATGGAGAGAAGCGGCGGCGTCGACGAAGAAGGGTGGAGAAGGTGACCTGTGGATATCAGGTAGAGGAGAAGCGGCAGCGTCGTCGAAGAGGGATGGAGAAAGTGAACTTTGGATTTCCAGGCGAGAAGCAGAGTCGTCTAAGAGCAAAGGAGAAAGTGACCCGTGGATTTCAGAGGCAGCGTCGTCGGAAAGAACTGGAGAGGATAGCCTGTGGGTTTCCGGGAGGGCGGCGGCAGCGTCGAGGATGAGGGGTGGAGAAGACGGGCTGAAGATTTCCCGGACAGCGGCGGCAGAGTCATCGAAGCGTATGTGAGGAAGTGGTCTGCGGGTTCGATGGGTTGGCTGCCAATCGTTTTGCGTCGAAAGTACATCACCGTATATCTTCTTGACATAATAAGGCTTACGTCTATGAAAACCCTCAGCCTTTGGGGTCAGCAGAAGGTTTTCTTTATTGGCCTTAGCCGGTCGCTTTTGCCTTGGCGTGGAAACGGCAACCGCCTTTCACTTTTTCTGCTTGACAGGCACGGCAGAGGCGAGTGGGTTCCTGCGTCTGTAGAATCAGGGTTGATCCATGGTAGCAGATGGAATAATGCAGTATCTGGACAAGGGCAAATTCAGATAAAGATCATCGAATGGTGGGCTATGCAAAGTGTGTAACTTTTGATGCATAGCAGCGAGTTACAGGTGTTGAAAGTGGCCGTACTCTAATGTGAGTCATTACCGTATAAATACACCATCCATTTTGTGTATTCACTGCACATTGAATACACATCGACTAAACATCGAATATACATTCTTGTGTTTGTATTTCTTTCTACTCGCAGCAATGGTTGTTAAAAAGATTTCCAAGGATCTCAGCATGCGAATTAAGGAGATGTACACGCGGACACCAAATTGCTGCTATCCAACGATGGTTAGCTACTTCTGGCCTTGTTGTGCCAGCAACCACAGTGAGCTATCATGCACACGGAAAAAAACGAGAACGCAAAAGGGCACCAAGGGTAACTAACGCGTAAGTATATTTATAAAACTTAATAAAAAAAAATTAGATCAAAAAATGTACTATACACCTACAGTACTGTATCTAATATTTTTTGTTATTTCTGTTGATTTATATTACAACAGTATATATATTTTGTATATTTATATTTATATTACAACAGTATATATATTTTGTATATTTATCTTTATATTACAACTGTATATATATTTTTTATATTTGTATTTATATTACAACAGCATACAGTATATATTTTGTATATTTATATTACAACAGGATATATATTTTGTATATTTATATTTATATTACAATTGTATATATATTTTTTATATTTCTGCATATTAATAGAACAATATATTGTATCCTGTTGATCTACTGTCTCTAATATTTTTACTTACCGGATTAGTTTTCTTTACATTGTAGGGAGACAACTTTTCTGGTGGACAAAATAAGTGAGGAGAATGATGAGAAGAGTGCATTAAGAGTCAAATACACTCTGCAAGAAAAACACAATCTCACTGTATCCGAGACCAGCATAAAGAAGATGAGACGCAGCATTTGATGGAAATATGGACGTGTGAGGTTAGTACTGGACAGTACAGGAGGTAAAAGTGTTGTTTAGGAAACTTTACTGTACCGCTAAAATTATTTATTCCTTGTCATTACAGAGCGTACCCCATGATAAGGGACGCAAACAAAATCAAAAGAGTGGTCCAGGCCCAGGCATGGATCGACAGTGGGGAAACTTTCCAGGATTGCATCTTCACTGACGAGTCTACTGTCCCTGAGAGAGTGCAATACAGGCATACCCCGCATTAACGTATGCAATGGGACCGGAGCGTGTATGTAACGCGAAAATGTACTTAAAGTGAAGCACTACTTTTTTTCCACTTATCGATGCATGTACTGTACTGCAAACGTCATACACGTGCATAACTGATGGAAATAACGCATTTGTAATAGACTCTATAGTCTTCCCGCTTGCGCACAGCTTCGGTACAGGTAGGGACCCGGTATTGCTGTTCAGGACGTGCTGACAGGCGCATGCGTGAGCTGCTGTTTGCCTATTGGGTGATATGTCCTTACTCGTGAGTGTACGTAAAGTGAGTGTTCTTAAACCGGGGTATGCCTGTACATCACACGCGAGTTCCCGAATGGTCACCGCTTCTACCAGGACAACGATCTGAAGCACATCGCGTCAACAGTGCATATCCTTGAGCACGGTATCAACTGGGTGAAGACGCCAGCGGAGTAAGTGCAGTAGACCGTGTCTCATTTTTTCCCCACTGTTTTTACTGAGTACTGTACTGTATCTCTTAAACTAATTGTCCTTTTTTTCCAATGACAGATCGCCAGACTTTAATCCGATCGAAATGGTCTGGCATCAGCTGAAGGACCATATCCGTAAAGTGGTGAAACCCTCCAAAAAGGACGAGTTGTTGAAAGGCATAATGAGTTTTTGGAACGATGTACTCACCGTGGAACGCTGCAATAAATATATAGACCATATTGCTACTGTGTTGCTCATTGTGATCGCGCGTAATGGGCAAGCATCAGGAAAGTAGTACTGTGCTGTAGTATTGTAAATACAGTATGATACAGGTAAGTATGGCACAGATTTTTTCTTTCCCAATAGTCAGAGTATACAGTAGTTACAGTTTTTTCTTTACAGAGAGAACAGCACCAGCCATCAGGTTACAGTACATAGTATTTAACAGTAGTCAGAGTATACAGTAGTTCCAGTATAGACTAGTTTGACAGTACTACAGTAACTTCCCCATGTTTTACAAATGTTTTCTAAATGTTTATCCAATTTCAATCTACCAGAAGAACTTAATAAAGACTGTATTATGTATTATTCATGATTATTTTTATATTTGTATTTTTTGGTTCCTGATAAAATAAAATAAATATTTATTCACATTCCTGCTAATCATAATCATTGACAACAACCACAACCCCCCCACCCCTACAGTACACCAATGAATAAGAATGAAAGACAAAACAACATGAATCAGTTAATGGTTTTTTAACTCTCAATTCTCACAATGCTGTGCAAATCAGATTTACATTTCAAAATCAAGAAGGGATTTTCCAAAGCGTTACCGTAAACAAAGCCTCAAAGGGTTGGGTGGGTGGGGGTGGGGTGAGTCATGTGCAGTAATCAGCTAGCTCCCATCTCAAAGAGGATTACATGCAGGCACACTGAGGCTTTGTAGCTCAGCTATGGACGGATTAAGAACACAATGGCAATATTCAGAAAATTATTGACTCTGTGGAGAGAGGGGGTTGGGTGACTCATGCGCAGTAAGCAGCAAGCTCCCATCTCTAAAAGGATTAGAGTACACGCAGGCGCAGTGAGGCGATTGACGCTCGGCTAGGGATGGATTAAAAACACAATGACTAACTAACTTCAGAAAATTAATGACTCTGTGAGGGTGTCTGTCGATAAGAGTTTGTGTGTGCGTGGGGGAGGGATGAAGGATTAGTTGTGCAGCAGTTCAAAGAAGCAACATACTGTAGAGTACAGTAATTTCAAAAGGCAGTTCATCATAATACTGTAATTTGATCCCTACACCCCCCAAATACAATACTTAAAAAGCACACAAATCAACCATGTGCAGGCAAACGCACAGATTTAATATCGTAATATCAAGATTGTTTTTGCAGGTTGTGGATAAAATAACAGTTAAAAAATCATAATGAAATTTTTTTGGGGGGGGCACTCAAGCAAGCAGTGGTGGGTAAAGTTACAGGCGCATGAGCAGGAATAAACTAGCTCCCATCCGAAAGAGGATTACACACAGGCGCATAGAGAGGTGATGCTCTGTGCAAATCAAATTCGGGAAGGGATTTTCCAAAGCGTTGCCGTAAACAAAGCCTCAAAATTCCCATCTCAAAGAGAATTACACGCAGGCGCAGTAAGGCTTTATAGCTCGGCTATGGACGGATTCAGAACACAATGGCAAGATTCAGAAAATTAACGACTCCGTGGAATTTCAAATCCTTGAGCTAGCGTTCGTGGGGTAGGGGGCTATAGGGTACAGCTGCATGAAGTTCAAAGCTAAAGACATACTTTAATAATACACCCCCAAATACAGTACGTAAAAAGCACACAAATCAACCATGTGCAGTCAAACGTACAGGGTCGCAGTCAAAAGCTACAGCACAGATTGAATATCGTAATACAGTAAGATGGTGTTTGCAGGCTTGTGGAGAAAATTATCATACAAACGGGTGAATCATCCGATTAACCCTCCAGGCGCTCAGAATATAGCATAGTCCTGCTGGTGCAAGATAAAGTAAATCTTCTAGACCCAGGCGATACACAACCTTAGTGTAATATGAAGACACATTTCTGAACATATGTTGTATATGTATCCATTTCTGCCTCTTGTTCTCCATCCATTTGTAAAAAATAAAAAATACTTTATTTACTAGAAAAAATGTTGTATAAGAAATATATATAAAAAATCTGGGTAAGTATATCATAGGTAATGAAACCCACTATCAGCCTTCAATATCAGAGCAGGGGTAAATCTCTTACTCTGTTCAGATTGATATATATTAAACAGTCACTTTGTCCTCTGTCTCCAATGTAATCAAGCTGCCTGTAACTCATGTATAGCATACAAACGGGTGAATCATCCGATTAACCCACCAGGCGCTCAGAATATAGCATAGTCCTGCTGGTGCAAGATAAAGTAAATCTTCTAGACCCAGGCGATACACAACCTTAGTGTAATATGAAGACACATATAATCATTCCCCCCAACCGGCTCACCGCGAGCACTATGAGGTTGGGATATGGGAAACTCACGTGTAAGTCTTTGTAGTGGTTAGTGAAGCCTGTGCGGGTCTTCTCAGTATAATATATCTGCTTCTCCTGGCTGAAGTCAGGGTGTCTCTGCTTGTGATCTTTGCTCTTCACCGCCAACCCAATACCCGCAGACGCGGAGGGCGGTCACCTGACCGGCGGCCTGAACGATACTTGCTGATAACGTCACGGCAGACTCAGTGAAGGAAACCGCAAGCCAGCAGGAACTCAGCGTGCAGACGCTTGATGCAGCAATGTAAAGGAACTTCTCAAGGAGAGAAAGATGCGTCGCACAGCACAAAAATAGATGAAGGCAGAGAGACAGTTCCTGACGTGCGAATCCCCTATCATCCCCGTGTTTCACCATCTCCCAAAGATCCATAAGTCACTGGAGAACCCTCCGGGGCGTTCCATTGTGGCTAGCATTGGATCTTTGGGAGATGGTGTGTCACGATATGTGGACAAATTTCTCCAACCGATTGTTAAAACTTTACCATCATTTATTGAGGACACCTCAGCACTATTGCTTTCCTTGGGGGACATCATTTGGAAAACAGGTTATCGTTGGGTCACCATGGATGTCACATCACTGTACACCATTATCGAACACCAACACGGACTTCGTGCCATTTATTATTATCTTCAACTTTCTTCACTTTCCACTGCACAAATCACTTTCATTAATGATGCCATTTTATTCTTATTAACTTACAATTATTTTTTATTTGATTCACAGTTTTTCTTACAAACACAGGGCACGGCTATGGGGACTTCGTTTGCTCCCTCATATGCCAATCTTTTTATGGGTTTATGGGAATCTCAGCACATTTATGGTAGCACTAATAAGTTTCGTTCTATATATATTATAAACGTTATATAGATGATTTAATTTTCATATGGGATGGTGATCTTGACAGTATTCACTCCTTTGTGCACGAAATTAATTGTAATGATCTTCACCTTCACTTCACTTTTGAAACACATATTGAAAAAATTAACTACCTCGATGTGACCATCCATGGTGATCCCACAGTGGGTATACAGACTGACATTTATACCAAACCGCACGCCAGGAACTCGTACTTGCATGCAAGTAGCAGTCACCCTAAAGCATTGATCCAAGGTATACCTAAAGGACAATTTATGAGGTATAAACGCCTCTGCTCCAACCAGGAAACATTTTTGGAACATTCCAAAACTCTGAGTTCGAAATTTCTCTCTAGGGGTTATAAACAAGAGATTGTTAATAGAGCATTTCAAAGTGCGGATCTGATGAACCGAGAAGAACTGCTTACTCATAAAAAGAATAAAAGAGGCAAACAATCAGTTATAATGGATAGCCCTTTATTCATAACAAAATACAGTAAACAAGCATTCCAGATAAAACAAATTATTCAAAAGCATTGGAATGTACTCAAGATGGATACTGATCTTGAGAAATACACTAACTCTGGTCCCAGATTTGCCTTTAAAAAGGCCAATACACTTGCCACATCCATATCCAAAAGTATGTTCCAATCAAAAGATCCCAAACTTGGAAATATACCGAAAGGGTTTTTTAGATGTGGTTTTTGTAATTACTGCAAGTATGCTTCACCTACAAAAAGAATTCGGACATTGTTCCCTAATTGCAAACAGCGGATTAATTCTTTTATTAATTGTCAAACTACACATGTAGTGTATGTCATCACCTGTGGTTGCAAACAAAGGTATGAAGGCAGAACAATAAGATCTTTATATGTCAGAATCTCTGAACATGTGAGACATATTAACAAACGTGATTTAACACATCCAGTCTCAAAACACTTTTCATTATGTCCACAAGGGGGATTAAAGAACTTCTCTTACTGTGGGGTTGAACATATCCCTATCCACCCTAGAGGTGGAGATAGACTTAACCGTTTAAATAAGAAAGAGATGTCATGGGTTTTCTCTCTAAACAGTTTACAACCTTGTGGTCTCAATGTGGAATGGGAACTTAAACATTTTCTTTATGATTAATTTTGGTTATTTCAGTTTCTTTTTTGTCAATTTTTTTTGTCATTTTTTTGTCTTTTTTTTTTTTTGTCATTTTTTTGTCATTTTTTTTTTTTTTTTGTCATTTTTTACTTGTTTTTCCCTCTCCCATCTTCATCTTTTTCTATTTCCTCTCTTTCCCTCCCCCCTTCCCATCCCCTGCCCCCCCTCCCCATTCCTTTTTCCCCTCCCCCCCCTCTCCCCCCCTCTTTCCCCCTCCCCTCTTCCCCCCCCCTTTCCCTCCAGTCCCTCGTCCCCATTCCCTCCCTCCCCTCCCCCCCTTTCCTTTCCTTACCCTTCCTTTATCCCTTTGCTTTCATAAGTATTTAGAGATATATTTTCTTGATCAATATGTTATGTTTATTATATCAAAGATTCTTCATGATTTAATACTATTCCCATTGAATTTCTGCCCATATGCATCTTCCATATACTGCCACAGTATGATGAGATAAAGTTATAAATCATATATGTAGAATGTTTTAAATGTTTGAATTATCCTGTCACAGCCTTTTTGATTCTCCTATCCCATTAATCTGGGTCTGTGATGAAATACAAGTGAATGCTTTTTGCTTTAAATAAGCTCAAGGAGTATAGATTTCATGTTTCATTGACCTGTCATTAATATACCAACAAGAAACAACTTGATATATATTCATGTTTTTGGTCACAATGACAGGTCATTTTATATGTATTTTTATATGTATTTTTGTATTTTAACTTTTTCATCTGACATCTATGTTGACTATGCGGACTCTGTGTTTCATATTGAGGTGATCAATGATTATTATACTAGACACCTGATATTCATTGTGTTGATTGATTTGAACAGCTGTCATAGATCTGCTGGTGTATAACTAGATGTCTTGTGATGCAAGCGAATTACTCTTTTGACAAAGGCCTTCCAGGCCGAAACGCGTAAAGAGGACTCGCCTGCACCTTGTGCAAATAAAGCTTATTTTTATCCCACATCAGCCTTCATCTATTTTTGTGCTGTGCGACGCATCTTTCTCTCCTTGAGAAGTTCCTTTACATTGTGGAGAAAATTAAAATAAAAAAATTACAATAAAACATTTTTTTTTATTTTTTTTTGGTCACTCACTCAGGCAAGCAAGCAGTGGTGGGCGAAGTTACAGGCGCATGCGCAGTAAATTCCTGCTGTCAAGCAGGAATGTGATTGAAACCAGACACACGGTCAATGTATATAACCTAGAGTTTACACATCAGACAGATATAAGTACTATTAACTATCTAGATCTTAAATTGACACCCACAAAAGAGGGAAGGGTAATAACAGATACTTTCTTCAAGGAAGTTGACACCAACAATCTTTTAATGGCCACTAGTAATCACAAGGATACTTGGATTAGAAACATACCAAGTGGCCAATTCATGCGACTAAAAAGAAATTGTAGTGACAACGATACTTTTATGAGTCAAGCGGAGTTATTGTTTGGGCGCTTTATTGAAAGGGGCTATAGTACTGACCATCTGGAGAGAGAATTAGGTAAAGTGCAGCTTATCGATCGTAATGATCTTTTGATACATAAAAGAAAGGGTTTAACTAAAGAAAAAACACAAGAAGTAGATGTAGCATTTGTGACGGATTACAACATAGCCTATAAAGCAATCGAGAAAGTGGTTTCCAAACACTGGGATATCTTGAGCAACGACCCAATTTTGGGTGAACATCTGGCAAAGAGACCGAGGTTTATTTATAGAAAAGCCTCGAATTTAAAGAACATTTTAGCTCCTAGTGAAATAGGTAACCAGATACATCAAACAAATACTAAAAATTGGCTAGATAAGAAACCCAAGGGAAATTTTAACTGTGCCAATTGTTCGGTTTGTAAATATATGCATAAAAATCGTAAGACTTTCTTTTCAAAAAAGACCAAAGAGATATTTAATATAGAAGATTTTATTACTTGTGATTCAAACTACATAGTGTATCTATTAGAATATACATGTGGATTACACTATGTGGGGAGAACTAAACGTAGCCTCAAAGTAAGAATTCAGGAGCACATTCGCAATATAAAAAATGGTTTTGAGAAACATAGTGTCTCAAGACATTTTTTAACACATCATCAAAAAGATCCCTCATTTTTAACTTTCATTGGCATTAAACATGTACCATGGAATAGGAGAGGGGGACAGATTAAAAGCCCTATCTGCACAGGGATCTTATTGGATACACCAACTAGATTGTATGGCCCCCAAAGGGCTAAATGAGGATCTGATGTGTGGGCATTTTATTAGATATTTTATTAGAGGTTCTGACTTTATAATAGAACATTTTTTGAATTTATTATGGTTTTTATTGTGATTCTAAATGTGGCTAGTCCACTACATTGAGCAAGCATCTGATCTCCCTTACTACCTGGGGTTTTTTTCCTGTCCAGATGCAATTTTAACATTATCGATTTATAACTGTTTTAGTTTGTACTTATGAATGATATGCTTTTAACAAGTTCTCTTATTTTATTTATTTATTTCTATTTTCCAGAGATTATTCATTAAAGATGTGTATTTAAATATGTTTTTTATTAATTGTGAGTATATTATGATCGAGTGCATGCCCCCAATGATTAGTTCACATACTGATTGGCCATTTGATCCAATTGTTTGACCAATGATGTTAGAGACTTAGGTATTTATTGCTAGGGGTTAGTGTCATTAATTTATCCCTGAAGAAGAAGCATTACAGCTTCGAAACGCGTTGGATTGATTATTACTTATGATACCTTTTTAACTTGAGTATTTGCATTGTATGCGGTTGCGTTCCCAAGTGCTTAGTGCACATATTGACTTTTTCTCTGAACGGCGGCGTCTACTTCCGCCCTGGTACTCCCTGCTCTGCCTTCTGCCCGACGAGTGATGTCATCGAGGCGCGCGAGCCACAAGGCAGGACATTACAGCTGTTAGCTGGCTGGGCTCTTTCAGTGAGCCCAATACCACACGGACGTGTGTGACAAGCTACAGAGACGTTTCTTTGCCTTACCACGAGGACATAACGGAGCACAGAAAGGACGCCACAGTGCGGCTCATGTCACAGACCGTTGAAGTGCCTCAGACGCTGGCTGCCAGATAGCATCCTGTGAGAGACAGATGATGTCGCAATAACAGCAGGAAAGGATCCGTCGGGGTACTTCTCTGGAACCACCACTGTTGCTGACGGGTGTGCGGCAACCTCGTGTATTACACGTTAATGCTTGTGTTTTACTTATACTGTATGATGTACGCAGAATACTTACCTCTTTATCACTAAATTAACAATATTGATATACTTCACCATTTGCGTTTTGCGCTTTTCTTTTGTCTCTTTTTCTCTTAGTGTGTGGGAGTGCTGAGCCACTCTTTGATTATAGCTGCATACGCTGACACCAATGGTTGTGTATGGTTTTAATAATTTTTTCACTTCCACTGTAGGGTAGTGCCTCACTTAGTACTAGTTAGCACTAGACTTATGTTCCTATGGTGTCTGGTTTAACATTGATTGAACACAGTTAAGTTTTGTTTTGGGTTGCGCACTTTATTCTTTTATTTTTGTACACGTTCAAAGGAATGGTGTGGGAGAGATGTACTGCATTGTAGAGAAGATAAGAAGTTGAAATACCCTGCAGTGCAGTTAATTATCCCGAGCGAGGGGAGAGCGCTGTATATGCCGAAATGTGACACTGTTACAGTACAGTACACGCCTATGCATTTCAACAATTTTCAAATGAGACATACTGTACTGCAGAACAGCACTGCAAATGCATGTATACTTTAAATATGCAAATTTAGAATTACTGCGCGCGCACACACAGACTGTGTACTGATGTAGGTTGAACCGCGAAGGTATTAGACTTCCAAGACAACAGCTCGCAAATGTCCCCCTGAGTTTTTACACGGCATTGCAGTATTGCAGACAGCGAGAATAAAATGCTAATATCACGAGCGCGACAATAACGCAGTTCACTCCGGGCGAAAATGACAAAAAAACGCACCTAACCGGGATAATCTGAGAGCCGCGGATCTGGCCGACTTAGACTCAGATCGGCCGCCACTGTACATGAGGGCTAACGAATTCCCGCGACCAGACTAATGGCCAATCAATGAAATATATTTTGTTTTGTGGATGTTTTTTTTTTTTAGGTTGCCCATTCATTGCAATCCATATTGTGGGCATGGTTTACCAAAGTGACAATCAATGGATAAAGGGGTTTAGGGATGGGTGTAGTTTCCCCTGGGAGGGTGTGTTGTGGGAGGGGGTTAACAACTAAATTACCATAGCGGCTAAGGTGATTAAGAGGTTACAGGCCAGTAGTTATTTTTACTGCCAATGCCCACTGAAGACACAGAGGACCAGAAGGACGAGGACAGCATTCATACTGGCAGGGGTAAGTACAACTTTTATTTACTATATGCTGACTGGGTAATTGTAACAGGGACTTATCCCTGTTGAAGAAACTATCTCAAAACTCCAGCAGGGATCTGGTTAAGTGCAGGAGTGGATAAAGAAGTGCAGAAGGACAGCTTCAAGAGCTTTAATACTTTTTAAAAGAATCCTCTATAGGGGTGGAGGAGGTTTGAGACTCTATATTTGTAGTTTACAGACTATTAGTCACATTAATATGTGTGTCTGTTTATTGTTATTCACTGTAAATATTTCACTGAGTCACTGATTATTATTTTGGATGTAATAAAATTTTATTATTTTTGTTTTTAACTGAGTATACCGATCCAAAAGCCTAAAATAGGCAATATTACCACATTTGTTTTGCTAGGACAGCCTTGTCCTATACTTGTAATATAATATAGAGTGCAAAAAGAGGAATTTTTATTTATCCCCTTGGATACTTTGTATGCTCCCAGTTTATCCTCATGCACCTTATTATCTCATATATATATATATATATACACCAAAAAAGTTTCTAACAAAAAGGATGAGCGGTTATACAATCTTTCAAAAGCATGAGTAGCCATATTTGGCAACTAAGGCATTTACCCATTCCTTTGTTGGGGTGTGGGGGTTGAAGTTAGAGGGGGTGGGTGAAGGGGGTAGCTGCACCAGGGTGGGAGGTTATGCCTCTTGGGTGGGTAGTGGGAGGAGTTAACCACTTCATTACCTTAGCGGTACTAACCGCTAGGGTAATGAAGGGGTTAGCCAATCCTGCAATCTTCCCGGTAGGCCTAACCATGCACCCTGGTGTAACTACCCCCTTAACATACCCCTTCTAGCCCTAATAAACCAGGTACTTTGGTATAACCCCTTAATTACCTTTGCTGCTAATCAAGCTGCTTTTATTTTAATTACATATTATTGAAGCAGGGGGTCTCTGGAGCAAAACCGGATGAATTTTAGCCACGGGGACCCCGCTTCTTCCCAAGTTACAGGCCTGAGGTATGAGCTGTTGATATCTCCAACAAGGTTAATTCTCCCACGTCACGTGACCAGGACATTTAAACACACAGGAAATACCAGCACCCCATACCGGGGCCTGTAACTCAGAAACATGGTTTCCCTGTGGCTGAAATTAGTGCAATTCAGCTACGGAGACCCCTGATTCAATACTATGTCATTAAAATAAAATAAAAGCCACGCGATTGCCTGTTAGAGGTGCGCAGAGAGAGTGATTGATTCTATCTACTCTCACTGCACGTCTCTTACAGACTGATGCAGCCCGGTGGGACAAACACAGCAATAGTTACATTCAGAAGCAGAGATCCCCTCTGTCTTCATCCTGATGGGCCATTCCCCCTTGCTATGCATTGTGCCACAAACCCTCGACTTTTGGTCTTTGTTTCACTAGCACATGTACTGCGGCTTCAGATAGGGAGAATTTATAACGGGCTAAAGTGCAGTGATTCTGAAACTCAATTGCAGTCATGGTGCTGCAAATTGCAAATAAATGCCGAGGAATTAAACTTAGTTTCGCCTACTGCTATTTAGCTTTGATAAGTAGGCGATAAAAGAATAAATCACCAAATTTTGGCGCCTTCAAAAAAAAAAAAAAATTACAGAGTGAGCGGCGATAAGCCACTTATCGGCAGGTTATGAAATTCGTGCAATTCTAGAAGCTGTGATTAGGTTATCGAGGCCTATAGAGGCTAATTGCGGCTCTAGAATGGCGAGTTTCTCCCAAAATCCTCACGCCAGGAAAAGTTCGCGTGAGGCTTAGAAGATCCTGCTGAGAAGGGGATGACATAAGGTCTTGACGCCACATTTACCAGGAAGAAGACGACGAGACAAAATCCGTTGGGACTTAACATGGGGTTGGATTGACAGATGAAGAAAGAAAATAGAAGATTAAAGAAATGAAAGCAATAATGACCGAAGAAGATAGAAGAAGGTGATAGAAGATAAAAGAGAGACGAATGTTGTTACCTGATCCGGATCTTCAAGGTGGCTGGCATTGGATTGACTTTGATGATGTCGCGGTATGAGAGCTTGTAGAAATGCCGGGATTCGAAGGGTCAACGATTCTAAAGGTAAGAATAATATTGAACATATGTAATTTTATTTTTACAGGTTTTTTTTTTTAAATTTTTATGTTTTTCATTGCCCATTGATTGATAATGTATTAATCTGTGCCCGTTTAGGGTACAGATGAATAGAGTGACAGCCAGTGCATTTTTTTGGCAAATGTTTTTTTTTCTATTGATTGTTGTTTTTTCTTTTTCTGTTTATTGTTTGTCTTAAATTGTTTGTAATTTGGATGGCTGGTTTTTATTTCATTTTCTGATAGTTTAACGTTTTTAATTAATTATTTATTTTGTTGGCTACTGGTTTTAATTGATTTGTTGGCTAGTGCTTTTATGTATTGAATTGTTTGTTTGGCAAGTGGCTAACAGAGCTTAGTGAATCTGCTACTAAATACCCTTTCAGCCATATTATATTTATCTGTTAAATTTTCCTGTCCATTTCTTTAGCAAGTAAATGTTTTGATAAGATATAATATATTTAAAAAAATAACTATTCATTTGTAAAGTTAAATTATTGTATTACACAAATCTGTGACTTTGATATTTAACCTTTTTAAAGCTGCAACATCTTTGGAGGCAGTTTGCAAAGTCAGCACTAGAAAACAAATCTGTCAAGACCTCAGAACTGCATTAATAATGCCGTACAAATTAAAAATAGGACATAATTAGGATGCAAGACAATTCAAGTTATGGCATGTTACACTGATAATGCATTGAAAATAGGTAGAAATTATAAAGCAATCTATTCTCGAAGGTGCATTATTTCTAAGAATTAATGCTTCACTGCATTAAATCGGGACAACATTGATTAAATCACATGCTTGCTTCCACAGTGCTAAGTTACATGGCTTTGAAAGACTTCATACACTGTTTATACACACACACACACACACACACACACACACACACGTAAAATCAGAGTATAAAAGTATACCAAAAAGGGAAATAATTTGGTGCCCAGTCAGTAATTGGTAAGATCAGTACATATAATTTATTGACCCAAATTATTGGTCAAAATACGGTGTTGTGAAAAAGTTATGAAGTAGCTGATGTGGAAGTAAAAAAATGGAAAAAAAGTTAGAATAATAAGTACAAAATCAGATGGGAAAAAACTAGGATTATAAAATTAAATAAAACTGGGGTACAAGTCAAATTAAAAGAATGAGCTCAAGCTGATTACAACTAGGAAGTCTAATTTAGTGCTAGTATACTGTACTTCATAATGGTATAGGGATCCAAGATACCCCTAAGTGGTGCCACTACTGTAGGTTGCTACTGCTGCTCCCTGCGACGGTCCATTCACCATCCAATTTAGTCTGTAGGAACTAAACACAGAATACCTCCTGATGGCACAGTATGTTTATAATTAAAATATGAAAGAGTTAAAATATAATATAACTGCTCACAATTTAGTTTCTTTAAAAGGACGCTTATCGATTCTCTTTTGCGCGCATCCCAGCTCTTCCATTTACCTCGCAGCCTGTTGTAACTGTTACTTCCCTCAATGGCACTGTGGTGCTCCCTCCGGCATCTCCATCGGCTGGACCACACGTGTGGACTCCTCTATCGCGCCTCTGATGATGTCAGGACGACTGTCATGCTCAGATACCTTGGCCCCGTCCAGGGTGAAAGCGAGCACGCTGGCGCTCAGGCGCCATGACGTCAAGTGCTCATGTTGCTTGGGCGATTCCTGGTGAGCTAGTTGTGCGCATCAAGGGGAATGCTGGGGGCGTACCCGTTATGTTACGTGAGTGGTTCGCCCTCATTGGCTGAACCGCGCATGTGACCAGGGCAAGCGCACAAAGACAAAAATGTTTGTCTCTGCACGTATCGTGTCTCCCCATGCTCACATGCACTCGCGCAGAGCATGGATGCTACCATTGATTGTCATTGTTTGGATTGCGCACTCTCACCCTGGATGAGGCCTTAGACTGCTTTGTTTACCACAGTAGTTATAATAACCCACCGTTTTTCGCAAATACTGTAGTTACCCTTGCTTGCACAGGTGTAATACTTGAGCTCACAGAGAGGCTATTTGTACTTTCCAAGAGTGGTGATAATGATTAAAGCTAATAAGCCAATTAACCATTTACCATCTGATATAATCAAGAGAGGTAACCTCAATGACAGGAAACCTTGTTACCAAAATACAAAAAAAAGAAAAAATGGAAAAAGAACACAAAAAAAACACAACTTAAAGTGCAAAAGTTAAAATAAAGAGTAATACAGAAAAGGGAATTTAAAAAAAAGTGAAAACTAAAAAGCTAAAAATCATAGGATTGTGAGGGGCATTTAGCATGTGCTTACAGTATATTAGAAAGTTGAAAACAAGACATGCCTGTATGGAACACAAGGTAAATTTATGAATGATTAAATAGATCACAACCTTACATAAATGCAAAAAAAAAAACCTCATATTACAGATCTGGTGCTATTTACTTTAGTGTTGAAAAAGTCCTGACGAACGGAGACCACTCGCGGCCCACTCGCAGCTCCTCTGCGCCCACAATACCAGTAATGCTTGTGGTCCTGAAGGGATAATGCACTGGGGAGACTCCTCCAGTGTTAATTCTCTAGGGTTGCAACCAGTCTGTAAGAGCTGCGCAGAGAGATCAGAGAGAAACAGTCCCTCTCTCTGTCTTCCCACACAGCTCTTACATTAGATCTCACTTTTTTATTTTTAGTACGCAGTATTGAAGAAGGGGGTATCTGGAGCAGAACTTCATTAATTTCAGGTCTGGGGGCTTTCTTCTTCCCAGGCAACAGGCCTCCATATGGAGTGCCAGTATCTCCTGCAAGTTTAAATCTCCCACATCACAGCCCACGTGAGCAGGACATTTAAACAGCCCTGAGATACCAGCACCCATCTATACCTCACGAAGCAGGGTGTCCACGGACCTTAAATTAATGTGGTTCAGCTCTAGAGATCTCAGGGGTTAACTTCTAAGGTAATAAAGACACTCATATTTCTGTAAAAAATAATTATACCCTCTTGCAACATGCTTTGTGTGTGATGCAGGTTTACAGGGATTGTAAATCACATGTTGCCTAAATAAAGTCTGACTCCCAAACTACAGAATCCACAATATTAAGGAAATAATCTATACGTGTATATTGGCATAAACTGGCTGTTAACAAATCTATTCCTGTAATAATTGGTCTCCCTGGAGGTGTAGTTATGTTTTTATGTAACTTGGGTAAATTATAGAATATAGGTACAGCTCAACCCTGTTATAACATGATCCGTTACAACGTGGATCCGCATATAACGCGGTGTCAGCGTGGCTCCCATTTTTAAAAGCTAAACTGCATTTTTTTTTAAATACAAATATTCAATGCTTTATTGCTAATAGACACACACAGGGAGAGAGACACACACGAGCGATACCCCGCTACAGCTAATAATGTGATGAGAGTGAGGTGGTTTTTAGGTAGAACTACATAGATACAAATGAAGAGGAAACATAGTTTTTAAGCACTGATATTGATATTTTATGTTGATATTTTATATTGATATTGATATACTGTATATTAATATTTTAGCACTGATAATGATAAATGATCAACTAAGATGCAGGAAAGTACCATCACTACTGTTTTAAGCACTTTTCCATTGACATTAGTGTTGATATCACATTATATGATCAACGCAGATGCAGGAAAGAACAGTACCATCTGCTGTACTATACTCATATCGGATAGCAATATTGACTCTTATTTACCTATTGTGCTGCCTGAGTACAACTGTGTCCAAGAGTAGTTGTATATAGGCGCACGGCAAACACAGATCAGGTCACGTGGCGAATTAAAAATATTTATTAATGCTTCATTAAAAAAACGGTGGGGGGTACAATACTCCTACGCGTTTTGTGCTTGTAAGGCACTTTATCAAGGAGTGGTAGACACTAAGGGGTAACAGTGAGTACTTAATCTTTTTTCTATGGGCCATCCCAAGGAGGAGGAAAAGTTATAATTCTTTTGTCCCATACCCTTAGGTATTATTGAGTCAATCTATGTCAAAACCAAGTACTACACTTTTAATGCATATATCCCCCCACCTGTCTACATCTAAATGGACAATTGATGGGACCAAGAATTTGAGCTCCTACATACATACATATATATATATATATACAGGCATACCCCGCATTAACGTACGCTATGGGACCGAAGCATGTATGTAAAGCGAAAATGTACTTAAAGTGAAGCACTACATTTTTCCCACTTATCGATGCATGTACTGTACTTCAATCGTCATATACGTGCATAACTGATGTAAATAAGGCATTTGTAACAGGCTCTATAGTCTCCCCGCTTGCGCACAGCTTCGGTACAGGTAGGGAGCCGGTATTGCTGTTCAGGACGTGCTGACAGGCGCATGCGTGAGCTGTCGTTTGCCTATTGAGCGATATGTACTTACTCGCGAGTGTACTTAAAGTGAGTGTCCTTAAACCGGGGTATGCCTGTATATATATATATATATATATATATATATATATATATATCACTGAGTACAACTGTGTACTGATATTTGCATTCAGGGATTTGGATGACTATTGCAGATGCCAAAATTTCAGAGTTCTGTGCCAATTAGCGATCATTAACCTAAGAAACTTGATAATAATGCATTGGAAGAGAAATAAAAGAAAATGAAAAACAAAATATTTGGATGACAAATACAGAATGACAGGACAATAATTTGTCTTCCTGTGTCCTTCAATAACCACCGGCAATATTTTTTAAATATGTTTTATGTACTGTAGTTGTGCAAATTTCTACACTTAGACATTCACTCCAGTAATTCTTTAAAGCCTTCACTAGTACAACTTTGTTCGCTGGTGGTGGTTAAATGCATGCCAGACCAATTTTACGGGGTTCAAGTCAGAGGATCTATATGTATAGAGACAAATACAGTACAATTATTGACAAAACTAAAACACACAAGCACAACAGCCCCGTACTAAGGTATTTGATACACCTAATAGTGTAGTAGTGCACAATACATTTACTTACTCTTGAGGTATACTGACCCAGTTGATTCCACTGCCTTTAATGAATGTCGCAGATGCACTATGTTTTGGGTCATTGTCTTTAAAAACTGATGACCAGATGTGAGGTATTCTGAAATATAAGGTGCTGCTGCCTGAGCAGTAATGACCTCCTGGAAGTAGGATTTATCCATGATACCTAGAGATACAATAAAAATGTCACATTTTTTAGTTGATAAGAAAAAGGACCAGGTCACATTAATATACATACTGAATTTTTGAATATACTGCTGCGGCCGAGTTTATTTGAGCATTTGCCCGTTCTCGGCCGCAGCAGTAACCTGGCGCGAGCCAGAGGGTGCCGGGCGCGCACCGAAGACACGGAGGAGCGCCCTCCGATCGGGGCTTTCTCTCTCCCGCTGCCGGGTCCGCCGGGTCCCCCGGAACCCCCTGCCGCCGTCCCCCACATCGCGGGACACCAGGGCTCCCTCGGGGAGCCCTGGACGCGCGTGCAGGGGGCGCAGGCACCCGATGACGCGTGACCACGCGTCGATGACGCGCGGCACACCGAGGGAGTGCGGCTAGCATGCCGGGGCATCCCCAGGCTTGCGGAGCTAGCCGCACTCAAATAAAGTGTGCCGGTAGTGTACATTACTGAGCTATTTGAAGCTTACCCCCTCCCACATTTAAATGGTTAAAAGCTCACTCCATAGCATCTCCCACTCTTAGGGGAACTTGCTTGCTTGCAGTATGATTGTGACAAATCTAATACAGAGTGCTTTTCCTGGTAATGTACAGGTGAATAAAAGCTTCAATCAGACTTTGAACTTTGCAACTAATATTGACAGATTTATTATAAATCATTCTGCCTGGTATTGCACAGGTTATTAAGAATTTATATTAGTGTTAGGGACCCTTTGAGAATGAGGTCTGCCGTGCAGTGGCTCAGGGGCTTACAACAATTTGGCCAAAATGTTAAACTAAAAGACCATTTTATTTAATAGATATTTATACATATATATTTAGGCACTGTACCGTGTATGAGTTTCACTGGATGTGCACCACTGAGCTCTCTCTGTGTTTTATGTTCTGTCTCTGGTTTTAAACACATTAATATACAGTTACTGTTCACAACACTAAAACCGAAGTGAGCTTACCTTCAAATATAACTATAGGTTCTGGTACAATTCTAAAGATTACTGCCCACATGAACCTTTAGTAGAGGTTCAGGTTTCTGGGATAAAAATGTTTCTTTTCCTGAATGCCATAACGGAAAATCGTACACGGCGACTGCTGTTTCATATGGAAATATGACATCCTCAAATGTATCTCCACTTGGGATCCATGTATGTGAATCGTCAACTCTTAATATTGTTAACATCCCTTATCATGGCATACACTCTGCAATAATAATAAAAAAAATTAGGTTAGACTTGGAATATTGCACTTTACCTCACACGTCCAGAGGTCCAGCCCAAATCACATCTCATTAGTCTGATGCTTGACAGACACAGGATTTATTTATTTATAAAATGTTGTACTAAGATGTAACTATGAAAAAGAAGGATCCAGCGCTCCATGGATTTGCAAAAAGTATCAAATTTATTGCGCCATACACAACGACCATTTCGACCTTGTCTTTTTCAAGTGAAAAGGCACTATGTTCAACACGTTCCGCCAATCACATTTTGATTTGATTTGTGCAATCACAAAATTTGATTAAAATATTTATTATTTTGCTAAACACATTTTTTCCCCTGACCACACTTATTCCATAACGGTCTGCGGTGCGCCTATAAAGGGATTCTATTCTGTGTACCTCTCTAGATACACTCATTGTCTGTACAGTAAGAATAGATAAGAATATTTCACATTAGGTTACATACAGTGTGACAAACATTGTATACATCACTTTCAATGGGAGACTCCTGGAGCGGGTATGACCTCGGTGGCCGGAACAGCAAGGGAGGCAAGGATTGTTGAGGTCACAGGCTGAGGTCGGAGTAAGGCGGCAGGTAGTGTGGTTGGGGTCACAGGCAGCTTTCAGCAACAGGAAGGCAGGAGCAGGACAGGGGAGCAGAAACTGAGACCAGGGAACAGGGAACAAACAGGGACAAGCCAGATTACAAGCAAAAAAACCTTTAATAATGTACAGGACTCCAATACTGAATAGGAACAGAAGCAGAAGCATGAGCATGGGCATAAGGAGTCTAACACAAAACAAAGGCAAGGCAGGAACAGGAAACAGGAAACTATTAGAACAGAGGACAGGAGCAACAAGAGCAGACAGACAGAGGAACCTCAGAGCCGACAGAAAACAGCAGCACACACGGTGGACAGAGAAAGGAACTGGGAGAGAGGGAGATTTAGGAAAATATGTCAGGGCTATTTCCTTTCAATCCCATAAAAAATATGCAACATCATTGAGAAATAAAAAAGGTAGTGATTTTAAAAATGTTAAATTTGTTTAAATAATAAAACTAACGTCACAATTATTCTCTTCTCGAGAAAAAAAAATATGCCTTCATCCCCCCCCCCCCCAAGGACTTCAATGTCATAGATTATTGGCAGTGAAAGATTTCTAAACAAATTCCCAATGCTGGACTTGTTTGCCATGCACATGTGTATGGAAACAAAGAAAAGACAGTGCAAAAAAACCATAGTGTAGTATATTTAAAAATATTATTTATAAAGTGGGGGTGAGTATTGCACGTACATCAATATAAAGGGTTAATAACAATTATTATTAACAATTATTCTCTCCTCAAGAGAGAAAAAAATGCCTTTTTTTTCCGGACATCAATGTCATAGAGCAGCGATGCGCAAACTGGGGGACGGGCGCGGGCGGTTGCAGAGGCCCTGCGCTCATCTCCACGACATTTAAATTAAATGCCGGGGGATCACGTGAGGCCTCTGCAACTGTTTACTTACCCAGATTCAGGTGCTCTATGATGCATCGCCATGGCAACGTGGTGTCAAATGACGCTGCGGGTCATGTGACATGACGTCACACACGACAAATGACGCCACAGGTCATGTGACATCACATGACCCGCAGCATCATTTAACGCACTCTAAGGAAGGGAGTGGGGACGCGTATATTGCGGCAAGGAAGACAGGAGGGCGCAGTAGAAAAAGTTTGTGCTCCGCTGTCAGAGTATTGACAGTGAAGGCATTCAACACAATGAAGGGGGAGGTGACGCCGTTAACCCCATGGAATGAAAACTGCAGTACGTAATTTGCAGCTAATAAGCATGAAATGTATTCTTGTTGGCAACTGTCTTGTCTTTGTACACTTACTGCAAGGAGGAATGGGAAAAATTACAAAAAACAGAACTGTATGCATTTAATTCCCTGCCTGAGACCCTGTCTGTGTTTAATATTTATATATATCTTTATTCCGAAGGTTAATACATTTAGAATACAATAGTGCACAGTACATAGAATAGAAAACCAAAAAAATCAAAGAATTAAAAAAATATGTTTTTTTGACAAGTTCAGTGTCCCATTATTTGTGAAGACATTATACACTTATCCAGGAGGTAGTGCCTTTGCTCACCCTGTGTTTCTTTCTCTCAGTGGACACTATGCACCCCATTAACCAGTAAATGGAATAAAAGCATGAAACTTTTGTGAAATTGTATTACAGGTGAGGATATAATTGTATTAATCACATACCTAACATTGTGTTGTCTAAAAAAAAAAAGTGTGAAACATTGTTAAAATCATGAAACTAGTAATACTTTATATAAGTAAAAAAGGCAAAGTTTAAAAAAATAGCAATTTTAGTTTCATCAAACTCCATCCAATTTCAAACTTTCATTTTTGAAAAAAAAATGCTTTAATTACTGTACACATGTAGTGCGCATGCGTCAACTCACGCTCTAGTGCACATGTGTACAAGCATTGACGGCTATGGCAGGCATACAGATACTGTATGCGTGTCCTTGCGAATTAAAGTTACTACTGTATAGTACATTCTATTTACCTTCATTAGAAACCTTGCCAACTGGGTGGAGATGACAATGTCAGGGGTGTATTGTGTGGAGCAGCTGGAGTCGCTCATGTAATCAGCATTAAAGTTGACAGGTGTCTTCTGAAGCTGGTAATCAGATGGGGCCAAGAAGCAACGATTGAGGTTCACCAGGTTTTCAGTGACGGTCGGCCCATTATTGCTATAGGATTGGTAAGCCTGTGGTGGCACATTGCAGGCTCGGGAAGTACGAAACTTAAATGGTTGAAACCCGACCTTTCTCCTTTTGAAGTCGCCATGATCAAACATATAGACAAAGCTCGGAGCACTGACCAATAACCTCTGGAACTTCCTGGAGGAGCCATATATCTCTGCTAAAGCTGCCTTCTTATCAGTTCCAGCATTAATTGCAGAAAATATTATATATGCATAACTGCAGTCAGGTCTAGTATAAGGACTTGACATGATGCACTGTTCAGTGTACGTCCATTCGGCAATTGCACAGGCATAGCAATGTAGAATAATTTCCACAATATTCTGTTTTGATATTTTTATGTGAAATGCCTAAATTTGATAACGTCTTCAGTAACCAAGGTCAATTAACAATCGATCACTGTAATGGACACTGTTTTTATCTGTTTTTTTTAAACACCTGCACATTGACTACCCAATGTATAGTCTATGCAAAGAGATTCACTTTTGCCATCTGGCAGACATGCTCAGAACTGCAACCACACAAATCAGAATCCAGGTAATCAGCTACGGTAAACAAAGGTGTGATTTTCAGACTTCATGGGAAGATGATATAGTGAATGCCGTGTGGAATACAGCAGACTTCATAGACGCTGGTCTGACAAATGGTCAGATAATGGCCGCTGCATATGTATAAGTGTGGTTTCTGTTTATCCCCTCAAGACAGCACATTATCTGCACACCTGGGCATTAATTGCCAGTCAATGCCCCGTCATGAGGGCATTATTACTATTACAGGCTATTTTTTATTACATTTAACATATGTAAATACATACATTTAATTAAATAACCACATACAAAGCAAATTAACAACTTGATCCCAGACACACCATCCCTGGGAACTTTTATACTCTCACTTCAGCAACAACAAAATTGGGTCCCCATTCGGGTCCCAAATATCTACAGCCCATTAGTGTTTAGGTGTTTCAACAAACCATGTATTATTATCATCATCAAATATCATGAAGAATACATGTTTTAAAGCATAGTTCATCATGAATTTCCCTTTAACAAACACATAAAGGGGTATTGTAATAATACCAAATAAGGGCAATTTTTTAATTATATTTAATATATCTATCTATTTTATTATTCCCCCATCCACTCCATGGCCACTCCAAAGGTGTCCTCTATCGGAGAATAAAACATAATTATGTGTCTAGCAGGTTGCCTACACTACCTTCCAGGTTCCTCAATGAGAGGCAGTGAAAAATGCAGCGTATAGTTCAAAAATACATGAATTCAGTCAAATACAGTTAATAACAAAAGCACAAACCATAACACTGGAGGACTCGTGCAGTGTGCGGAGAAACAAAGAATATTCAATGACTCCCTCCTTCTTATACATGATAAAAATGAAGTTTCAGCATCATTTTGGGCTGAGCTCTTACAGTATCTAGCACCTTTTTTCGACCAATCAATATCTAATTAAAAACCATTAAATCTTGATGTTTTTTCCCTTATGGTGGCCATTTGTATATGTAACTCGCTGTATCGCATTGTGTTTATAAAATATTTGTCCTACAGTACCTGGCATCTTAGAAAGATGTTTTTTCACTTTGTTGTTTTCTATGAAGTGGAGTGCAGACCTTCAAGAAATGGAAGCACTAATAATAATCTATCGTTATCTACATTGTTACTATTTACAGTATGTGCTGACTTACAGAATGTCAGTACCTTATTAAAATATATGGTTAATACTAGTTTATTATTTTTGTTAGTCTATTACCTATACCTATACTTACAGTATAGTAGTATCTTATATGTTAGTATTCTGATCTGTTAATCCTATATCTACAGTATGTGAATCTACATATTTCTATTGGAATATAGAGCTGATACTTGTTTTCTATTGTAATTTCTAATGTTATTATTATATACAGTATTTCATATTAGCTGATCTTACCATTACAGTATGTGAATAATGTACCTGCCTATTGCACTTTATTGCCAGCTGCATTGTGATGGCAAATGGTTATCCCCCAAATATTGTGTTTCAATGTCCATCGAAAAATAAAGAAATTGAGATTAATGTAAGAAGTTTTTGATACTTATGGAGACACTCTTTACATTGACTTTAAGTGAGATACTGTATATGATATGCAATAATATATCATTCAATTTTCTAGGGATGTATTATAGCACAGCACATACATTTGTCAAATATTTAAACAGCATTTAAATACCATAAATATTGTCTTTATTGAAGAACCTGTGTATATACAGTATGGGCCTCATTCATAATATGGTAAGGTTAACACACATCTTCAGTACTGTCACGGGAGACCAGGCATTCACACCCTTTATACCGGGATCATAACACTGAGCAAAACAAGGTGGTAACATAAATTGTTATTTATTCACTTAAAATAGGTTACGCACAATCAAACACAAAATACATGAGAACACACTTACTGGGGGTGTGGGGCTGAAAAGTAGACTTTCCTAGCTTAATCAGAATGTAAAACAAAATCTTTGGTTGACCGGGACTTGTCCCGAAATGTTCTGGAACTCAAATCGGCATGAAGTTCCTGACGCCACCGCTGGATCTGCTCTGGAGGAATTGAAATAACTTGACCACGACCTACAGTAGCTCCAAACGTCCTGGAACTATTTTCAACTTGAAATTTCAGCCGTGACCACTACGTTCAATTCTCAGAACTTGGCCGCAAAAAGTGGGACTTAGAAAATTTCTCGACCTGAAATTTCTGTAGCCGGCTCGCTGCTATTTCTCCTTGAGCATCTTTTGGTGCATTCAAATTTTTTGCTGCCTTTCTGGTGCTTAGAATCAGACCTCCGGATTGGCTGAGACATTCTTATAGTATTTCATAGTTCATTCATGAAATACTACAGCTAATCCGTGCGTGGGAAAATTGCTACCAGCCAATCAGAGCATCTGTATCATGTGGCGGGAAAATTATAAGTAAATTGCCCCCAATGAAGCCAGATAGATATACATACATACATACATACATATACTTATTACACAAGGTCACAATCTCAGTAGCACTCCTTTTTTGACACAAATATATACATGTGATAGGTTTGGGTCCTGACCTTGGGTGGGTTCGGGCTGTGTGTGTTTGTACATTTCTATTGGTAAACAATTTGGAGGTTTGTGACTCCTCCTCCCTGGTTTTAAGCTCACTCATGGCAACTTTTAAATTGAAGTTCTTGTTAAGCACCTGTGAATGACCAGTCTATTAAGACTGTTCTCCTTCCATTAGAGAGGTTGAGAGCTTTTTGTGGGTACAGTAGTGTTAGGACTTACATAAGAGTGGATGATCTTGGCATGGTTTGCAAGCTTAAAATGCTTTCACCAAACAATTTACTGTAACTAAATGACCTTCGCCTATGAGAAAAAAAGATTATAACTATTTCACTATGTAATTTTTCATATTGGATATACAGTAGTACTGAGACTTTTCATCTTTAGGAATATTATACCTATTGGAGCCACTGTACTATGCGGGAGAAAAAACAGTATAAATAATGCAATGAGCTTAGCATTTTAATAAGACCAAGAATTGCATTACTACTGCTCGCTGTAGGCTTCAAATTTGCTTTCATAAAGTGCTATTATTATAGAAGTGCTCAGACTTAATCTTGAAATTATTTCCTCGACTCAGAGCCCCAATAAGGTCTGGCAAATGTGAAATAGCCTAGGCCTCATAAGTCTCCCTTCTTTCTACCATTACTTCTGTCTTCCGATCTCTCTGGCCACAAACTCCTTGTAACGCTCGTGCTGCCTGCAAACCAGACAAGACCCCGGTACTGAGGTGGGAAGGGAGAACACCACACACCCACAGCAACAGAGGCGTGCCCGGAGGGTGGTATTTGAGCGAAGCCGGGTCTGGCCTGAAGAGGAGGGTAATCGGGTACTTGCCGGGTCCTGGGTAATAGAAGGTACGGTGGTCATGTCCGTAAGCCAAAGGTCTGTGAGTGGAGAAAGCTGCATAGTAAGTTCCGTTTGCCGAGTTCGAGGAGTATAGAAGACAATGTAGTAGAGGAATGCCAGGGTCAAAATCCAGAGAGGGTATGCAGACTATCCGGGTCAAGAACGAAGAGACTTAAAAACAAGAGCCGAGCGTAAGACCAGACAGCACCAGGGTACAGGAATCTATGCTGAGCACTGACTAAATGTGGAGATGGGGACTAAATACCAGACAGGTGCCAATCAGAGAGAAGGCGGAGTGGAGGCGCGGCCCGAAGAAGCGCCGGGATAGGAGCCAGGAGATGAGGGGGTGATAGGAGCTCGGGAGCGCGGTGCGGAGTGACGCAGTAGATGGAGGCGGAGCCAACCTCCAATAGCAGCGGACAAGAGATGCGGGCCCACACACGCCCTGTAAAGCCGCTGGCTGGTGCGCGCAACCCGAAGAGGAGCGGGAGCTCTGGGGGAGACACCTGTGAGAGCGGATGGCTAGCGGGGATCCGGAGCAGCGGCGGAAGCGGCCACAGAGGAAGGTAAGGGAGGGACAAGATGTGCGGGATGTGACCCCTGGTCCCTTACCATTATCCATTATCCATTTTAAAATAACGGCAAAAAGGTCTTTACAGTATATAGCCATCAAATTAGTCAATCATAATTAGTTGAAGTGAAGTATGTGCTCAGGAGGAGCCAACAAGTGAATCTGAGCCTTTATCATTGGAAATCTCTCTACTACTGCCATTAAAACCTATAAAATGCATAGACCGTATTACTCAGGGTAAATGAGGTTGCAGTCACTCCATACAGTAGATCACGACTTCTGTACTTATGTAAGATGTGAAAGCCATGGCAGGTACAGTATACTGAGACATGCTTCATATGTAGGTCAGTTTGCTGCTATGCCTGTTAGGAGAAAGCAAAAACAAATGCAATTTATACATACAGTATAAAAATTGATTACATCTTCAATTAAGTCAATCGGCCCCTTTAAGGCTTCACCTTGGCAAAAATATGAGAACTTTTGTAATCACATACATTGCCCTTTCCAAGAATGATTTATGTCTATTACTTCAGCCCTGTATTGATTGTTATCAGGCTGAACTGGTTATTGAGAGACACAGAGGTTAAATAGTGGTGAAGAGCAGGCTTTCTCAACACATGAATCACATGCAGTATGTAGACTTCACCAGTCCATTAAGGATGCATGCACTTGACAAGCATAAGCACTTATTAGATAGCCAGTGCAGACCAATGGTATTCATGAATTCAAACTTAATTAAAAAAATACTTACAATTATTATCCTATCTACTGAAATTGACTTCAAAGTATCAGTCATTAGATACACCCTTTAACAATATTCATCAAAGCCATGCAAGACATAAACACAATGTGTAAGAAGTAACGTCAATGTGAGTTATCCAAAATAAATTGTCTGACTCTTTCCCTCTTTTCAATACCAGGTCAAATGTAAAAAAACTGTGTCAAGAGAAATGTGTTCTGTTAAGACGCATTATTAAATATTTAAAAACAGGCACAAATTCCCCCACCAGCAAAGGTTGCCATGCTTCTGCCACGCCGATAAACGAAAGTGCCCTGGGAGTGGGTATTGACCCCGGAAATCCTAGTCATCAGTTCCTCCCTTTGTCTACATGATATGAAAGTTCATGTGACATTTGTCTTGGGAAATGTTTCAATTTTACCTTGCTGCCCCACCGCACAAGCCATCAACGACCATACCTGAACAATGCTTAATAGCACGCGCAATCCCCTTTACTGCACAATAAAAAACAGAGAAGCCCAAAGCTACATCCAATATTACAAAAATACACAGTGAAATACCTATATATCTCTTGAAAAAAGGGTCATTTAGTTAAACCCTTTGGCCAAAGCATTTGAAGCCTGCAAGCCACACCAGTGCCTGCCTTGTCAGGATCACCAGATTAAATATTTGTGGGGAACTGACACACCCACTGGAGTAACTAATCAGGCCCCAGCTCATCCACCAACTATATATACACACACACACACACACACACACACATAAATACAGCCCTGCATATACTGCAGCACTATATACACATAAATACTGCACAATATACACACAAATACAGGACCGTATACACTGCCAGCACTATATACACACAGATACAGCACAGTATACACTGTCAGCTCCATACAGCCAGCTCTTTGTTTCCCCCAGGGGCCAATAATGGTCTCTTTCCCAGCTTTATTGAACATGAATTAGAGGTTCCAAATGAACTTTCCTTGGCCTGGAAATGACATAAGCAAATTCCCTCTGGGCACCTAACCCAGAAAAAAGAAAAAGTGCTGGAAAAAGCGCTTAAATATAATGCATAAAATATATGTGTATAACCAATGTGATAAAAATTAAATTCATCTAAAACAAGAGTACAAAGAAGCTCACATGTATGTGTGAGGTAGGTAGCGTGATAACGCTGACTGAACAAAGTCAGGAAACATACAGGGAAATCATAAATACAGGCTGGCGCCTTGGAAAATAAAGTCCAACAAATATCCAGATACACTGGCAAGAGCTATGCTCCTTGTGGGACAGTCCTGTTCATCCGGATCAACCTTGTAACTTCGTGGAAGGCATCCGAGATATATGGAATAAAGCACAAAGATATTACATAGTATATACTGCTGTAAATATAGGACAAACTAACATATAACACTAATGTACACCACTGACTAGCAAAAGACAGAAAACAAACAACATTTAACATACAAACACAAGGCTGTAAACACAATTGGACAATTGGGAACTCTAAATTCTTAATAACCTGTGCATTACAAGGAAGAATGATTTATAATAAATCTGTCAAAATTAGTTGTATAGTTCTAAGTCTGATTGAAGATCTTATTAACCTGTACATTACCAGGAAAAGCACTCTGTATTAGATTTGTCACAATCAAACTGCAAGCAAGTAAGTTCCCCTGAGAGTGGGAGATGCAATGGAGTGAGCATCAATCCCTGCTCTGCAACACAGTTGCAACACTCACCCCTGCTCTGCAACACAGTTGCGCCCTGCCTCCCGTGGCACATGCTCCCAGTCCAGTCAGGCTCCGCTGTAGGCCGGGCACACTGCACCGGCTCCTTGCTCCCTACGAGGATGACATCACATGCAGCTACCAACCCCTCCAGGAGGTTGAGAATGCCACCAACAAGGGGGGAGAACCCATGGAACTCACCCCTGCAACCACTATATAAAGCAAGGAGGGACAAGGTATATCAAAATTGGGGCAGGGGGAGGGCAGAAGCAATGGCTATGGTCTACCTCCATCTCTAGCACTACTTATTGAATCTCAGATACATTTGATTTACTCCTTAATATCCCATTTGCATCCTTTTTTATTTTTCATATACCAGGATGAAAAAATAACATGTACAATTTTGCAGAAATATATATTGATGAACGCTTCATTATTTACTTTAGTAAATACAGTGTTAATTGGTGTTGAGAGAGACATTTTGAGTAAACAATCACTCACTTCTAGATTCAAAGAGATTGCTCCGGTGCCAGTCAGGAAGCAGGGCGAATCCAAGATAAATCTCCAGCAAGAATTCAAAAGTATGATCATAAATCCCTCTACATGCAGGAGCAAAAGTTCACCAAGTCCTTAACACATTCAAAAAGTATGCATTTATTTTCAGGAAAAGTAAAATTCCAGGGAAACATTCCCCTTTGTCAGGCGAAGGGTTCATCTGATGAAGGGGAATGTTTCCCTGAAACGTTGTACTTACTTTTTGGATGTTTTAAGGACTTAGAAAGAAAAAATGGCGCACAGCCAGGGAGCCAGGTGGAGTAAAATAAATACCTTTAATTCAGTGCATGGCTGATAACATCTTCACCCCCTTGGGGACAAAAAACACACACCTCCTACGCGTTTCGGACCCGTAGGTCCTTTATCAGGGAGTTTTAAGGACTTGTTGACATTTTGTTCCTACGTGCTGAGCGAATTTGTTTATACTTTTAGATACAGTGTTAATTAGCACAAGTTATATGATGGGTTAATGCCACATTAAATTCAAGTCATATATTTTGTATGTAGAACTTTTACAATACACAGAATTTGCAGCGGAATGGATTTCTTTTGAGCTTTTAATTAATTTTTGCACTCAAATGAAAATAAGTATTGTGATTACAGATGTACAGTAGCATTAGCACTGGCGCGTTATTTAACAGTAGTGCTATTTAAAACAACGGATAAGGAGATAACATGTTATTTAACATTATTTAGTATTTTAACTTGTGTTAATGAGTTATATCTGTATCAACATTTGTTTGTTTTTTTATTAAATATTTAAACTATATATTCTCCCTTACATAGAGAGGTAGCCTGTAGGAATTAAGTTAGGCATACTCAAGCATTTGTTTATAGGGAACATAAAATATTGATGTAGGAACAGGAATGAATAGCACCACAATGATAATTGCCTCGTATAAATTTTGCATGTTGGGAGTTTTCATGCAGGATTTACTGATTGTAAATGTTCCTTTCCCATAATCAAGGAAAGCAATTCGTTTCTACAGGTTAGAATTTAGATACCGGTATATGAATTTTGAAAAAAAAAATACTTTAATGAAGACCAGTAAGAAATAATATATTGTTAATTTTTATTATATATTTTTCTTTACAAACACTGTTTTTTTTTACCATGGTTAATAAAAAAGAGACATATATGCAAAGACGTTGACAATTAATTAATTACAGTGTTTTGTTTAGTTTTTCAAACATATACATTAGCTGCCCAGTGTAGGGCTATGTTAGGGAAAAGGGAGAGAAATCCACAATTTTAAAAAAAATAAAGCAAGAAAAATGGTTCTCTCAACTACAAACATTGGCCCATATTAAGCATGCTATAAAACTGCTACTCCATTAGGGAAAGCTATGAGCCCTTTTCATGAAAAGTATCTGCACCATATGTTAAATAGGGTAAATGAACCATTAACTTTTGATTTTTTTTGCGCATTTTGTTCTTATTTGGTATGTCATTCTGTTTATGTAATATAAATATCTCTGTACCCCTTTTGTGCCGCACTGCGGAAAATGTTGGAGCCGGAGGGAGAGGGGTGTGTACTTAGACCTGGGGAACTGTGACTCTGAGGACAGGGTCATTGTTTAGCTCAGACTCTCAGTCATCCATCTATCTCTACTGGAGGTATCCGGCTTAAACTGGAACTGAGGTCTGGGTGTAATAACAGCTCTGATTGACCTATGTAGCTAGCTCTGTGATTGGCCCCCGTATGCAGAGCATCCATGCTCTGATTGGTTGGCAACCCATCTCCATAGTTTGAGATGGAGGTCAAGATCCATGTAAAAATCTGCCGATCTCAATTCCAGAGCTCATTCTGATCCTGACATGAGGTGAACTAAGTGTGTTCTGAGGCAGTGCTAGAGACACCTGAAAACGAGGCTAGGAGCCTACTTGAGCAGGGATTTTGAAAGTGCTCTACCATGAATTAGAGAGTTCTGGATGGATGGTCTCAAATTGTTACCTTCTCAGGGCTCAACCCACAGTCTGGGTGTGACACTTTCAAAATAGCATTCTGTGGCTGATAGCTATTCCACAGACATGTATACTGAGTATCCCAAGCCACACTGACATCCAATAGTAATAGTATAGCTATTCATTAAGTTGCGTGTTCAGTAAATAATCCTTTATCATACCTTGTGTGTGTATTTACTGCTGTATTGTCTTGGGGGGGCTATCCTACTGTGTTAGAATCCTTCTCAGGTGGAGGCGCTGTGTGCTAATGAACGTGATCATACCAGGCTCCCTGCAGTGGAGGATCAAGCCTCCTGTATGCCACTCGGGTAACAGCAGCACAGGTAGTTTCCCTTACACATGGGGAAATGGGGCTACACACACACATATATATATATATATACATATATATATATATATTGTGAGATACAAGAGAGAGCAAATTGAGGTGAATAATACATGTCGCTCTTGCTGCTTTCGCACAGTGTTTCTCCTGACTTCCTAGGTATGCTGGTGTTGTTGCTGGTGAAACTAGTACTCTGGCAGGGGTTGGCCTGGTACACTGAGTACAAAAATAAAATATGTATACATATAGACCTTCTTGAACTGAATTGACTGTGTTTTTGTTATTATTATTAATAAAATAAAGCAATTAATATAGTAGACGCTCGACACAGAAAGTTTAGTAGAGCCCATCTTAGAGAAGGCTGCAGCCCAGAGACTGGACACAGATCTCTATCTGTTTTATGTACATTAAATGCTACTAGTTTTATTAAGTAAATATTATTATATAATAACATATTTGTATGTATTTGGGGTGGTGGAGGTTTGTTTTTGTATGTATTTGGGGGGAGTTTTTTGTATGTATTTGGTCGGAGCTTTTTTTAATATGTATTTGGGGGTGTTATGGGTGTGAGGAAGCAGGATTGAGTGAGAGTGGGGTAATTGATGGAGGAGGGAGAGTGAGAGAAGAGAGGCAGTGTGAGGGGAGTGAGGGGGAGAGAGCGTTTGGAACAGAGGGGATAAGAGTGGGACGTGGGGAGAGAAATACATGGGAAGAGGAAGGGAAGGGGGCGGGGGAGAAAGGGGCCTGTGAGGTGTGAAATGGGGGGACTCACAAGACCACCAACACAGGTGGGTGGGGGCCCGATCAGAACTTTAGTCCTGGGCCCCAGGAATTCTGTGGACGGCCCAGATAACAATATATAACGTATGCTCTATATTTTGACAAAAATTGCTTAATAACAAATCAGGCATATTATGTAGCCCAGATAGTTCACATTAATGTATTTATGTGTATTACACATGTAGCCAAATCTCCTTGGGCTAACATTTTCCTGGCCATGACCTCAATGTAAGGCCCTATAAAGGTAGTCAGTGTGGGCATGATTCCTGAGGGGATCTGTTATAATGTTCAGTGTGTGAAATGTTACATTGTTCAGCAGGAATAAACAATAAAGTTATTAGTGGCCTCTCACAGAAGTAAGGCTGAGCTCAGACAGAACGCAATGCGATGTGCGCGCGCTAACGTGCACGCCCGTCGCAAATTTTGGTTGTGCGGTGGGAGTTTTGAAACTGAAAACTCCACCGGTGGCAAAGTGCAGCGTTGTCGCTGCGACATTTTGCCGGCACAACCCAAATTGAAATTTGGGGCTACAGTCGCGTGACGCGAGCTGGTTCAGCCAATACAGGTAAACCAGCTTGTGACGCATTCATTACATGACCCTGCCACGCCCCCAAATGCTGCGACATGACTCCTGCAGTTTGAACAGAGATCGCTGGACTGCAGGAGCGTGCGGCGGGGGCGCGAACGCTAGCAAGCAGACGTAGCGCCCTGTCTGAGCTAGCCCTAAGGGGGGGCCTATGACAAGAATAGGCTGGCTTACTACCCACTCCCCAGGGAAGGAGTGCTCTTCTATATAGTGTAGAGCAATGAGTGTGAGTGAGTTCAGTTCTCGTCTGAAATGGATGTCAGGGTGTGCAGACACTAAGCAGTTATGGGTTATACATCAGAGTATGCAGATATGAAGATAAGTCTTCAAATAGAGATGTTACTGATGCCAAGTCCAAGAAGGGATAGGGTACAGTGATAATGATCCAGTGAATTTACTTCTACTACTGCCAATAAACTTCAGTCAAAGCAACAACTGGTGTAGTCCTTGAAGCATGGTAATGACTAAAGGAAAGAAGTGTCCATGAGTTGCATCCTGAAACCTCAGGATCCTCTTGGACTGGAGGCGCTGACCACTGAGGAAATCCCAGCGAACCAGTCCTGATACTCCCCACACCACTGCAGAGATCTCCAGCCTTCTGTTTGCCTCACAGGTATGACCACGGCAGCCACAGAATAAGGTTACACTGCAGAGAGGAGAATGAACACACAAGGTGGGCAAAGGGGTTCTTATCTGTAGCAAGCACATTTCCCAGAGGGTAGGGGAAAGAGGGCTACACACATTATGTAAGGTTTTGTGTTTTCAGCAATGTACAACATAAGTTAGCCAGTACTGTAGAAGGGCAGAAATTACTATAAAATAGTTCAAGCTGCCTTTAAAAAAAAATAAATATATATATATATATATATATTTTTTTTCCCCATTCAATATGTGAATCAATACAATCTGCACACTGACAAGTGATTAGCTAAGCTGCAGATCGAGCCGTTCTCCTGTAATCGTGTAATCGATCGCTTGCTCAGTGTTTTTTAATTCAGCGTTATGGGAAATCTAGTTCTGGAATATGATTGACTGGGCAGTTACTAGATACAATTGGTGGACTGCTAGAGAGAGGGCGAGGCTCAAGCGCCAGAGCCTATCAGAAGGGGAAGGGGGCTGCCACTTTGGAAATGCTTCCTACATTAGAAACATTAAAAAATGTCTTTAAAACAGGTTTTTTTTTACATTTTTTAAATGGTACAAGTATTTTCTCATAGTACAGAACTGATTTATTTAAAAAAAAAAAAAAAAAAAACACATGTAGGATATTGCTGCTTTAAGTACATATATTCATTAAGTAAGTGCATGCTCAGCAGACCTGAAATATGTGTGGCTTGTAATAGTACAATTCTGCACTAATTGAGAATATCTTGCAAACCTTGAGTTCATGAGGCAAAATCTTCAAGTTACTTGAAGTGGTTTTGCTTTTTTGAGCTATCGAAGCTCCTACAATTCCAGTGACTTTGAAAAAACAGTTCGGGCCATTTTTGTCATACCGCTCAGTTTTGCAGCACCGGAAACAAATCACATCTAAAAAAAAGCCTTTCTTGCATGATATGGACATGAGAGAAAGGCTTTCCGAATATGGGGCCATGCATATCCGAGTGAAAAAAGGTCTCTTTCCACATGGATATGCACATTATACAGCTATTAGAACATCCCCCAATAGTTTAGACCTCAAGGTGCACCCCTGTTTATACTCCTCCCAAAGTGAATGTGCAAATGTTTCGGTGATAGAAAAAAACAAAACAAATGTACGTTTTTGAGACTGGGCCATGAATATCAGAGGCTGTGAACAAACGTCAAATGCTGGTGAAAGATCTGTTCTTTTAATAATAAGGGCCATGCCGGATATGTGCCCTAAAAAAAAGGGAGATTTTTATGTGTATAGTATAATGTTCCATGAAAACAACTCAACAATTTAATTTTATTTGTAAATGACAGTGTATAGGTATGTGTGATTGTAATATTGATCAACACAACTGCAACAGATTCCAGATGAAATATCAAAATGTATCTACTGTAAATGTGTGTAATTCTTTTTTTCCTCAAAACAATCTTGTGGTGCTGTTTGGCCCAGTCATTCTTGTATTTCCCTTTGTTGTGTAGAATAATTCAGACACTTGAAAAGATTTGTTAAGAAATAAAGTTCAAGACATGCTGCCTTTCACTGGATTTGAAACAGGAGGGTGGGAAGCTGATGGGAAATGTGAATACTTTTTCATGGAAAGAGCACAGTCTCCCAACAGGAGGTGACAAAGGCTTTTACAGCAAAATTGTTACAAATGCTTGGGATTGACACAAGCCTATCTGAAATATGAAAAGGATCTAATAGGGTCTAAGGTTACACTGCAGAGAGGAGAATGAACACACAAGGTGGGCAAAGGGGTTCTTATCTGTCATCAATTTCTATTTTTCTATGACTATGTCTTTGAATTCCCTTTTTTGCTTTCAAGCCAGTAATCAGTCAACGAACTTTAGTAGTATAGTATAGTCTTGATCATTTTCTTTATCCTGGGTATTATTAGTTTTATTGTGATCTTTTTTTCCTGAAGCAATAATATTATCACTTTAATTTTATTTCCATATATTCCTAAATTGTGAACAACAAAAAACAGTTATGACATTACAGTTACAGTACATAACAGGTGAGGTTACACAAATATATACTTTTATTGAGTTCAACCAGGTGTTACATTTCTTTAACTAATATGCTCTTTCTATAATTGTATTTATATTTATATTGATTCATAGGAAGACAAACAAAAACACCCTAGTGAAACATTAATCAATATGTCTCATAAGGGGGAAATAATGCATTCCTTCCTTAGTCCATTAATGTCAATCAGGTGTCTACCTGGGATTTTTAACTTACAGTATTTGATGTATCCTGTATGCCTTTCCTCTCCAAAAAGATGTCTAACCTTTTCTTAAAGATATCTATTGTATGTGCCATCCCAGTCTCTATGGGTAGTAAATTGCACATTTTAACTGCTCTTATTATAAAGAGCCCTTTCCTTTGCTGCTGGTGAAATCGCTTTTCTTCTAATCTATAAGGAATGACCTTGTGTCATTTATTTCTTCTGGTTTGCAGTTATAAATATGCATTGTGATGTTTTTATATCTTTGCTAATGATGACTTACTGATATAGCAGCTTTCTCGTTTACATTATATTATCTCAGTTTTCACAAATTATTTGATGTATTATCCAGCTTTTGGACATATGAGCCCAATAAAACATAATATTAATGTTTTATGTAGCAACTTCTACACACTGTACCCTTAACTCAATTATTTTTAATGCAAGAAAACACAAATATATTTATTCCAATTAAATCTAAAAAATAAAAACATAATAATAACTTCCATTATTAACATAAATATTGTTACAAAAAAAGGAAATATGGAAAGAATACAATTAAGGAAATCCAGCACTCATGCTATGCAGTGACAAATGCAATAATCCATATGCAATATTGTCCAAAGAGCACATCTATTAAAGCTGCAGTTCAGTCTTTTTTTTATTTTTATTATTTATTTTTTTACTTCAATAGTTTTATGTGTGCAATCTCTAATTACCTAAAGAACTGTATAGCTGCAGGTCAATTCGTTCTCCATGTATTGATAGGTCGAAATTTGGTGACATAATTAGTGAAGGGATCTGTTTATATTCTGCTTGTCTGTCAGTGGAATCTCATGAATATTCATGAGCAATCCTGCACTGACATGTGCTAGAGGGAGGGCAGGGCTGACAAAGGAGTGTGCCAGGGCTTGTGACAGGACATGAAGGGGCAGTGCCTTAGCAAATGGCTGTTAAAATAGAATACAAGAAAATTGGTCTTTAAAAGTTGTTTTTTTAAAAACAGAAAATGCTAAAAGTATTTTTTCTAACTACAGAACTGATTTATTAAAAAAAACACACATGCAGGATATTGACTGAACTGCAGCTTTAAGATATGTACAAACGCACTTACCAGAACTCCCTCCTACTGTCTCTGTATGTTCTCCCTACCTATCAATTAGACTGTAAGCTCCTCGGAGCAGGGACTCCTTCCTTAATGTTACTTTTATGCCTGTAGCACTTACTCCCATGACCTGTTATTTATATTATCTGTTATGTATTTGATTACCACATGTGTTACTACTGTGAAGCGCTATGTACATTAATGGCGCTATATAAATAAAGACATACAATACAATAAAAAAAAAATGTTTTCCCTTCAAACTATTTAATTTTTGTGGGAGGAATGACATTGTATGACAAAAGAGTAGATATATGTTAAGACAAAGTGAGACAATAGGAAGGAGCTGTATGCAATCTAGGCGTATGCAATCTAGAATGAGGGGAGTTAAGACAGAAGGAATAGTATGTGTGAGTTTCTTAGCAAGGGTTTGTTTATTAACATTAGGACTTTGAAAACAGATGTGTGCAATTCTCCCTCTGCGTTACTTGGAGTGGGTGGACCACAGCCCAAGTGCCGCTGTGATCGCGGCCAAGCATGATCATGGTCTAGTGCAGAGGGAATTTCCCAGAAGCATTAACAGAGTGGGGGTCCCTGCTTCTGAAAGGGTCTCCCACTGCGTTAATCCTACCGGGCTGCCACCCGTCGGACAGACATGCGGTTTTGACTACGTGAGAGAAAGAAACCCGGTAAGGGCACTCACCAACCCGCTGGATGATTTATGAGTATGTAACCCTTCTATGGTACCCCACCGACATGAGATTGGGGGGTACACTGCTTCTGGTCGCTCTGAGTGGTCTGGGTGCTATGACCTGCTGGCAAACAGGAGGGCTGAGTGCTCTGCGGTGTTGTCGGGAGAACCCAGGACAGGGACAGGAGGTGTGGTGTGGGACAGGTTACCTTGTTCTCTCAGGGTGCACAGTGCCTCCAGCCAGCAGGGATCCCCTGGGGTCTCCAGAGGAGAGACCCCCACTGACAATCCATTCTCCATACACAGGAACAGGGACACACACAGCAGCTTCTTTTCTGTGGATCTTTATTCAGCAAAGATGTGCAGACAGCATACAGCATGATATCACAGGCATGGTGTAATCTCTGCCTCTCTGCTCATGGCAGCTTGAATACCCCCCCCCTCCTTACCCAGGTGGGGCAAGAGGGGGAGACCTCTTCTTAGCTTCTTATCTCTCTCAGCTCTCTCTCTAGACTCTCTGATCACTAACTGAATTTGGGAATATGTCTCAATTTGAATATCCTCAGGGAGTGTCTCTAGCTTTGAATCATTAGGCCTCGTTCAGGGTGTCAGCTGCAGGACTCGGAGGGAGGGCGTGAGGGAGGCAGTGCTGCAGTTTGCTGGGCGACATGTGTTTATCCCCCAGCAGACTTTTCAGCGTTGGGGAGGGGGCGGGGAGGGGGCGGGGTTACACACGGCAGGGTAAGTATCCAAGTTGCAGTCATGAAATCATTCTGAAGAATGATTTCATTGGCTGCCTTGGTCCCTGTGACGCTGCTGCAGTTCCAAAAAACAAAATTTTCGTTTATTGAAACTGTAGTCAGCTTCAACTCCTGGCTTCGGAGACAGGGCGGTTGCTACCCTGAAAACCAGTATTCAAATTGAATACTTTGTTTCTCACGGCAGCACGCCCTCCCTCCGAAGCCAGCACACTGAACGAGGCCTTACAACTCAAAGCTGGATACCGATTGGCTCACACACACATCAGGGGGTGTTACAACACATATCCACCCTTTGGATTAACACATTCAAATGTTGCTTAGGTCTGCCCCTGAATATTGCTACATACTCAGAGTTGAAATGCAAAACAGACCAACTGGAGGAATTAACCTTTTCACTGCCTGTTCTAACAGGACTGACAGAGGAAAGGCCCAGAAGAATACATAGCTGCCGAAGGCCAGGCTATAAGTATGTAAAAATAAATTTATTAACCAGTATCCAAGTAAAATAAGGGGTGTTAAAACGATCATTAGACGCAAAATGGTTCCTAATATCTGAACACTAAGGTAGGTGTTCTGGATCACATGAGTAGGAGGACCAAGTAGTGTCTCTAAACCTATTCAAAGGGAGAAGAAGCAGCTCAGTGAGTAAAGACACTGAGCACTGAGTTTGAAGCAGGGGAACCTGGTTCAATTACTGTTGTCAGCTCCTTGTTACTTTGAGCAAGCCACTTTATCTCCCTGTGCCTCAGGCACCAAAAACATAGATTGTAAGCTCTACAGTGCAGGGTCTGTGTCTGCAAAAGTCTTTGTAAAGCGCTACGTAACTAGCAATGCTAGCAGTTCTATACAAGAACAAACCAGTTAAATCTAATAGTTTACCTATTCAAGGTAAAATTGGTAGTTTAAATGTCTCAGTCACGTGACTGTGGGAATAAAATGCATAGGAGATAAAGGCACCCCATAACGGGGCCTGTATCTCAGGGAACAGGGGGTCCCCGACCTCCAATCAATGCGGTTCTTCTCCAGAGGCCCCCTGCTCATCTACACAAGTAATAAAATGTATATTAAAACAGCTTCATGACCTTAGGCTAAGGCAATGAAGGGATTAAACCTCAATACCCTGTTTCTTGGGGCAGAGGGGGTGGATGATGGGGGTAGTAGCCCCATGAATGGATGTTTAGGCCTGCCTGGAAGGTTGCGGGAGGAGTTAACCCCTTCACTACCATAACGGTGGTGAACCACTATGGTAATGAAGGATTTAACCAGTACCGCTACCCCCCCCCCCCCCGGAAGGCCTAAACATCCATCCTTGGGGCTGCTACCCCCTTAACCCAATTCCTTTTCCCACAAAGAAACAAAAATATACATAACAACCCTATTACCCACCTCCTCTACCCCCAAAACCTCCCCCAAACACATACAGTACAGTAATGGGCAAAATTACTATTATCCATGGATATCCATGGATAATAGTGCATTTGCCCATTATAAAATCAAACATTAGGCAGCCATCAAAAATAAAGTAAATAAAACTTTCTACTTACCCCTGTCATCATGAAGGGTGTCCTCATCAGCATACTCCAGGTCCATGTCCTCCGATGCCAGAAAGAATACAAGAAAAAATACAATCTAATGGCCTCTAATCCCTTAATCAACTTAGCGGTTAATAACCGCTAGAGTATTTAAGGGTTTAACCTACCCTCCCCCGCTACCCACCCAGGAGGCCTAAACACCCACCCTGGGATCACTATACCCACCCTGTACTAATTGATTGGCACAGTGGTATATCATACCCTTATAATATGGGCATGGTAAGCCACTCTAGCAGTCAATGGTCAACCTAATAAAAATAATGAAGGCCAAAAATACACAATAATCAAAGAAATACACAAGCACCTTAACACCCCAACAATAAAAGAACTAAAAAGCCTCAACTACACATCAATTACTGTATATTAATCGATCACTAAAACAGCAAAATAATTCCAATTATGTTATTCCAAAATATAAGAATACAAATAAATAAACACCTATCAAACCAACCAATTAAAGAAATAAAACCAGTTACCAACAAATCAGTGTGTGCAGTGTGCTGTGCAGTGTGCTGTGAGTGTGTGCAGTGTGTGCAGTGTGCTGTGAGTGTGCATAGTGTTCTGTGCAGTGTGCTGGGAGTGTGTGCTGTGATAGTGTGCAAAAAAAAAAAGAAGCTGTATGTGTTTCTTTTCCCCGAAAATTAAATTAGACCTACTGGCGCACTTAATGAAAATTAATTGGACCGCAAGGGGTTAAAGAATACCAGCGCAGTGTGAGTGCTCTACTGTATATAATCCCAGAAACAAAAACAGAATATACAGCTCACAACTAGTATCAGTATGGTAGTAAATATGAGTGTGCCCACAAATGCCTAGATTGGCATTGGGTGCATCAGATGAGCTGATTACAATGTATTGTCAAACATTAGAGATAGAAGTGTGTTGACACCACTAAACTCAAACTGGAAGCTCATTGATGGATGCACTCCGGGACTATTAAAACATAACATTTAATGGATATCTCATTAAAATAAAGTCTACAAGCATAAATGTGATATAACAAAATGTAATTAAAATGAATAGGTAGGGAGATGGGGTTGTAAAGTTGAGCTAGAGGTGTATAGCATAGTATAAATTTACCTCTAATTATAAAAGGTAAGTCAGCAACATAAACACCTGAAGACACCTATCTAAGATAGGGCGTAGTACCTCTAGATTCCCACTACTTGATGTGACTACAGTATCAAATGCTAATCAAGATATATAATACTGTATCTAGCACAGCATACCGATCAAACCAACCTATGATTGATTAGTGTGGTGCCAAACAGTGATATGGTCTGTACTAAAGGTAAATAATATAAGTACTTGATGAAACCAGATGAAATAAACAGTACATATATTTAGCACATGACCCTAGGAAAAAAAAAATATTCACTCTATAGTATAATATCAACACGGAAGGCACAACACAATCATAGGTTGGTGGTATGTGGATTGAGCCTGTGCAAGACAACAGCTCTAAACACAATATGGTGGTAGATAATAATGTAACTGCAAATTGATACAATAGTAACATTGGTATTAAAATGCTGATGCTGATAAAGTAACTGACACTACAAATACAAAGTAAAAAAGCTGATACCCCGCTATAAATAGTGCTATAGTATATATAATTGCTAACTATAATCTATGGTAGCTGGTAATGTTCCACAATAAAATATAGCATATTGAGTCACAGTATGGTATGAAAATTGAAATAAGCAATGGCTAATGTATAAATAATAATGCTTAATAGCAATGTGCCAATTGCTATACAGAGGATGTAGGTATACAGTGATCCTGGCTGAACATTAACTCCAAGCCGTGTTAGTCAATGCAGGATGAAGTTGCAAAACTTGGTAAGAGAAAATGCATAGCATTCAATTGGTACCCAAAGAATGCACACGGCGGTGCTATACAGTTAATGAACAACAATATACATACTGCACCGACACACTTTATTCGAGCAAATACCCAGTATGTACCTGGCAGATACCTGGAATGCGCCGCTCCTCACCTCTGACAAGCCCCGTTGCGTTTGCCTTCCCAGCCTGGGTTCATGCCTGGCTGACGGGCGGCTGATCTGTTAAATGATAATGATTAGGATTTAATAGGCTGCAATGCTTCGCGTGTCTACCAGATGGCATAAATTCATGAATTGTAATGCAGTATATATGTATATACTGTGCAGTATTGCAGCCAGCGGGAATAAAATGCTTCAATCCCTGCGTGGAAAATACCTCAATGCACTCGGGCAGAAAACAGTCACAAACCTCAATACACCCGGGTATACCCGAATTCGTGGGACTAGCCGAGCTCGAATAAAGTGTGTCGCCAGTGTACAGTAGCCAAGCGGTAATGAAATGTCAGCCAGCACACAGTAGCAGAAAACTGCTGTAAAAAATGAATAAAGTGGCAATCTGGTGGAGGATACAATTTACCAATGGGAAACAGCTCCCATACAGCCTGCCCTGATGACGTCACTACGCCGGACGCCCTACGTGTTTCCCTCTTACACGGAGATTCTTCAGGGGCAAGTGAAACAATACAATACTCTATATACTGCACCGACACACTTTATTCGAGCAAATACCCAGTATGTACCTGGCAGATACCTGGAATGCGCCGCTCCTCACCTCTGACAAGCCCCGTTGCGTTTGCCTTTCCAGCCTGGGTTCATTCCTGGCTGACGGGCGGCTGATCTGTTAAATGATAATGATTAGGATTTAATAGGCTGCAATGCTTCGCGTGTCTACCTGATGGCATCAATTCATGAATTGTAATGCAGTATATATATATATACTGTGCAGTATTGCAGCCAGTGGGAATAAAATGCTTCAATCCCTGCCTGGAAAATACCTCAATGCACTCGGGCAGAAAACAGTCACAAACCTCAATACACCCGGGTATACCCGAATTCGTGGGACTAGCCGAGCTCGAATAAAGTGTGTCGCCAGTGTAATCCCCATCAAATGTTTGCATTTTGTACACTATATAAAGGGTGTAATGATCTAATATTCACACTGAAGGTGATTCTCTTCAAAATTGTATACCCTATGTTCATTTCTCCGGTTGGGTGTCTTTAAAGAATTGTGGTCTAATATTTGCTATTGGTCTACCATCATTTTCTTGTTCAATTGGTGGGGTATTTACCCAAGGATTATATTGATTAAGTGCACGGTTTCCTTCTATACACTGTTTTCTTTTCCCTTGTTTTTTATATTGTACATTGCACGTAGCACCGATTGAGGAACAACAGCGCAGAGGACAATTTTTTCTTTATAATACAATCGATATTCAGATAATGGTCCACTCGGAAAAATTGAAATCCTACTTATGAGACGTACAGTAGGTAGGACATGCACATTGGATCATAAATGTATGATCAGATGACGTCATATCTTGTCCATGACTGGAGTTGCCTGAGAAACCTGTATTGTGCTCCGTGTCCTAGACCTGCTGGTGCAGAAGGATGCCTCTCCACTGGAACAGGGCTATGCAGTGCCGATATCCAAATGCGCTCTGTACTCCTGCTGCCTCATTGTGCTCACATCACAAATGCCGCAAGACTTCTTTGTGAAAAAGCCACAAGACTTCTTTGTGAAAAAGCCAGTGCTGGTATATGGACAATCAGCTGGAGCTCGCTTATAATGGTCGACATTCAGAGAGAATGTAGCACAGGCTTACGTGGGACCAGCAACTACAGTATTAACCCTAAGCATTTCGCGAGTGTGCTCGCTTCTTATGGGGTGAGGTCAATGACAACAAGGATATAGAAGCTGACAAAGGTAACCTTGACAAAATCTGAGTCTCTAACAAATAGGCAATGGCCCACAAATCATCACTACTACCTACTTATTCTAAAACAGTCCTACTCAAGTAAACAACCTTTTCCCCTGACACAGGCTGAACAGCTGCAGGAGCGTCCAGTTCCTACGGCACACTCATAACCAGGGTTGCAACAGCCAAAGTATTATGGATACTCTGACACCTGGTACCAGGAGAAAAAGGCACTGGTACATCTACTCCTGCTAAGGTTCTTGCCCCCTCACTGCCAATTGAACTTGACAAAATTGACCCCCTCAGTCTACCAGGAGGGGCATGGGCATAGATCCTCCTGCCCTGGCTACAACTCATATAAAAAAACACTTAAACAAAATATTACATAAATGTAAAAGCTAAAAGAAAATTATATAAGAAAAATAACAAAACAAAATGAAAATAATATTTAACAAAATAGAAAACAAAAAAATGTGTCTCCAGATTGCTGTGGGTGTCTCTGTGTCTGTATATTTAACTCTGTATGTGTGTACATATGTGTGTGTCTGATTAAAAAAAGGTTTGACCATTTCTTGTTAAAAGGGAGAGTTAGTTAGGCCAGGATGAGGTGTTCCGATTATTACTGGAGTGGTTTGCATAGCAGACTTAATTCCTTCCCTGATGCATAATAATAATTAAGAAAAAAATCATCTTAAAGATATGCCAATTTAGATATATAAAATTGATTTAAATAATTTACAATAGCATATTTTTTCAGGTACAGTACCTGCGGTACGTTCACAGGCATCTCTTGTATGTATGTATGTATGTATGTATGTATGTCTTTATTTGTATAGCGCCATAAAATGTACATAGCGCTTCACAGTAGTAATACATGTCATATAAATAACAAATATAAATAACACATCATGGGAATAAGTGCTTCAGACATACTGTAAAAGTAACATTAAGGAAGGAGTCCCTGCTCCGAGGAGCTTACAATCTAATTGGTAGGTAGGGAGAACATACAGAGACAGTAGGAGGGAATACTAGTAAGTGCGTCTGCAGGAGGCCAAGCTTTATGTGTCATGTGTCCATGATTATCCAGTGCTATCATACGCTTCTTTAAGCAGATGTGTCTTAAGGTGGGTCTTAAAGGTGGATAGCGAGGGGGCTAGTCGGGTATTGAGGGGAAGAGCATTCCAGAGGTGTGGGGCAGAAAGTGATAGGTTTAAGGCGGGAGAGAGCTTTAGATACAAAGGGGGTAGAAAGAAGACATCCTTGAGAAGAACGCAAGAGTCGTGATGGTGCATAGCGAGAAAATAGGGCTGAGATGTAATGAGGGGCAGAAGAATGTAAAGCTTTAAAAGTGAGCAGTAGAATTGAGTGTGAGATACGCGATTTAATCGGAAGCCAGGAGAGGGATTTCAGCAGGGGAGACGCTGAGACAGATTTAGGAAAGAGTAGAGTGATTCTGGCAGCAGTGTTTAGGATAGATTGTAGGGGAGACAGGTGAGAGGTAGGAAGGCCGGACAGCAGGAGGTTGCAGTAATCGAGACGTGAGAGAATGAGGGCCTGAGTCAGAGTTTTAGCAGTTGAGTAACAGAGGAAAGGGCGTATCTTTGTGATATTGCGGAGGAAAAAGCGACAAGTTTTAGAAACGTTTTGAATATGAGAGGAGAATGAGGGAGAGGAATCAAGTGTGACCCCTAGGCAGCGTGCTTGGGCTACTGGGTGAATGATCGTATTTCCAATAGCAATGTGGAAGGATGTAGTAGGGCCAGGTTTGGGAGGTAGTATAAGGAGCTCTGTTTTTGCCATGTTAAGTTTCAGTCGGTGGATGGCCATCCAGGATGATATTCCAGAGAGGCATTCAGAAACTTTGGTCTGTATAGCAGGTGTAAGGTCAGGCGTTGAAAGGTAAATTTGTGTGTCGTCAGCATAGAGGTGATATTTAAACCCAAAAGATGTGATTAGGTCACTTAGAGAGAGTGTGTAGAGAGAAAAGAGAAGGGGTCCCAGGACAGAGCCCTGGGGTACCCCCACAGAGAGATCAATAGAGGAGGAGGAGGTGTTAGCAAAAGAGACACTGAAGGTACGATGGGAGAGGTAAGAGGAGATCCAGGATAAAGCTTTGTTCCGAATACCAAGAGTATGGAGAATGTGAAGGAGAAGAGGGTGGTCCACGGTGTCGAATGCTGCAGAGAGGTCGACTAATATGAGCAGAGTGTAATGACCTCTGTCTTTGGCAGCGTGGAGGTCGTCAGTTATTTTAGTGAGGGCTGTTTCAGTAGAGTGAGCAGTGCGGAAGCCAGATTGTAGAGGGTCTAGTACAGAATAGGTGTTGAGAAAGTGTAGCAATCGAGAGAATACAAGACGTTCAAGGAGTTTGGAGGCAAAAGGCAGGAGGGAGACAGGTCGATAGTTAGAAGGACAGGTAGGGTCAAGCTTGCTGTTTTTGAGTAATGGTATAACGGTTGCATGCTTGAAGGATGAAGGAAAGGTACCAGAGTAGAGGGAAGAGTTAAAGATCTGTGTGAGCATAGGGATTATAGAAGGAGCAAGAGGTTTTAGGAGATGGGAGGGAATGGGGTCAAGTGGGCAAGTGGTAGAGGGCGAAGAGGAGATCAGCAGTGATACATCCTCCTCCGAGATAGCAGAAAAGGAGTCAAGAAAGACAGGAGGAGAGTTGGGAAGCATTGTGGGATGGGAGGAGGCAACAGATGGGATGTTCTGCCGTATGGACTCCACCTTTTTCTTAAAAAAATCAGCAAAGTCCTGAGGTGAGATGGATGAAGAAGAGGAGGCAGCTGAGGGTGGTCTGAGTAGAGAGTCAAAGACAGAAAAGAGACGGCGTGGGTTAGACTTGTGTGTGTTGATTAGTGATGAAAAGTAGGTTTGTTTAGCCTGAAAGAGGGCAGAGTTGAAACAGGATAGCATAAATTTGTAGTGAATGAAGTCTGCGAGCGTATGAGATTTCCTCCAGAGGCGTTCAGAGGAACGAGTGGAGGAACGCAGCATGCGTGTGTGGGAGTTTAGCCAGGGTCTGGGGTTAGAAGGGCGAGGACGGCAGAGAGAAAGTGGGGCATGAAGATCAAGAGAGGAAGATAAGGCAGAGTTGTAGTTCCTGACCAGGTTGTCAGGGTCTGAAGCGGAACTGAGAGAGGAGAGGGAGGAGCGTAATGTGGAATCAAGAGCTGGTAGGTTAATAGAGTGCAGGTTTCTGCAAAAACGAGGGCGAGATGGAGATGGAGATGGAGAGAAGCGAGAGAGAGAAAATGAGATGAGGTGATGGTCAGAGAGAGGAAAAGGGGAAATGGAGAAGTCGGAGAGAGAGAAGTTTTTAGTGAAAACCAGGTCTAAGTAGTGGCCATCCTTGTGGGTGCTGGCTGCAGTCCACTGTTGAAGGCCAAAAGAAGAGGTTAGAGAGAGAAAGCGGGAAGCCCAAGGGAGAGAGGGGTCATCAATGTGGCAATTGAAGTCCCCAAGGAGAAGAACAGGGGAGTCTGAGGAGAGAAAGAAAGAGAGCCAGGATTCAAAGTGAGAGAGAAAGGCAGAAGGGGGATGAGTAGAGGAAGGTGGGCGATAGATGACCGCCACATGGACCGGGAGAGGAGAGAAGATCTGGACTGTGTGAGCCTCGAAGGAGGGAAAAGCAAGAGAGGGGGGAATAGAAACTGTTCTGTAACGGCAGAGAGAGGAGAGCAGGAGCCCCACGCCTCCACCCCTGCCATCAGGACGTGGAGTGTGGGAGAAGGAAAGGCCACCATAGGAGAGGGCAGCTTCCAGAGCAGAGTCAGACTGAGTGAGCCAGGTCTCAGTTATAGCAAAGAGAAGCAGGGAGTGAGAGAGAAAGAAGTCATGCACAGAGAGGAACTTGTTAGAGAGGGAGCGAGCATTCCAAAGTGCACAGGAGAAAGGGAGAGAGGAGGGAGGGTGGCAGGGGATGGGTATGAGGTTAGAGGGGTTGACACCAGAAGGAGTAGAAGTTGCATGTGGAAGGCGAGGACGAGAGCAAGTAGAAATAAGGCAGGGACCAGGATTGGGAGAGATATCCCCAGAAGCAAGGAGGAGAAGCATGGACAGAAAGAGAATGTGTGAGGATGATTTGTAGGGGTGTGTTTTAGTGCAGGCGGCATAACTGTGTGGTGACAGAGGGCGCAGGTAAGAGAGGAGTTCATGTGAACTGAGAAGTGGTGAAGTAAGGAGAGATGGCGAAATATGAATAGAGTTAGAGACATGAGGCTGGTGGAAGGAAGTGCATAATTTGAAAATAAGTGAGGTTACAGTAAATATAAAAAGTAAAGGTGGCATCACAGCAATAGTAATGTGTTGAGATGTGCAGTGTGGGATGATAACCTTCTTTCCAGCGTAGTTCAAATGCAGGAATCAGAAGCAGTAGAGTGTGTCCACTTTTTCCACTTCTTTTTGAACTTCCTTTTTTAAACTTCCACTACTTGAAAGATTTCTACTTAAAAGCATTTCTGCTTAAGAGCAAAGGCTGCAATCTCTTCTTTTCTCTCTATCAAATGTCTTATTTTGTGTTAACTGAGGAAGACAACATTTTGGGATGTTCTTACCCATGTGATCTGAAGAATTACAGTTTATTGAATATACCCCGCTGTAGGTCAGAAAAATGAAATTTGACAAGTTTGATTTATTGCCATACAGTTTTGGAAAATGGCATGGAATTACACAGCCAGAACTAAATCCCTTCCAAAAAAGTGCCTATCGCATGCTTTTGACATGTGGTAAAAGCTTTTTGAATACTGTGAGGTGCATATTTGAGGTATATGCTCTTTTTCCGCTCAGGTATGACTTAGACTTTGAAGAGTATCTTATGTCACATTAGAAAAACAAATGGTATAAGACAGCTAAGGATGTGTTAATTTGGTATACATTTTGATACGAAAAAAGAGATTTAAAATAGTCAGAGAATGTTCTCCCATACTGTACAGTAGTTACATAGTTACATAGTAGATGAGGGGGAAAAAGACATACGTCCATCAAGTTTAACCTATACTAAATTTAGACGACAGATACTTTATCCTATATTTAAGTAATAATCCCCGAAGAACAGGGCATTACTGGCCAATAATGCCCAGGCTGGAAGAGTTGAAGGCCAGAGGCGAAGCCGAGGGACTTTAACCCAGCCAGGGCATTATTGGCCAGTAATGCCCTGTTCTGAGGGGATTATTACTATTATAGACACTTTTGTATAGTTAAATAGATTTTTAAATTAAAATAAAATGGTAAATACATGAAACCACCTCTATATACGCTTACACTGCAGCTATGTATATCCACACACTGCCGCCCACCTCTGTGAACACACACACACACACACACACACACACACACACACACACACACACACACACACACACACACACACACACCAGCTCAACACACACAAACTGCTGCTACACACACACAAACACACAACAGCACACCACACACAACACAGCACCTCTACAGACACAAAACACAGCACCTCCTCTACACTCACAACACAGCACCTCTACACACACAAGCACACCACACACACACACACACACACACACACACACACACACACACACACACACACACACACACACACACACACACACACACACGAGCTCTAGACACACAACACAGCACCTCTTCAAACACAACACAGCAGCTCTACACACCCAACACAGCAGCTCTATACACACATGCTACACCCATAAACACTGCTGCTGACACTGACACACACACACACACACACACACACACACACACACACACAGTAGCTCTATACACACACAAACTGTTGCTACACATACAACAGCACAACACACACACTGCAGCCACAATAAAAAATGCAGCTACTTGTACTTACTAAACTTTGCACTCTCCCCCCCCCCACAACTCTACACACAACACAGTACCTCTACACCCCCCCCCCACACACACACACCACTGCACCTCTATACACAACACAGCACCTCTACACACACAACACACAACACACAACACTGCACCTCTATACACAGCACCTCTACACACAACACAGCACCTCTATACACACACACACACACACACACACACACACACACACACACACACACACACACACACACACACTGGAGCTCTATATACACACACACACACACACACACACACACACACACACACACACACAGCACTTCTACACAGATATACAACACAACAGCACACACTCACACACAAACTGCAGCCACAAAGAAACTGCAGACAGCCACTTACTTCTTTGCTTTGCAGACTCTCTCCCCCCCCCCAACTCAACTGAATCTGCTCAGAAAATCTGTCAGCTCGGGAGAGGGAGCAGTCAACCTGTGGCTGGTACGTCCTGACCAATCCCCTGCCCTGTCTCAGAGCTTTTACTTCATGCAAACCAATCCCCTGCCCTGTCTCAGCTGTTCTGAAAGCTGATTGGCTGGAAATAAACCCATTGAAAACTGCACTTTGCAAGCTGCTAATTTCCCGGCATTACTGATTGGATAATGCCCGGAATTTTAACCAATCAGAGAGCAGGGTTTTCAATAATGCCCTGTATTTTACTGCTTTAGCCTATAATTGTACTTACAGTATATTGATCCAGAGGAAGGCAAACAAAAAACCCCAGTGAAATATCATCAAATTATATCTTATAGGGGAAAATAAATTCTTTCCTGACTCCAAATATTGGCAAAGAGATTGCTCTATGGATCAACATCCTTCCCATGTTTGCTTATGTAGCCAGGTCCCCTGTCAGGGCTCAGAGCCCCTTCGGGTACTCACGGGGCAGCCGGTGAAGTGCGGCGGCGTGCGCTAGCATCGCGCACTTCTCAGGTGGATGTGGCCGGGTTGCCAGGGACGCGAACGGGCCGGTTGCCGGGGATGCGAGCGGGCCGGTTGCCGGGGATGCGATCGGACTGTTGCTAGGGCCGCGGTCGCGTCGCGAGGGTCCCGGCAGCTCGCGGAGCAGGGCGCCGCCATTGCCAGGTGCGTTGCGCATGCGCAAGGGTTAGGAGCGCTGGGAGGCACACAGATAGGTCGCGCATGCGCAGTGAGGGGCAGTCCTCCCCCAGGGTGCAAGGGGGCAGAGCCACATGACCCCAGGGAGCCAATAGGGCTGCAGCATCTCCCTGCAAGGAGATTGATACATTTTCGCGGGCTTGCAGCACGTTTGGCAGTTGGTGACCGGAGCAGATAGGGGAAGGAGGTAGGATGCAGGAGTCAGTGACTCCCTGCACTAGGCCAGCAGTCCCCTAGGCCCCAGATAGCCCTGAGTCACAGTAGCTGAGTGTTGTAGGGACAAGCCCTAGGTTAGGGACCCTGCCCCATTAGTTATTTGTTAGTTAGGGAAACAGCGGACACTGCGTTTCCTGCTGAGAGACTTGGGTTCAAGTCTCTGTCATTAAAGAGAGCTGGACTATCTTCAGGGTGGGAGCGCCCCTGATGGATCATCACGCGGGAGTATCCAGGATATCGTGTAGGAGCTCGTCTGATCGTTTGTGAAGCCAGTTGCAGGCCCGAGCACTGGAGTGCTCGGCAGGTAATCCGTAACATCAAGTGCACCAACAAATCCTATTACCAGATATAGTGGCTGCGCAGTCACACACACATTTATATGACTTGGTAGTGCGGGACATTGTGTGGGGTTACTGGACACGGGGTGGGATCATCCGGTGGAGGGTTGGTGAAGTGTTGGCGTCCGCCGTGGCGCGTGAAATGTTGGCGTCCGCCGTGGCGCAAGAGTGTTAGCGTCCTGCGAGACGCAGTAGTTAGTGTCTCCTCTAGGGAGGGACACCTGTTGATGTTACATGCACGTACGTTTCTATGCTCGCAAGTAAAGTGATTGATTGTTTACATACGTTGTGCTGGTTATTTATATGTGTCCTGCGAGGATCAATTCCTGCTCTGCTAGGAACCATCGCAGGTGGAGGCGCTGCACCGAGTACAGGATTACTCTTAATATACTGTCCCCAGGTTCCCCGTGGCGGAAGCTCAGCCCTCCTGGGGTCCAACAGGTAAAGCACCACACCTGGTAACACTGTATGTTCTCCGCACCCAGGGATATAGAGAAAAAGAGGGGGAGCACAGGTTGAAGACTTTGGGATATATATGGTATCTTATTAGATATTTGTGGTTGTGCTTGAAAAGGTATATAAAATCACTTACACGGCCTTGTGTAAATGCTCTCACAGCAAGGTTTACTTTTCTTTGTGTTCCCTTGGTTGATTTCCTTCTTCTTTTCAGGGCTTGTTTTTCCTCATAGATTTCTTCAACAGTCTTCGGCTTGCAGTGAGGATGTCTCCCTCAGAGTGAACAGATTGAAAGACAGTTGTTTAGAGGGGGATACAGCCAGTATTTAAATAATCCAAAACGTTTTACTCTAAACAAATGTAAATATATATAAAGGCAGTAAATACTGCCAGTACTCACACGGGCAAGTGTGAGTACAATCCTAGGGGAAGGTATCTTTATATCCGAAATGTTCTCCGCACCCACACTATATCTGCGATTGGGTGGGGTGGAATACCCGTTACACTTATTTGGTATATCCCTGTATACCTTTCCTTTCTAAAAAGATATCCAAACTTTTTTCAAAGATATCTATTATATCTGCCATCACAGTCTCCATGGGTAATGAATTCTCCATTTTATCTGCCATTACTATAAAGAACCCTTTCATTTGTTGCTAGTGAAATCTTCTTTCCTCCAACCATAAGGGATTACCCATGTGATTTGTACTGCCCTTGGGATGAATAATTCTTTTCAAAGCTCCTGGTATTGTCCCCGATTTTATTTGTTTATAGTTATCATATCCCCTCTTAGATGCTTATGTTCTAATGTGAACAATTCTAATCTAGATCGCCTCTCCTCATATATCAGATACCCAACTGCTTTATCCGTCCACGTGAACATAGAGACTGCAATCTGGCATATTATCCAATTTATATGTGCTTACTTTGTTTTTGGATTTGTGTATGTATAAATCGAGCTTCTTAAGAATTACTCATTGTACTTCTTTTTACTCTAGGCATTTTTCACTCTATTGTCATTCATTACATACCACCTGCTATGTGGCTGCAGAGTTATATGAATCATGCACAAGTATTTTAAACAAAATACATTAAAGATTCATACAGCTCAAATTAAACAGTGGAAGTCCCTGAGGGTAGTAATACTCTGATCTTATTGCAGTGTCAAAAAATATGAATTTCTGAGTTCCATTGTCAAGATCCAAAGGTTAATGCTCCCTCTCTTCTTCTTTATTCAAAATCAATTAGACTCCAATCCAGTTTAAATGCCGATAAATAATAATTTCCGACTGCACTAGAGAGGTTTAAAGCTTTATTGTATTGCTTGAGTTGACCCATTGTATTTGAAATTGATCTGATTTTACTGTATTTTGTAATTATTATGTTCAAATTGTTTTTATTATGTTTAAATGACATATGTCTCTAAAAAAACAAACGATAATTCCAACGTTAAATATGACTATTTGATCATATCTGTAAACAAAAATTGAATATTAAATTACTGTGATAGGTATTCACTTTCCCAGTTTCATACAGTATGTACTGTCAAATAAACCTATGTCATATGACAGCATCTTGAAACAGTAAATCGAGCAGAGGTACTGTAGTGCCGACGATTATTCTAAAACAAACCTGGGGCAATCTCCAAAAAGACCAAAGGTACATGCTGGGTATATGCTGGGTACATGCTGCAACATTTCACACATTTCTGCAGACAGACTAATGGCCCATCGGATTAACAGAGGAGGCCCAAGGAACCCCTGTTGTGTTAATCCGATGGGCCATTAGCCTCTGCAGAAATGTCACTGAAATGTACCCAGCATGTACACAGTATGTACCTGGCTAGTTTAAGGCAAGTTTAAGGCAAGTTTTAGAACACTTGTTGGCTCGTCTGTATAATAATGCTGACATTACTATTCTTATTTATTTATACGGTGCAAACATATTGTGTATTGCAGTACAATAAATTTAAGAGAAAAAAAACATTTAAAAAAATACAAAATATTACAAAACTGATACTTAAGGAAACAAGATGTAAGAAGGCTCATCTCCAAGGAGTTTTCAACCTGTAGGTACAGTAATACCTGTATTGTTTAGGCTGAGTAACAAATCTTAGGCCCAGTGGTATTGTATGTCTTTATTTATATAGCGCCAAAAGTGTACTCGGTGCTTCACAAAGAATACAGTACAGGGAATTATAATAATACAATAAGTGCAGCAAAATCAGACAATAGGAAAGGAAATCCCTGCCCCGAAGATCTTATAATCTAAGGACCTTACAATTCCACAGAGTTAACTCCAGTTCTTTACCTTACTTCTTTTTCCTACACCGGTGCATCAGCGTAGTTCCGATTTATATATCTATACAAAAGTGTTTATTATTTTATGAAAAAAGCCTACATTTAGCCTACAATAGTAATAATCCCCTCAGAACAGGGCATTACTGGCCAATAAGGCTCTGGCTGGGTTAAAGTCCCTCGGCTTTGCCTCAGGCCTTCAACTCCTCCAGCCAGGGCATTATTGGCCAGTAATGCCCTGTTCTTCTGGGATTACTGTATTACTTAAATATTAACTTATTACTTAAATATAGCACATACTATTTAAACCAAAGTTATGCACATGCACAATGTGAAATATATGGCACATTACAGAAGCAGGCCAAACATGTGCGTTAACGTAATACCAATGAATATAGTAGAGCGCATGTGCGTTACCTAATAAACAATTCAACACGTCTCAGGAAACAGAAAATGGTCCCACTAAGAAGCTAGGTAGGATCAGAATTCAGACATTAACCGCATAAGTGCTTGATATATTAATCAATTGCTTAGTAGATAACTATACAACGTTTATTGGGAACCGTTCTACGGCCCCAGTACTGCAGAGAAAAATGGGATATGGAGGATCATCCTTGATTCCATAAATGCTCTGGGCCATGTTGTGTACACCCCATACACGCTGAAAAAAAGTGGTTAGACAGCAAGAGAAAATCAAAACAGGAGGGCAACCACAAATAGAGCTGTACATTGGGACGTATGAGTCGCGGATGATGGAGGGGATTTCCTCATCACAGGTGATTGGTTTTCCTAACCTCAAAATACTTCTGACTTGTAACAAGAAGAAGCTAGTAACTAATTTTAAAGGAAGTTTGACTATCAATTTCAACTTCACAATATCCTAAAGGTCCACAACGAAAGTTTAAACTGAGACTGCATGAATAAACAGGTTAACTATAATATATATGGTTTAATCTTAGCATGATATACCCCATTAACACAACTAAAAACTCAACCTGGCAATAGTGTGTGGTATAAACTATTTACATAAAGATTAATATCTTAACTTATTATTCATTATCATTACAAGAGAGTATGTAGCATTTGCCATATATTAATGATGACTACTCACAGAAGTGCTATACTGTATATAGAAGAGATGAAAATGCACCACATGCAACCTCCCAATATTAATCTGAAAGGAATATTGATGAATAAATCAGGGGGTTTCCATGTGAACCTAATTATTTTAAACAAACAGAAAACTCCAGAGCTTAAAGAGAGACAGGCACTGGAGTGAGAAGTTAATTTATTAGAGCACACCACTGGAATCAACATACAAGTCTTAACTTTTATTATTATTTAGAGGTATAAAATATAGCCACATAAGATAATTACTTATAAAGTCGAGTAAATTAATTAAAAAAGTGAATCGGAGAGCGAGAGAGAGCAGAAATGGTTCCACACAATTCTTATCCACCGCAGGATTATTATAATTGTTGAGGCCTGAAGCGTTAAACCCTTGGCAATTCATTCTGGTAATTGGGATAAAAGGAGAAATAAAGTAATCCTCTTTTATTGCTGTGTGTAACATGGGGCCACAAGTATATCATATACATATATACAGTAGTTCATATCATACTGCAGCCTTAAATAAGATCAGTGTCTGTAGATGGAAAGGATCTAATTGCAAGGTATCATAAAGCATGCATATATACACACATACAGTAGATTCAAAATGCCATTTGAACATGATGTTTAACATAAAATGACATTTTGTTTAGGATTTTGTTGAGGAACGGCATGTTTAACTATGACAACTAATATCATGCTAAATTCCTGCATTAACTTTAATGGAGATCTGTGGATATGTGTTCTTTAGCATATCATTAGCACTAACGTCTGTTATAGTCAACATAAAACCCTGTTCTGCCAAAAACAACACTTAACACAGTGATCTTGAACTTTGAAGATACCCGCAAGCACTTAACGATGCACTTATTTATGCGCTGCTATGTCAATAATGGACCTCTATGGATCTAAATCATACAGAGAGAGTGTTGCTGAAATCTATTTTAGCAAGATTTATTGTTGATGATTCAGAACTTTTATATGCTCACTGGATATGTGACATTAACATTTTTACTTAAATCTTGACTAGCATGTGACAGGTATGATATTACACTTTGTGCCAATCACGCCAACTGTGCAGTGTTTTGTATGATAACATTGTGTCCCACATTTAAGCACTTCTCAGCCCCCCCCCCAAAAAAGGACATTGATGCTACACACCCCTAGAAAGGACCAAAGAAATGTCCAAAATATTGAAAAAAAAAGTAATAATTAAAATTCCTTTCTGCACTCCTTAGTGTGGAGCAGACATTACAGCTTTTGTTATCCCATGTTAACATGCAACTTCACACACTTTGTTTGCAGAACAGCACTATGATGTTGGTGGTGGCCCATTTGTATGCATTCAGGCTCAGTAAATCGTGTGTTAAACATTGGTCAGTGTTAAATATACTGTGGGATAAGAAAAAATATAAACATGACTTTATTGTTATAGGATAGCCATCTGCAATTTCTGTAAATATTTAATAATAAATATATTTAAGAATAAAGCTTACACCTTGATAAAGTGTCTTCGCACGAAACGCGTAGGTGCGTTATATTAGTCCTATTGCTGTGAGCCTGCAATAAAACTGATCTGTCTATTTGGAGCTTGCTTGGGAATTTTTTCATTCTTACCAAGATTGGATGTCAATTTTGGCTGTGCTCTTAGTTTCATAACCAGATGCTTTTAAAATGTAGATTTTTAAATTATGGGTGAGAACATGCAAATTACTGTAATTATTTTATCCTCTTCCACAAACATAAATACAAAGAATATGTCTGTGATGATGCGCGGAACACGCCCCTTGCGGCGTGTTCCTTCCTTACCTGTTTAACTTCTGATCGCCGCCCTCTAGCTGCGAGTTAAGATTCTGTGTCTTTAAGTATTCTGAAGCCAGCGTCGCCATCTTGCTTTCTGGCAAATCCTGCCCTCTTCCTCCTGACAGGAAGTAAGCCTCACTCTGACTCACATTGCTATCAAGTCAGTTGCTACCTGCCCTGGTTCCTGCAAGTACTACCATCGCATGCTGTTCCTGTCTGGACCTCCTTTGGACCTTTACTCTTCTCCTTTGGATTTCGGAAGACTGGGACAGTAAGTCATTTACTACTGAGGTTAGTTTACCATGTGGGTAATGTAGGACCTGCTGATTAGGGTTTACCTTGACGTGGTAGCAGGCTTACAATACTTTGGCCAAAGCATTCAACTAAAGAACCCTTACTTTGAACTTAGTATTTGCTGCACTCTTCTGTTACTGGCATTATGTCTTTATGGAGGCTGGACATCCTCCAAGAAGCAATTCCATTGTGAGCTTGTGCTCTCGACTCTACCTCCCCCTGCTCCTCTCTAGTTCTTGTTATTAGTTCCTGAGTATCCTGAGGCCTGCTGCTACTCTCCACGTAGAGGCCTGTATTCCCGTGTTCCCAGAGGCCTGCTGTTTCTCTCCACACAGAGGCCTGAATTCCTGTGTTCCCGTGTTTCCTGAGACCTGCTGCTACTCTCCACGCAGAGGTCAGTGCTGCTTCTCCCAATGCTTGGCCTGTGTTCCTGAGTTCCTAAGGTCTGCTGCTACTCTCCACGCAGAAGCCTGTTCCAGACAATTGTGCTGAAGCGTTGGCTTCACCCCGCATTGGTGCCTGAGAACTCGCGCATCCCCGCTCTGTTGCCAGAGCATGCGCGCACTGAGCCAGTCATGTCCCTGAGCTTGACTCTGCACCTCTGGACGCGTCGTGCATTCTCCTGCACGTGGCGCGCTCACGTGACTACATTCGCCGATCCCCAGCTGCGCGGCAACTCACTCCCATTCTTCTCTCCTGCGTATTCCCCACCTCGCTACCAGGTCCCTTCCTTTCTCTCGGCTTGTGTGTAGGAGCACAAGTGTAACAATGTCCCCTTTTTAGCCTTCTAAAACCCTAATGTATATATCTCACATTTACCTCCGTAAACTATTGTGTACTGTACTGTATATCAGTGTTTAAAGTTCATGGGAAAATATCCCACCGACATCCTACTTCATTGGTAAGAGCGGTTTGTAAATTGTAAATTAAGCAATTTGGTTGATTTACCCCATGTGTTATGCAATGGTGTGCCCTCCTTTAACACCTCAGTCATCTTGAAGATGGGCGTCCATTTATGAAGATAGAAAACAAAAATCACTGTTTACTATAAAAGGGTAATTCTTCAAGCAATGAGAATCAATGGCTTTAGTCAAGATGGGAAATGTCATCAAAGTGGATTGATGCCATTAGGCTCCTGGATTAGGTAGCATTTGAGTACGCAGCTTTATGTTTAACTTTTTTTTTTTAACTTTCTTTTCTATGGTTTATCAAGTGGTGAAGAGTGGATTAATTCTGGACCTTCTTGAAATATGTTTGTGGCTTTTTTCAAATTTCATTCGTTATGTCTATTATCATTTCTTTTAAGCTGAAGCAGAAATTTTATCCCAAATTAACATTAAACTTGATTGAAGAATATTAGATAATGAGTTATTCTGGCATCATTTTGCAGTCATTAATCATGAAAATATGCGGTTCATATCTTATTAAAAAACCCTTAGGCATAGATAGATCAACTGTGATATGACATAATAAATATGCAACATATGCAATATTTTTAGCAAGCAATACATAAACATGTTACTGCTAAAAATACCACTTATTAAACACCAACATTGAAAGAGTTAAAATTATCAATGGAGAAGTATACACGTGTGATACATAAAAATGTGATGAGCGGCGATAACTCAATTGTGCATTGAAAGACCACAAGTAACTATCATCTTTCTCAGGCAGGCATTACCTTGACTTTATTGCCTATTTACACCTTAACTGATGATTATCTTTCTAATGGTGACTATAATGGAGCCCTTTTAGTTATTTGTTGTGGTGGCACCAGTGGAGAAGAGAGACTCATGGTTAAACTGTGTTAGAGGCAGAAGGAGAGAGACAGAGATACAGAAGAGGAGATAGAGGCTGCAAGAAAGTGAAGCTTAAGGCCCAGGATGGTGGGTGTTTAGAGCATATTAGTAGTGTAGTAATAGCCTAGAGGTACTGTAACAGGGGAGTTATCCCTGTTCAGGAAATATGCCACTAATCCAGCAGTGTGGTGGTTAACTGCTGGTAGTCAATTAACAAACACCACCTGCCTGATTAGGTTGCTTAGAAAAGCCTGCCCTTGAGACAGGAAGTTAGATTGTGCCTGAATCTCACATAACTTGTGAGACTGAGCATGGGGACAGATGACTTGAGCCTGCCAGAAGAAACAACAGTGCTGCTTTCAAGACACAGGGGAAACTTCTAAATCTGAATGCTGAACAAACTGAGGAAAAGGTAGCAACGCAGGAACAGAGAAGACTTTCCCTCCAACTACAAGGAACAGATAAGACTTTACTTTATAAGACTTTTTATATCTGCTCATTTCATGATATATGTTTGGGGGCTGGGAGACATGCTTATCTAAAGGGAGTTGTGGACTGCATAGTTTTTCCCTAGAAATACTCCCCAGTGAATAGAAGCTTTGTTTACCCCTTGTTTGGATGGTTTCCTGATTTTATGGAAACAGGCGCAATAAAAGCCTTATTTAATTTCACCATAACAAGTCTCCCTTGCATACCTCTGTGAGTGTCCGCCTACAGGTACCATTTGAGCAGTAATTAAATCATGGAATTACTTTATGAAGAGCTGGTGGGAGACTTACATTATCTGACTTAACATAAATGACTATGCTCATTACATTTTTTTACCTCTGGATCTTTCCAATCTGTTTTGACAGCTGTAAAATAAATATTGCAACCCACCTATTCTTGCCATTTATTTCATGGCTTAGCAAGACGTGCTAGGAGATACATTTAATTTCATAGTGATAGGACACAGTGACAGGACCTCAAGTTAGGCTTTTATTACATAGCAGGGCTAGCAACCATAATGGGTGCTATTGATTGCATGCATGTAGTGCTAGCATCACCTTCTGAAAGGGAGGAGATATTTCACAACTGTCAATTAGCACTACCTTAATGTGCAGGTGTTGTGTGATGCACACATGCATATTTTGAATGTTGTTTCAGGATTTCTGTGGTCGTGTTATGATTCCCATTTCCTACTGTACGTCAGTCCTGTGTTTGATTTTGCTGATTTCGAAGCAAGCAGAGTGATGGGTGGATGGCTACTAGTTAAGCCGCAGGGACAAGTAAGGCATTGTGCAACAATGTGTGGCAGGCCTCCCTGGAAATTAATGGAAGTAAAATTAGAATATGAATGTATTTGGATTACTTACTATGTTCCCTTGAAGAAGTACGCGCATGCGTACGAAACGCGTCGGGAAGTTTCAAGTTTTTAGAGTGTTTCAGTGTGGTGAAGTCTGCAGTTCCAAAGGAGAAACTCTGCAGTCTCCAACTAGTGTTTTGAACCGAGGTACGGCGATATTGCGGCTGTTGATGAGGACTGGAGGACTGGAGTCCTGTGAGCCGGTGGAGAATACACAAAGGGGGTGACGTCACGTCCGCCCAGAGGCCTCGTCATCTGAGTCATCTGCCTGGCTTCCTAGTCACGTGTGGACGCCAGCACAAGTGCTCCGGTCGCCATCTTGAGAGCCCAGCTGCATACAGCAGATCTGCCTGTACCTTTCCAGCATTTTGTGAGTAGGGTTGCAATTTTACCCCTCCGGATGCGGTTTATGCACATTTCCACATCAATAAATATGCTTTTTATTAATATTTAGGCCGTGCTAGTGTTATATGTTTGTATGTCTTGTTTGTTGTTTTTTGTCAATATCTGTGATCACCCCCCCCCTGTGTTGCTTTACTGCACTATTATTTTTCTTTCTCTTTCTCTTTTTTCACATATGCACTGCTGAGGTGAGAATCATCACCATTCATCATCCCAAAGACTGTATTTGGACTGTCACAACAGGACTGGTATTTACCCTCTTTGGCGCCGGTTAACCCCTTTGTTTCATCTGGATTACTTACTAACCTAAATGTTTTTTGTTTTAGGTGACACAGAATATGGAATCCAACCTACTGCTGGCTTCACACTCCAGTGGCAGATCATCATACTCAAGCACAACATAGGCATAATGATATCTACAGTAAGAAAGACCAAACAGCAATCAATATAACCTTAGGTGACAGACAAAATTGTAAAGGGCTAATTTATTATGGTGATAAAGAATACCAAGACAGGATAAATGATAAATGCCCCAAAAAGAATAAAAAGTATGTGTAAAATATTGAATTTTATAAAGTAAATGATAAAACCAGATAAAACAATGTTCAAAGAGAACACACCAATATTACATACAGTAGTTTGTGTAGTTACTAGCTAATGAATAAGTCATTCATTAGTAGCAAGTCCATTAGAGACGACACGTTAACACTTTCAAAATATAAAAATATTTGAGAGCTAATTTCTCCTCTGTGAGGCAATTATCTGGTATCCTATATTACACTGCATTTCTCTGTTTTGTTGTTGGATGAGTTGCAGTGCTGGAGGCAGCTGCAAGAAGTCTCTGGTTGATGGGGAACTTACTTCTGTGTTCAGCTGTGGCTATGTGGTGCAATATTCCTAGATTTTGCAAAGGCTTTTGATACTGTTGATACATGTTATCTTGCTTAACAAACTCCAGTGCTCTAGAATAGGGAAGCATGCTTTAATCTGGTTTCATTCCTACCTATCAGGTAGATCCCAACATGTGTCTATCTCAGGCTCTAACTCCAACCCCTTGGATATCACCTGTGGTGTCCCGCAAGGCTCTGTTCTGGGGTCCCTACTCTTCTCAGTGTTCATCAATGATCTTCCTACAGCTTGTATGCAGATGACACAATTTTATATGCACACAGCCCTAGCCTCTCCGACCTTGAACAAATACTTCAATCTGACTTTTTGAGACTTGAAAATTGGATTTCCCAATACAAACTGTTTTTAAACACTGACAAGACTGTAACAATGGTATTTGGCACCAAGGCTAAATTTTTATGCTTCCAATGACTGAGCTCCAGATCAGAACCAACGCTAACACCACACTAACTCCTGTTACTAGTTTTAAATACCTGGGCATATGGTTTGACTCCCACTTAACATTCGGGATGCACATTGATACCTTGACATCCAAAACCTATGCCAAACTAGGTGTACTTTATAGGAAACCATATACACAGTTTCCCCACAAGCTCTGAGAAACCCCAACCATTACCACATAATATATTTATGCATATAAGTGTCATAAGGAGTGCTAGTGGGCGTGGCTAAATGTATAAAACAAAAAACAAATATGCCCAAAGCTACTTCAATGGTGACAAAAATACATAGTGCAAAACCTATATATTGCTTATGGGAGGGTAGTGGCCCCTCCCCACCAAGGTTTAAGCTTGCCCCACCCCACTTTCCAAGTTAGCAGGTCAGTTTCATTTTGCCAGGTTACGACAGATCAAATGTGATCATTCTTCCTGTAATTATACAGGTAAATAAGAATTTTAACCCAAGTGAGTGTTAGGACCTGCTTCGGTCATGCCTTGTAAGTGGCAGCAGGCTTAAGACGCTTTGGCCAAAGGGTTAAACTAAATGATCCTTTTAAAAGATATATAGGTAGTGCACTGTGTATTTTTGTCACAATGGAAGAAGCTTTGGGCATTTTTGTTTTTTGTTGTGTACTTTATAGGAACTGTTAAGGTAAGAAGTAATACACTCATTAGGCAAGGTTAGATGAGCATTTTGGTTGTTAAGTGAACCACACTGATGAGCAGGAATCTCTGTCGATAGGATATAACTGGTAATGTAGACCTTCTCTCTTAATAGGACTCACAGCGTTATTGCAGGTTCCTCATCAGCAGGATACTCTCCTCCAATCGCAAAACTTGCAGCGTCAATGTAAGCTCCTCAGCAGCAGGATAATCTCAATAAAGAGATAACATAAATAGTGATACAGAAATAATAAATAGCTCAAGCCAAATTGACACTCACATTAGAATAGATTTAAAAAGACTTATGGTTGTTAAAGTAACCAACTTAAACAGGTTATACTGGAATCGCTGGAAATTTCCAAGAACACAGGAAAAGGACGCAGGAAAACAAGATAAATCTTTATAATAAAAAATATATATAAAAACACAATAACCAGAAGGCCACAGAAGCTATACAAGGAACAACTGTAATCACAACTCCCAATAAACCCCAGTGACGGCCATACACAAGGGGTTAAGGACAGAGAAGGTAACAGTGCTCCAGACAGCTCCCAAGGATCTCCTGCTAATCGTATAGGGGTAGAATAAAGTCCCAACGCGTTTCGTCTTGACAAAGACTTCTTCAAGGGGAACCTTATTGTGTTTTTTCTTTATTTTTCTTTTTTCCATATATTTCCTAATTTGATGTGTTCGTGCGCAATCGGAACTTCACTCCCCAAACAACACAAGTGGCTCTGAACGAACCCATTTGCGGTCCGGTGCGGCACCCATCAAGGAAATCTATATAGTTGGACTACAACGTATCCTTCTAGTTCATAGTTTTTGCGCTTGTTTCCCCCTTTTTATGCTGCTTTATAGGTATAAATCCTCCCTAAGCCTGCTGGTCAGAAAGCGTATCGCACAGCAGATGCTAATGCCAATTATCGACTATGGAGACATAGTATACGGCTCGGCACCCCAAACCCACCTTAGCAAACATGACACCCTCTACAATTCAATATCCCATTTTGTTCTCCAATGCAACTAAAACACACATCACTGCTAAATGCTCAAAGAACTAGATTGGTCAGCACTTGAGTCTAAGAGCAAAGTTCACCTTTCTTGCCTTGCCTTCAAATACTTTCTGGTCAAGCTACCTGTCTATCTGAACAAGCTCCTCACCCGTACCACATGCAGCAATTATCATCTAAGTAAAAAGATAAAAAAAAGAAGAAAGTGCCAAACCCTCATAGTGTAGTATATAAAAAATAGTGTTTATGTAAAAAGGTAAATATGCACGTACAGAATAGAAAATAAAGTAAGCGTGTAGGTATAAAAACCAATAAAGGACAGAAAGAAGTGGCAGAAATGATGTACTGTATTTAGAGGGCAAAATAGTTTCAGAAATGTCCTCTGTTTTATCCTCAGAGATATATTGACGGGATAAGGCATCAGCCTTTAAATTCTTGGTTTAAGGGATAGGAGATAATGTAGTTGAATCTTGAAAAAAAAAAAAAAAGAAGACCACAACGAGCTTGGCGGGAGCTGAGATGACGAGCACCCTCAATGTACAAAAGATTCTTATGATCCGTGAGAATAGAAATAGGATTTTCGGTACCCTCCAAAATATGTCTCCACTCTTGAAGAGCGGATTTAATAGCTAAGTGTTCTCGGTTGCCCACATCGTAGTTTTGCTCAGCGGGAGAATTTTTTTTGGAAAATAACCCACAAGGATTTAATCTATCTTGAGGGGTTTGCCTCTGAGAGAGGATAGCTCCAGCGCCTATGTCTGATGCATCTACTTCCAGAGTGAAGGGAAGATTGGGGTCAGGATGGCGTAGAATGGGGGTTAGATACGAATGGGTTTTTTGAGAGAATCAAAGGCCTGAAGTGCTTCAGGAGACCAAGAAGAAGTATCTGCACCTTTCTTAGTAAGAGCAGTAATTGGGGCAACAGTGGATGAGAAATTGCGGATAAACTTGCGGTAATAATTCGAGAATCGCTGAATCGCCTTGAGTGACGTTGGTAGTGGCCAGACTAACACAGCTTTGCGTTTCTCGGGATCCATAGGGAAACCGGCATCTGATATGATATATCCTAGGAAGGAAGTGGATGCTTGATGGAACATGCATTTCTCCATCTTGGCGTAAAGATGATTCTCACGAAGACGAGATAAGACCAGCTTGGTATGTTGGATGTGTTCTTTGAGGGATTTAGAAACAATAAGAATGTCAGTGTTGAGAACATCCCGAAAAATCTCATTCACAAACTCCTGAAAAACCGCAGGAGCATTACATAGTAATTACACTTTTTTCTTTTGTATATTACATAGTCCGAAAGGCATGACCAGATATTTGTAATGACCATCTCTAGTGTTAAATGCCGTCTTCCACTCATCCCCTTGTCGTATACATATCAAATTGTAGGCCACTCGAAGATCAAACTTGGAAAAGATGACAGAAAGCACTCAGAGATGAGTGGTAGGGGATACCGGTTCTTAAGAGTGATTTTGTTAAGCCCTCTGTAATCTATGCATGGGCGGAGTGAACCATCTTTCTTTTTAACAAAGAAGAAACCAGCCCCGGCTGGGGAAGAGGAGTTCCTAATGAAGCCTTTTTTTTAAATTCTCTTGAATGTACTCCGACATTGCCTTGGTCTTGGGAATAGATAACGGGTAGGATCTTGACTTAGGGAGGACAGCTCCGGGCAAGAGGTCAATGGGACATTAAAAAGGCGGTGAGGAGGAAGAATCTCAGAACAAACTTTATCAAAGATGTCAAGGAACTCGTTATATACTGTACTTCAAGAAGAAAAGGTTTGTCTGATTTAGGGGTATCTAGCCTGCAGATATGTTGCACTGGAGTGACACAGGAACTGTACATGATGGGCCCCATTGAATGTTTTTTTTTGTCAGACCAATCTAAATGTGGATTATGCCGTTGGAGCCACGGGAGACCCAAAATTACCTGCACTGAGGGTGAGTGGATTATGTCCAAAGTTATGTCTTCCTTGTGACCATCCTTAGGAGACAGAGAAAATGGATGAGTTTCCAAGGAGATGAAGGCAGGCTGAAGAGGATGTTCATCAATGGCCTGCTACCCGATGGGCACAGATTTCTTTACCAGAGGAATCTTGTTCTTGATAGCAAAATCTTGGCCCACAATGTTTCCTCCAGACCTGGAGTCGATGAAAGTAGAGACGGAGGTAAGGAAGCCAGGACCTTTAAGAGAGACTGGAAGCATAATCCGAGTCGGCAGGATTTATTTACTGGAAGGAGAAGCAGAAATGGTGCCCAATGAGATCACCTCATACCTCTTTGGGTGTTGGCGTTCAATCGGCTTAGTGGGACAGTGAAATGCCAGATGACCAGGCAAACCGCAATAGAGACAGAGACCTCCATTCCTCCGGCATTGTTTTTCGGAAGAAGAAAGTTGGTGGCTTCCTAGTTGCATAGGTTCTGGGACATCAAGAACTGGGGAAATGGTAGGAGAAAACTATGAATGAGAACATTAGTCGTGCAAGATCGTGGGCGATGACATTCAGCCCTCCTCTTCTGAAGGCGCTGATCAACTCTAATACATACAGCAATAAGTTCTTCCAAGTCAGTAGGATGCTCATGGGCAGCCAGTTCATTCTTAAGTGGTTCGGACAGACCCTGCCAGAAGGCTGCTGATAAGGCCTCATCATTCGAACTTGTCTCTGGGGAAATGGTCCGGAACTCAAGGGCATACCTTGCGACAGATCTATGACCCTGTGGAATATGAAACAGGGAGGATGCTGCAGTAACCTTATGGCCTGGGGTGTCAAAGACCTGTCTGAATTCTCTCTTGAAGTGTGTGAAGTCCTGCGTGAGCTCTGGTCTCTGCTCCCAGATGGGAGATGCCCACGCCAGGGCGTCATCAATCAGGAGAGCAATAATGTATGCCACTTTAGATCTATCAGAAGAGAAACGTGAAGGGGTTAACTCAAATTGTATATCACATTGGTTGAGGAAACCTCTACATCCATGGGGATCACCCACATAACCATTGGGGGTAGGGAGACGAGGTTCAACAGGAGGAGTTTGTTCAGTAGTGGTTTTCCAGACTCCATCTTGTGGTTGCTGTAGGGAAAGTTTCTTAACTTCTCGGGTTAAAAAAAATGACCTGATTCTCTAATAGATCAAAACGGTCACGTAATGCGGCTTGGACCACCTAAGCGGAGCATACTGTAACCCTTGCGCTCACACGAACAAGGCGGGACCCCGGGACTGAGGTGTAAAGTACAAGACTGCGCACCCACAGCAGCGGAGGCATGCCTGGAGAGTGGATAGTCAGCGTAGCCGGGTCTGGGTTGGAAAAATCAGGTTAGTTCAGATACTTTCCTGGAGTCCGAGGGCGGAGCCAGTGGGATGGTCGTTGTCCGTGAAGCTGTGGTCAGGGGTTGGAGAGGTGCGGGTAGTCTGAGGCAAGCTGAGGTCGTTTTCCAGAGAGGGTCCAATAGTCAAGCCGGGGTCTTTATCCAGAGGGGCTCCTATAGTCAAGCCAGGTCGGTACACGAGAAAGCAACAGAGGTGAACACAGCAACAAGGCACAAGGCAAGGCACAGCAAACACAGGATCACAAGGCTACATAGGTTATGCTCAGCATTTTGACTATTACACACAGTATGTTATCTAGATACCATTTGTGGTTTGACTATGTAGAGTAGAATAGCATCATTGTCCATTGCATATTGTTTGCCAGATCTGTATTTATTTTTGATAGTAAAATTTATTTTTTTGCATACCATCCAGTGTTGTTTTCACGCATTTTTCTATTTGAGTGCTGGGAACATTTTCATTGTTTCTTATTGTTAATATAGATGGAATCAGGGTCCCTCTTTTGTTCCCATGCACCACACTAACATTTATTAAGTAATTATGTCTATTGAAGTGCTGTTAATACCATATACTTTCTATTACTTCTCTTACTGAACACCCCACATCTGAAACAATTTACAGGAGTATGAAATTTGACCCCTACTGTAATTTCTTTAAATACTTCGATTGTTTCGTACTTTCAACATGTTTGTACAGTGGCGGCCGAGCTGAGTCTTCAGCGGCCGCCACCGCAATGTGCGGGAAGATGCGGCTGGTTTTTTTTTTCCCGGCGCGTGCCGCGCGTCACTGATGCGCGGTCACGCATGCCAGGGTGTGTGCGCGCGTGCCCAGGGTCCCCGAAGGTGGTGGCGGGGTAAGGGGGGATGTGGGAAGCAGAGGTGGACCCGGGGGACCCGGAGAAGCAGGGCAGAGCAGAGGCAGAGGTCACGAGGGGAGTGAAACGAGGGGAAGGATACGGGGAAGATGCGGCTGGCGCGCGGCCAAGTTCGGCGCCAGCCCGAAAACAGCCGCGGGACAAGACGAGTAAGTGTGAGACTGAAGCTGGCCGCAGCAGTAACTGTAACTTATAATGTTATCAACAATAATTTGTGCCCAGGACATACTTGAAAATGGGAGGTGACTCTCAATGTATTTTCTTCCAGGTAAAATATGTTATAAATAAATAAATTAGAGTTAGCAGTTGATTTGTTATACATATGTTGATTTTACTTCTGCATCTGTGGTTATTGTTATTTAAATCTAAGTTCCTTTTAATTCCTCAGCTGATTCTAAAACATCTCAAAGCATGCTGACAAGCCAGATGTTGGTGTCTACATCCCAAGAGGCTAAAGGAATTAACGCACAAGGAAGAACAGATGCCTTTAGTGATCACACTGCATATTAGCAATGGTTGCTTTTTGCCTCTGATAAACTATCCCACTCAAAGGATCAATTAAAAAAAAATATAAGCTTTGGTATAAAAAAAAAAAAGAACTTAAAGAATTAACGTTGATGGTAGCTTTGTTTTCTAGGAAATATGAGCCACTTTTTGAACAAATATCGGGCTAAAGCATAAAGTCTTTTAGTTTAGAAACGAAAGCAAAACCATTACAAATATTTTGCACCAGCTTATCAGAGGTTCAAATACTATTTGTTTCTATTGGATTCATTTTAATTAATACTACTCTTGCTGTTTTTTGCTGCAGTTTTGCAGCTGGAAGATGCTGATAAATTAATGCCGTTGTCTGAAGTATTAATGTTGAGAATATAAAGATGAACTAGATTATCTAACAGGGCCTGAATAATATTATTTGCTTCGACCACTATAGATGGGAAGTGTGTATTTCCAGGTGTATGTATAGTAGATAGTTGTGTTTCTTTAGGATGCATATAAATGTAACACACTTCCTCCCACCCCCCCCCCCCCCCAATTGCAGATAGGAACCAGGTAGGGAAATCTACGTGTATTACCAGGTGTGGTGCAATACTTGTCAGGCTCACAGGAGGCCTGAGCCTCCGCTGATTGGAACCGGGGGTGTATCCAGGAACGATACTCACAATATAACAGCACCTCCACCTGTGCAGGATCCTAGAGTATAGAATAACCCTTGACACAGGACCCACATATAGTAACCACATACACCACTGTATATATAAACAGTTTACTACGTGCAGATAAAGAATATAACAACATCAATCAACTGTGTGAGTGTCACCCTGTAACACTGGCCTCACTGGGCCGTAACCCTACACCATGTACCCAAATGCCCAAAGAGTCCCAAGAGTCTCAAGAGTCCCACAACCCCACCCAAGTTTGAGACAGCGCTGTACACTACAGTAGATGAGGTGTATTGTTGGTGCACTTGGTGACTTGTGATGTGAAATATTATATCTATGGCGCCTCGCACATAACCTCAAATATAAAAAGGATATATACAACCCGTATCAGGTACTGGGACAGATGTAGGGATGTGCTCCACAACAATGAAGATTCGCATATAAATAAAGACAAAAATAAAACATATAGCGTAATATTGTTAAACAACTGATTCAATGCTGTGTTAAAAAATGAAAACAAAAACATAACTAAAACTGGACTAAAACAATGAGCTGAGAGAGAACAACAGGTACAATAAAACACATTTAATATTATAAACAATAATAGGACATAACCATAGTTAAAACAAAAATTAGGTCTGCTAGTAGGCTGCTGCTGAAGCTGAAGTGACCACTTACCAGACGTGGAGTGGTATTGCGCAGTGGATAAATCAGAGAGTATCCCCTCTCATGTAAACCAGACTCGTGGTGTCTCCTCTGTGCGGCCCGTGGCGTCTCCTCTGTGCGGCAGATATTCTGTCTCTCGGCTCTCTCCTCCGTGCTGTTCACTTCTCCCGGTCTCATGATTACAGACCTCAGTGTGTAGTCAGCTCAGGAGCAGAGGGAACCGTCTCCGCAGATTTGCCAAACAGGAGTCTCACTAGGAGTGAGAACGGCAGCGGCAGATTCGCCACGTTCTGGACATTAAACAGCGTGTGCAGCGTATTCAGTATAATTCTGTCTGTGGTGGTAATAATAGTGAGCAGCAGGGCCAGCAGATCCCACCCTACGCGTTTCGGAAGTAGAACTTCCTTCCTCAGGGGTAAAAGGTTAATGACGCTGCACACGCTGCACACGCTGTTTAATGTCCAGAACGTGGCGAATCTGCCGCTGCCGTTCTCACTCCTAGTGAGACTCCTGTTGGCGAATCTGCGGAGACGGTTCCCTCTGCTCCTGAGCTGACTACACACTGAGGTCTGTAATCACGAGACCGGGAGAAGTGAACAGCACAGAGGAGAGAGCCGAGAGACAGAATATCTGCCGCACAGAGGAGACGCCACGGGCCGCACAGAGGAGACACCATGAGTCTGGTTTACACGAGAGGGGATACTCTCTGATTTATCCACTGCGCAATACCACTCAACATCTGGTAAGCGGTCACTTCAGCTTCAGCAGCAGCCTACTAGCAGACCTAATTTTTGTTTTAACTATGGTCTTATTGTTTATAATATTAAATGTGTTTTATTGTACCTGTTGTTCTCTCTCAGCTCATTGTTTTAGTCCAGTTTTAGTTATGTTTTTTGTTTTCATTTTTTAACAAAGCATTGAATCAGTTGTTTAACAATATTACGCTATATGTTTTATTTTTGTCTTTATTTATATGCGAATCTTTGTCGTTGTGGAGCACATCCCTACATCTGTTCCAGTACCTGATACGGGTTGTATATATCCTTTTTATATTTGAGGTTATGTGTGAGGCGCCATAGATATAATATTTCACATCACATGTTGTTTCTCTGACCTGGGGGTCAGTGTTATATCACAGGCAGCCGCCACCTTATACATATTATAGCACATTAATTAGTATCATTGAATTTTAGCGCTACCTTTTCCTGTTTTTTGCACTTGGTGACTGATACGGGCCGGGGTTCCTGCACCCGGGTACAGCAGAGCCACAGAAAGAGGATCCGTCTGCTTCCAGCGCCGAAGCCTCAGCGATGGCATCCTCCTCCAAATAGGATGGTCTCCCTCTGGATGATCCCACCATACGGATAGTCTCTTATCTTGAGTGAGGTAAATCTGGTCCCAGACCACACTTGTCAGCGGTGCGCGCAGCACTGCAGCTGTGTCCCTGAACTTAACACACTACTAAGGGCAAGGTCCCTAACTGAAGGGGCCTTCCCTACAGCAGCCACAACCTGATATGAGTAGGGGACCTAGCTGGGGCTTAAGGGGAGATCTCTGGCCTAGTACAGGGGCTACTTGTCTCCCTGCACCTACACCCTCCCCTGTCAGTGTCCCAGCTCCTACTGATCTTCCTTCCTCTGCATGCCAAATGTATCTCTCTGCCTCTGGAGATCTGGCCTAGTGATTGGTTCCCTTGCGTCAGGTGTGTGCATGCCCCTATACATCCTGGGGCTTGTAGTCCCTAGCAGACCTCCTTTCTATTGGGGCCGCATGCACAATCTTCACTGCGCAAGCACAAATCTGTAATGGCTGCCGCCGCTGCTAACTGCGAATGCGCGAACTGGGGAAGTCCCTGAGCTATCGAGTGCCTCTACTGCCAACTCTCACTCTCTGTAATGGCCACTGTATCACTTCTGCGCATGCGCGAGCCTCCGCGCATGCGTGGACACGAAAAACATGACGGCGCCCTGCAACTGATGTCGCAGGGGGCACCCGACGACGCACTCGCCGCCACAGCTCCCTGATACGCAACGGGGGTCCTCGCTTGATAGCGAAGGTAAGGGGGACCAGGGGGAACCCCGCTACTCTCTCCCCCTGGTGAAAACCCCAACTCCCTCGCTTGGGATAGTGTCATATAGCATAAATGCAGTGCATAGAATGTACAACTTATCACAAGTACTATATCGTAATTGGTACATGACTAAATAACCAAATGGATAAACAAGACCAGCTGAGAATGGAGGCATTTTCTCGAGGGCACGGAGAATCCTGTCACTATACTGACAGATCACAATAACCTATTATACATCAACGGGGCATGTCGCTTGGGATCACAACAAGCGTGATGGTCATTATTTTTCTCCTGATTCAACTTCATCATTTCATATCTACCATGCTCAAAAAATGTTAAAGCACATACTCTCTCTCAACAATTTTTGGTAGAGGACAAGGCGGAGGGTCGTCAGGAGACCTATACTTCCCTCAGTGTGTATAGTCTCTGCTAACACGCTCGACTCTTTACAAGACATCACACAAGTTCAGTCTCACATTCTGGAGGGTCGCAATATGCCAGAAGGATGCTTATTCATCTCTCCATAGACTTCGTCGTGGAGTTAGCAGTGTCTGAAGGAAAGAATACCATTTTGGTTGTGGTCAACCGCTTCTCTAAACACACTCATTTCATTCCCCTTAAAGGTCTACCTAACGCTCTCAAACTATAAGAAGTCTTCATTAAAGAAGTTTTTCACCTTCATGGTGCACCCCAAGTCATTGTGTCGGATCGAGGATCCCAATTCATCTCTAAATTCTAGCTGGCTTTATGCCAACAACTAGGCATTTCTCTCCACTTCTCTTCCGACTACCATCCTCAGATGAATGGTCAGACGGAGTGGATAAACCAATCCCTCGAGCAATTCATCCATGATTCTCCGACACCCAGGAGAATTGGACAGACCTCTTGCCGTGGGCCGAGTTCTCCCACAACAACCTATGAAATAAGTCAACACAGGACTCACCTTTGTTCACCAACTATGTCTTTCACCCCTCAGCTCTTCCTATCACTGGTCTCAGATCTGGGGTACCAGCAGCAGAAAACCAGATTCAGCAACTTCAAGAGTCCTGGGGAAGGATTCAGGAGAACCTCAAAAGAGCAGTGTCCATGCAAAAGAAACAGGCAGATCGGCATCATCACGATATCCTACTTACAACCCAGACCAATAGGCATGACTATCTACAAAAAATATCCGTTTGAAGGTACCCACCTCTAAATTGACACCAAGGTTTATTGGCCTGTTTTCTATCATCGAAAAAGTTAACCCAGTGGCCTATCGCCTACGGTTGTCAGCATCCATGAGGATCCCTTACATTTTTCATACATCTCGACTCAAACCCTTCATTCAGCCCCCCCAGTCGCCTGCTCTGTTACCTCCTCCTCAACCTCTTCTAGTGGAGGGTCAACAAGAGTTTGAGGTTCAGTAGGTTCTGGGCTCCATTATTTCCAGGGGTAGACTCCAGTACCTGGTCCATTGGAGGGGTTTGGGCTCGAGGAGCGCTCATGGATTCCTTGAGAACAATTACATGCCTCTAGGCTCATTCGAGCCTTCCATTGGAGATACCCCTCTAAACCATCCCTTGAAGGCCCGGAGGTCATCCTTCTCCCCCTCCCCCAATTTTTGTTCCTCCCATTCCATCTCTCTATAAAGAACCTCCACACCCCCTACCTTTACTCATTCCCCCTCTCCTTCCATCCCCATCTGGCTACTTCTCCTATCCTTTTTCCATCTCCCTCTGTCCACTTTACGTTTCTCTCAGGGAATACAGTAATGTTGACGGCAACAATGTACCAGGGGGACAGATGGATATAAAACATGTTTAAACTCGCAGCCCACAAAATGTTAATAGAAACTTAACATCAAATGGAGAAATGTATGTTATAATTCCCTATTATTATTATTGCAGCATGTTCTTGTATAGCGCTGCTAGTTTTACATAGCGCTTTACAGAGACATTTTGCGGGCACAGGTCCCTGCCCCGTAGAGCTTACAATCTATGTTTTTGGTGCCTGAGGCACAGGGAGATAAAGTGACTTGCCCACTTGCTCACTCACTGAGTCACTCCCTCCTCTCCCTTGTTTCTTGTACTCTGTCTGTTATCCCTGATGTCCTGAGATTAATGAACTGTAAAAACTTGTATATCCCTGTAAATACAATAAAAGATTGAAACAAAAATAATGATGTTATCCCAAAATACTAGAATACAATTAAACAAACACCTACTGTAACCAACAAAACAATTCAAGAAATAAAACCGCTAACCAATCCTAAAATGTAATAAAAACAAGCCATCCACATACCAAACAATTTAGTGAAAACATTAAACATAAATAGAAAAAATAACAATAAATTGTAAACAAGCATTTGCCAAAAAATATATTGCCTGTCACTGTATTTATCTGTACCCTCACAGATTAATACATTAGCAGTCAATGGGCAATGCAAAACAATGGGCAATGCAAAACATAATAATACATAAATACAATAACAAAAACTGGAAAAAGACAATTACATACATTCAATATTTATTTTACCTTTAGAAGTCTTCACCCTCCAAATCCTAGCGTATCAGGAAGCTCTTGACCCACAATGTCATCCACTGCAATCCGACTCCATCCTCCTTGCAGATCAGCATCAGATAAAAGGATGTGATGTCATCTCCAAGGGAGGTACATCACATCCTTAAAACCACATGACTCATATCACATGGTATTACAGACAATGGGATTGAAGACAATCACATTGGTTCCTGTACCATTTGAAATGTTCCATTTGTTAAAACGGATGTGACATCACTTTAAGGGATGATGCCACATCCTTTAAAACTAATGGAACATATCACATGGTACAGGAACCAATAAGATTGTCTTTAATCCCATTGGCTGTAATACCATGTGATATCAGCCATGTGGATTTAAGAATGTGACTTATCAGTCTCAGCGTCTCCCCTGCTGAAATCACTCTCCTGGCTTCCTATCAAATCATGCATCTCACACTCAATTCTCCTGCTCACATTTAAAGCTTTACACTCTTTTGCTCCTCCTTACATCTCAGCCCTAATTTCTCACTATGCACCATTGCGTTCTTCTCAATGATGTCTTCTCTCAACACCCTTTGTATCTAAAGCCCTCTCCAGCATTAAACCTCTCACTGAATGCCCCACACCTCTGGAATGCCCTTCCCTTCAATACCCGAGTAGCACCGTCTCTATCCACCTTTAAGAACTACCTTAAGACACCCTTGCTTAAAGAAGTATATGAGTAGCACTGTGGCTAATACTATACACGATACATAAAGCTTAGCCCCCTGCAGACGCACTGTAACAGGGGATTTGTCCCTATTCAAAAAGGTACCTCTAATCCAGCAGTGTGGTGGTTAACTGCTGGTAGTCAATTAGCCAACACCACCTTGCTAATTAGAGGTTGGTTAGAAAAGCCTGCCTTTGAAACAAGAAGAGAGATTCCTTAGTCCACAACTGGGCTGACCAAGGAAACAGACAGAGCAGAGGTTCCTGAGTCTCACAGATGAGACTGACAGAGGGATCACAGATGTCTGGAGCTCACAAGACTTCTACACCTGAATGCTGAGATAACCTGAGGAAAAGACAGCAACCCAGGAAAGAGAGAAGCCTTCCCCCTACAACTACGAGACAGATAAGACTTTTCTTATAAAACTGATTATCTATGTCTGTCTATATATATATATATATATATATATATATATATATATATATATATATATATATATATATATAAATGTCTCTATGATTTGGGCTGGTGAATGCTGGACTACAAGTGTAAATATACTCCAACGTGGAGCAGATTTTGTTTGTGGATTTTCAAATGTTTGCTGTGTTTAAAGCAACAGGCACAATAAAGCCTTATTTAATTTCACCTTAAAACCAGTCTCCATTGCTTACCTCTGCACACATCTCTTACATATGGTGTCAGAAGATGGGATGATAGGTGGCCCTTGAAGTTCAAAGGGGCCCCAGAGGCTGCCTGTGATTTTTTTTTGTGTTTTTGCCTGCAAACAGCCTGAGCAACAAAGCAAAGCATCACATGCAACAGAGACCAGAATTAAAGGGATACACATCCAGGCAGGAAATCGACACTGCACTGAAGAAAGCCACAAAACCACAGATGGACTATTTTCCCCAATCCCAAGAGGAGAGAGAGAGAGAGACTGCTGAAGCAGGTAAACCTTACTTGCCTATCACAATAATGTGTAATATGGTTGATGAAAAAGGGGCTTTGCCTTCCAGCCGTAGTCAGGGTTCAAGAAGTGAGTTAGCACTCCAGAGCAGCTAGGCTTTGTTGTTTTCTTTAAAAAAAAAAAAAATTGCGCTGAAGCAGTGAATACAGACGGTGACCCACAAGCGGTACTGATTCTGGAAGTAAAGGCTGCCACACTGCATAGGACTACCAGCTGTGAATGGAGTATATGCAGAAAAGTGTGAAAATTGATGAAAGACTGTGCTGACGCAGGGAAACTTTTACAGACGGTGACCGACGCAAGGTATTGATTCTGGGAATTTAAAATGGCCACCCGGCTGAAGTCAAATACAGACTCGGCAAAAATGGGCAAAAAAATGTGTTCCTGGTGTAAAGAACACCACCACACGGAGCAGTGTCCCTTCAGGCCTTAATCAGACGATGAGAGTGCATGCATGCACAGTACTGCTAATATTGTAAAACATACCAAAGTAAAGAAAAAGTCTGCAGAGATGCCTGTGAGAGCTATGAACTCTACAAGCAAAGTCTGCCCACCTGTAGGACTACCAAAATTTCGGTTTCTAGCAAATACAGTGGCAACAGCTGCAATAGCGCCTCCAGAGGTCAGGAAGGAAAAACACCTCATAGCCCCAAAATGGAGGACAAGATACAGCGTTCCTGTAATGAACCCTACCCCATGGAAGAGTGGTCCTTCCAGTCTGATAAGGAGGAAGACATCTCTTATAGGGAACCCGAACCGAGTCACACCCACAAAATACCAAAGAATGGTGGGGGTGCCTGAACTCGGTACAAACCGAAAAGACCGCTCTCTATGATGACGAATGCGATCGGCAAGAGCGGGAGCAGCAGATCACCAAATATATACGCCAGCTAATACAATCGCAAGAAAAGCATGGTGGATCCAGTGAAGCTGATAAAATTCCAAATAAAGATGGAGACTCCAGTATTCCTGATGGGACGGTGTCATCCAAAACAAAGTGGCGAAAAAAGTAAAAGAAAAGCGGGTCTTCACTTACCGTGGAAGGAACAGACATGTCCCCAGATCCCGCGGAGGAAAAGGGGGACCAAGATGCCCTGCAGCCTAGAGAAAATAGAGAATTCGTCCCGCGGATAACCGAATATCCAGAGGGCCCAAGGCAGAAGTCGTGTACCCCAAAGAAGTGTCTGTCCGGTGCTAATAGTGAGAAACCCTGAACCAACCATACCAGGGAAGCGGAGCTGGAACCAATGAGTGACGATCCCTTGACCAGCCCTGAAGATGCCCTGAAAATTGCCAGACGTGACTGTGATCTGCTCCGGGAACAATAGAAACTGAAGAAAGATGATTGCGCAGAGCTACTGAAAAATAACGTGGAGCTACAGAAGAATGTGCTCACAATATACTCTTTGGCCAGGACAGAATTGGACGATCTCAAGACTGAGCTAGATGCTGCAAACACTACTAATACCACCATGGTGGAAAAGCAGAGCCATTCTGATAAAATGATGGCTAAGCTGAAGCAGAAGTATGAGGAGGCACTGAAGGAGATTACAGTCTTTCAGCAAGAGGTTCACACTCTTCGCGTACAACTGAATGCCTCACAACAGGAGGTCAACAGTGTCCGGACAGAGGTGGACGTATCCCAGAAGTCGGTTCATACACTCTGCACAGCACTGGATGCCTCACACCACTAGATTGGCACCTACCGCACAAAACTTGAAGTCTCCAAAAAGGAACTTCACAGTCTCGCTGAGGAGCTGGACAATTCTAAATAAACTATTGTCAATCTTAATATAGATCTCAAAGTCTCTCAGAAAGAGCTACAGACTCTCAACCTAAAGAAGGAAATCTCATGCCAGGAGACAGTTAGTCTCCAAGCAGAGGTGCAAAAATGGAAGGCGGACTACAAGGAGGCCCTGAATAGTACAGAGACTGAAAAAAGAGAAAATTTAAGATTAAAAAAAGAAAATTCTGAGTTGACAGACCACGTCAATGGAAAGAATGAAAAGCTGCACAAGCTTGAAAAAATAAAGAAACTGTTGGAAGATGAGAAATTTGAAGCAGAGCACCAACTGCAGAACCAACTGCAAGGTCTGCATACTCACCTCCAGAATGCCAAGGAGAAGCAATGAACTCTGCAGGAAGAAAATCTGCAGGCTGCTAATGACATAAAAGTGCTGCAGGAACGTCTGATTACCCAGGGTGTCCTCGCAAAGCAGCATGATAAACTGAAGGCTACCCTGACCATCACCAAAGCATCACTAGAGGCTAAGCTTAGAGGCCAGGTGACTCGGTACGAGAGGGAGCGTAAAAAGGTCCAGAAACTGAGACGAGTATCGGTGGCCCAAGCGAAGAAGTTCACAGTGCTCCACAAAATAATGAATGATAGGTGGAAGCGAGCTCAGAGAAAGCACAGGGAAGAAATAAAGACCCTGAAAGGAGAATGGCAGGATATACTCAAGAAACAGAGTGAGACTCTGCAGACCAGTAACTTACAGATGCCTCCAATACAGAAAAAGGTATTGGCTCTGCCCAAGCATCGGTATCCCACAGTAACTAATGCCCGTGAGGACAAGGGTACAGTGAGAGCTGGGGACACCACTCACCTTCAAAACAAGATTACAAAGTTTGAGCCACCTAAGAAAGCACTAGCCAAACCTGCAGCCGCCCAACAGGGTAGAGGTAGGAGTGCAGAATCAAAGCCAGAAGAATCCTTCACTGAGGAAGCTTAAAAGATAGGACGTTCTCTGGAAATGGAGCTGGAATCGCATCTCAATCCCAAAGAAGCTGAACTGGCAACTAAATTGAATGGGAAAAGTGCAGGAAGACAGCTTCAAGAACTGAGGGCTCAGGGGGCTGTTCTTGGGCACTCTTGTGATACCATGAAGTGGACATTTGGTGCTAAAGTGGAGTACATGGGAAAGATGGCGAAAGAAAGCAATATGCATATACACTCTGAGACTGTCGCCATACAGTCTGCGTACAAAAAGAGGAGCGCCCGACACAGGGGAAAGCTCATGACCACGTGGTCAGTAGAAAGACTGGACTTGGAAAAGGTTCTCCTTGAGCGACTGAGGACTGCTGATCTCAAGCACCTTCTAGAGGAGACACTACCAAACTGGAGGAATGGCTCTAATCCCAGCGGGACTGAGGGGTCTCCTCCTCCATCCACTCTTATTCAAGTCACTGAGATATCTCGAATGAGAGTGGAAGGATGGGCTTTGGCCATGGCAAGCCCGAGCTTCCCACAAACAGGGGAGGTATGTAGCAGGGGATTTGTACCTGTTCAAAAAGGTGCCTCTAATCCAGCAGTGTGGTGGTTAACTGCTGGTAGTCAATTAACCAACACCACCTGGCTGATTAGAGGTTGGTTAGAACAGCCTGCATTTGAGACAGGAAGAGAGATTCCTTAGTCCACAACTGGGCTGACCAAGGAAACAGACAGAGCAGAGGTTCCTGAGTCTCACAGATGAGACTGACAGAGGGATCACAGATGTCTGGAGCTCACAAGACTTCTATACCTGAATGCTGAGATAACCTGAGGAAAAGGCAGCAACCCAGGAAAGAGAGAAGCCTTCCCCCTACAACTACGAGACAGATAAGACTTTTCTTATAAGATTGATTATCTATGTCTGTCTATATATATATATATATATATATATATGCTAAGAGAAAGAACGGACCCCGCATCCACAAGACAAAATTGAGGTGACTAAATACCGACAATAATAAATACTTAATAGTAAGTCGGTGGTGCTACAAGGGCCAAATAATGTTTAAGAAAAGAGAAAGGAGCCCAGAATAATAGCACTCTAGTATACAAATTGAATATACAAATACAAAATTTATTTATTTAACCATCAAAGAACAAGAAATAAAAGAAAGCATAGAATATTTAAAATCAGGCATAGATCCCCTGTACGCAAAACATGGCAATTATCCTCAAACATGCAAATCTAAATGGACACAACGTCTCAGATAAAGCAGTATATACACTTGAATGTAACAAACAAAGGGAAGCTTAGTACTGCAGATAAGGGCTGAGATATGGAGGAAAAGGCTCTGACCAGGTAGACAAATCAGAACACCCAAAACACAATTCCCAGGAGTCATAAACAGTAATCATAAACAGGAGTCATAAACAGTAATCCCTAGAAGGTAAAGCACACATGTGCAATAATCAGAGCAATGGGTGTAAAACTCAGAAAGGCACACTCCAAAAAACTGTATACCCTAAATCACATATGACCTAAGCATCAAAACCACGCAGTGTCATGAAAAAAGCATGAAAAGTTGCATCACCTGCAACTGCTTATTGAGCAGTTTGTGGCAGGCCAGCCCCTCCTCTTCTAGGTATATAATCTCCTAGCAAGGTCCCCTTATTCCACTTCACTTACATGTGAGTACTAGCTACTAGCTGCATGCTCTTTACATGGAGAAGCGCAGTGATTATATTTGTTTTACATTATTTGTTGGGCCGATTTTAATCCTTTGCAGCACGCTCCCAGAGGGCAACACTACTATGGTGTAATTGAATATATTTAGCCAATCACCTGCAGCTGCTTATTGAGCAGTTTGTGGCAGGCCAGCCCCTCCTCTTCTAGGTAAATAATCTCCTAGCAAGGTCCCCTTATTCCACTTCACTTACATGTGAGTATCTGTACTGGTATATACCAGTTTTTAATTGCACTAGGTTATACAAGCATATGCTTTGATATTTTAACCCCTTCTGGGCTTATTTCACATAACACTAGTATGCATTTAGCGTAGGGACCTGCTAAAGAGACTTACCTTGACGTGGTTAGTAGGCTTGGCATTATTTGATCAAAGGATGTATACCAAAAGTCTCCTTTTTTCTTATAGGTATTTACACCATACATATATATATATATTCCCCATTGATTGCTATCCCTATGGGAGAAGCGCAGGGATTCACTTTCTGTTTTGCACATTTGTATGGCCATTTCCTTCACTAGCTGCATGCTCTTTACATGGAGAAGCGCAGTGATTATATTTGTTTTACATTATTTGTTGGGCCGATTTTAATCCTTTGCAGCACGCTCCTAGAGGGCAACACTACTATGGTGTAATTGAATATATTTAGCCAATCACCTGCAACTGCTTATTGAGCAGTTTGTGGCAGGCCAGCCCCTCCTCTTCTAGGTATATAATCTCCTAGCAAGGTCCCCTTATTCCACTTCACTTACATGTGAGTATCTGTACTGGTATATACCAGTTTTTAATTGCACTAGGTTATACAAGCATATGCTTTGATATTTTAACCCCTTCTGGGCTTATTTCACATAACACTAGTATGCATTTAGCGTAGGGACCTGCTAAAGAGACTTACCTTGACGTGGTTAGCAGGCTTGGCATTATTTGATCAAAGGATGTATACCAAAAGTCTCCTTTTTTCTTATAGGTATTTACACCATACATATATATATATATTCTCCATTGATTGCTATCCCTATGGGAGAAGCGCAGGGATTCACTTTCTGTTTTGCACATTTGTATGGCCATTTCCTTCACTAGCTGCATGCTCTTTACATGGAGAAGCGCAGTGATTATATTTGTTTTATACACTTGAATGTAACAAACAAAGGGAAGCTTAGTACTGCAGATAAGGGCTGAGATATGGAGGAAAAGGCTCTGACCAGGTAGACAAATCAGAACACCCAAAACACAATTCCCAGGAGTCATAAACAGTAATCCCTAGAAGGTAAAGCACACATGTACAATAATCAGAGCAATGGGTGTAAAACTCAGAAAGGCACACTCCAAAAAACTGTATACCCTAAATCACATATGACCTAAGCATCAAAACCACGCAGTGTCATGAAAAAAGCATGGAGCAATTGCTCAAAACATAATTATGTGTCCCTAGGGGAAGACAGACCAGGGGATCCTGCCTACAGCACCCACTCCTACGCATTTCGGCCAGGTGCCTTCAACTGGGAGCGGTGGGGTAGGCAGAATAATATGCAGGCTTAAAAAGGATTCTACTCACGCCCAGAAACGCCGTCACCAGGGGAGGGATTAAATTACCTAAATTACCCTCTAGAGTGCACATGAGACGTCTGCAGTCTGCACATGTGCCAGATGATGTCATCAGCCGAAGCCCTGCGCTCTAATGCGTCGCTGTCCCTGTATACTCACTGGACTGGCAGACTGGTTGCCTCACTAAGATTAACTGCGCATGCGCGTGACGTCATCGGCAAATGACTGGTGTAGTGTAGCGTCGTTTATCCAGTACTGCACTTGGACTGACAGGCTCCCACACTACAGTACACAATAGTCACATGATCCATCACGTGACGGTGCAAATATTGTGCGACGTCTGCCGTCTGCGCATGTGCCAGATGACGTCAGAGGGATCACAGATGTCTGGAGCTCACAAGACTTCTACACCTGAATGCTGAGATAACCTGAGGAAAAGGCAGCAACCCAAGAAAGAGAGAAGCCTTCCCCCTACAACTACGAGACAGATACAGTAAGACTTTTCTTATAAGACTGATTATCTATGTCTGTCTATATATATATATATATAAATGTCTCTATGATTTGGGCTGGTGAATCGCTGGACTACAAGTGTAAATATACTCCAACGTGGTGCAGATTTTGTTTGTGGATTTTCACATGTTTGCTGTGTTTACAGCAACAGGCGCAATAAAGCCTTATTTAATTTCACCTTAAAACCAGTCTCCATCGCTTAGCTCTGCACACATCTTTTACACACACTTAACATTATGCCCTCTTACTGTCTCTGTTCATTCTCCCTACCAATTAGATTGTAAGCTCTTCGGAGCAGGGACTCCTCTTCTGAAATGTTACTTTTATGTCATCACTGATGAAGCCAAACCGGGCGAAACTAGTTTGATGTGGACATCCCTTTTGTGGTCTTTTGGAGCCACCATACCTGTGGAGTCTGCGGATCAGCCAACCAACACTGACAAGCAGCAGGGAGCTCTGCACATGCGCGGCGGGCCGAAACGGACGAGGAGAGGCACAACAGACTGTGCACGAGTCTGAGAAAGCCTCCCATCCCCGTGGACCCAGACAGACAAGTCAAGGGGTTGAGAAAAAGTGACTGAAAAGCACCCCCAGAAAGGAAGTTTTTAAAGGACACTTGCAGCAATAGAAACCACCACAATCCATGTGGTTGGTTGTTTGTATTTGTATTTTTATCTCACCTCCCTTATTTTTGTAATAAACAGTATTATGCTATGCCTCTCTCCACTTTTTAAGGTAACAGCAGAAGGAAAATAGAGGAGTATGCACTAAGGGAACAAACACACAGGCAAGTGTCAAGTTATCTACTTCTCTATAGATTAAGATACTGAGTGTCAACGCCTATTATACAACTTGTGTGTGGTGTTTTTTGTTGTTGTGTTTTTGTCTACATAAGGAAGAAAAGAGCAATAAGACCACGCGCTGAAGGACAACTTTATTTTTTACAAATCTTATATAAGGAGGAGTTTGAATTACCTCCTGGGACACCAGCTGCGGGACTTTATTTATTGCACCACATTAATAGGAATAGCGCCACTTTTACTTTTATTTACTTTTGTCTGATGCACTTATTCCCATGATGTGTTATTTGTTATTTATATGATTATCATGTGTATTACTACTGTGAAACGCTATGTACATTAATGGCGCTATATTAAAATAAAGATATACATACCTCCCTTGGAGATGACATCACATCCTAAAAAAAAAAAAAAAAAAAAAAAAAAAGCCGGTCACATGATACAGTGTACAATCGGATTGGAGCTGTAGCATCTGACCCTAAAATGTGATGTCACAGGCGCTATATAAGGCATGCTCTGTTTTCATTTTAGCTCAAGAAGAAGACCAGGCAACTTCCGTTGCTGGATTTACCATGCGGTTCTATTGGATTACAAAAAAAGAAGAAAGGAGAAAAGAATGGCAGAAGAAGATAGAACGTGAAAGAAGAATAAGATTTTTTTACCTGATGCTGATCTTCAAGGAAGATGGAGTCAGATTGCAGTGGATGACGTCGCGGGTCGAGAGCTTCCTTATATACCGGGATTCGGAGGGTGAAGACTTCTAAAGGTAAGATAAATATCGAATGTATGTAATTGTCTTTTTTCAGGTTTTTTGATTGTATTTTTTTTTTATGTTTTTCATTGCCCATTCACGGCTAATGAATTAATCTGTGCGCCTTGGTACACAAAAATACAGTGACAGGCAATGCATTTTTTGGCAAATGATTGTTTGTTGATTGTTATTTTTTCTATTTCTGTTTATTGTTTGGATTAAATTGTTTGGAATTTGGATGCCTTGTTTGTATTACATTTTAGGATTGGTTAGCGGTTTTATTTCTTCAATTGTTTTTTTGGTTAGGTGTTTATTAAATTGTTTTCTAGTATTTTGGTAAAACATAATTTTTATTCTTTTGCGGTTTTGGTGTTAGAATAATTTTATTGATGTGTAGTTGAGGCTTGTTAGTTCTTTTATTCTTGTGGTGTTCAAGTGCTTGTTTATTTCTTTAATTGTTGTGTATTGTTGTGCTTGATGTTTTTTTTCTAGGTTGGCCATTGAGTGCTATAGTTGCTTATCATGACCATATTATAAGGGTATGATGTACTACTGTGCCAATCAATGGGTACAGGGTCAGTATAGTGGCCCCAAGGTGGGTAGCGGTGGAGGTGGGTTATCTCCTTAATTACTAGGGGCCATTAGATTATATTTTTCTTGTATTATTTCTGGCAACGGAGGACATGGACCTGCATGATGAGGACGCCCTTCATGATGACATGTGTAAGTAGAAGTTTTATTTACTTTATTTATGCTGGCTGGCTAATGTTTGATTTAGAATGGGCAAATTATCTATAATCCTATCTGGATAATAGTAATTTTGCCCATTATTGTACTGTATGTGTTGGGTGGGGGGAGGGTTGTTGACGTTGAGGAGGTGGGTAGTAGGGTTGTTGTGTTTTTTAATGTTTATTGTGGGTAGCTAGGATGGATGAAGTTGGCATTTGGCCCTTGCTGGGTGTTTATACCTACCGGGTGGGTAGCGGGAGGGGTTAACCCCTTCATTACCTTAGAGGTATTAACTGCTAAGGTAATGAAGAGTTAACTCCACCCGCAACCCCCCCACAAGGCTTAAACACCCACCAAGGGTAAATACCGCCTTCACCCACCCCCGCTACCCATAATAAGCATGGCACCAGTAGTTAACCCCTTCATTGCCTTAGCGGTTAGCTGCTAAGGTAAGGAAGTTGCCGGTAAATACATTTTTATTGCATCGGATTGATGCCGGGGATCTCCGGAGCTGAGTTTAATGGGTTTCAGCTCCAGAGACCCCTGGCATCAATCCGATACAGGATAAAATCATTTTTTTCCTGTCCCTCTCTCGCCACCTTCTCAGCAGCTTCTCACCAGCTTCAAGCCAACTTTTTCTGGCGAGAGGAATTTGGGAGGAAATCGCCATTCTAAAGCCTCAATAACCTAATCGAGGCTACTAGAATTGCACGAATCTCAAAACCTGTCGATAAGGGGCTTATCGCGGCTTACCTGGCGATGTGTTTTGGACGAGAGCCAAAAATGCCGATTAATGCTTTCGCCGCCCACTTTTCGAGGCTCTCAATTGCTTTAGCTTTTATTGGCCGATAACAGTTAAAAAGCCTCGATACGTGGGTTATGAAGGCTACTAGATTAGGCCCCTAAGTTGGTTTGTTTTTGCAAATACAGTATGTACAAACTAAAATTAGATAAAAGGAAAGAAAATGTTTTGGGAACATACAGTAAATGTTAAAATTACTCATGAGTATTAAATAAACATCTTATAAAAATCCTACATCTTATATAAACTACAAATATTTCAGAAATTATGCCTGAATTAAACTTTCTTCAGTGCACTTAGGCCAAAGGGCTACTTGCTACAGTAGATCTAATTTCTCTAACTATTTATTCACTCAATTATATATTATAAAATAATTTATAAGGAAGGATATAACTAGCAAATCCAAAGCAAATCTACAGTAAATTACATTTTCCTTTTACACTATACTGTTCTTATTTATCATTGTTCCAAAAGGCTGACACAGTCAAGTATTATGTATAAAGATAACTTCACTATGACAGATCTTTCTTGTCACTGTAGTTTTCCTATAACACTGGAATAGATAGAATATGAGTGGCAAATGCTGCTTCTGCACTTTTGGAATAACCTCTATCTTTGCTTACCCATCAGCTTTTTTGTTTCATAGGCATGGTAATGTACTTTATGCTTATTTATAATCTCATTGTCAGCAGTTCTCTCTCTTAAAAAGAGACTATTTGCTATTAACATTTAACTAGTTATCAAACAGCTATAAAACATACTGTTTTTGTTTGTCTTGATTTGTTTTAGAATTCGACCCAATCATATTTATGGAAAGAATACAGCAGTATAGAAAACCTTTATTAACCAAATTCATTTGAATTATATTTGTTTCACATGATTGTCAAAATAACTTTCTTTTATTGCAAATAACAGATTAGAATGTTGTAAAAAAGGAAGTCACTTATAATCTGATCTAAAGGTAACATATGATATTTGATTAATTATTTTCTCACTTTATCCAGATGTCATCTCATGTCTACTGCGGACATGGAAGTAGAAATAGAATATAGTTGTGTCAGGAAAATTGAATACATATGAAACAAAATGTTGATTAGAATCAGGAAAAATAATATTCACATTTTTATTCTCACAATTATGGAGTGATGCCTAAAAAGCAACAAACAAAAATCACACATTTCCTATTACAGCATTGCACATTGCAAACAGCTACACACATTTTGCAATTCATTCAGATGAACAACAACACATGACATATTACACCGTGTCATGATTTATTTAACAAAAATAAAGCCAAATGGAGAAGCCATGTGTGAAAAACTAACTACACATTATGATTCAATAGCTTGTAGAACCACCTTTAGCAGCAATAACTTGAAGTAATCGTTTTCTATATGACTTTATCAGTCTCTCTCATCATTGGCCCACTCTTCTTTATAACGTTGCTTCAGTTCATTGAGGTTTGTGGACACGGTGTAATATGTCATGTGTTGTTGTTCATCTGAGGTTGTATTTACCTAATTTTAAGACCTGCTAAGGAACAGATGATTTTTATTATGTCCTGATATGTAAAACCATAGAATTCAAAGAGGGTGTACTTTCTTTTTCACACCACTGTAACTTTATTGTTCTTACTTGCGGAACAATGTAACATTTCACACACTGAACATTATAACCGATCCCCCATGAATCATGCCCACACTGCCCACCTTTATAGGGACTTACAGTGAGGTCAGGGCCAGGAAAATGTTAGTCCAAGGAGACTCGTGTTACTTAAAAAGTTAAATCATTACGTGATATTTTGTCTGTTTAGGGTTCTTTTAAGCATCCCATAGTCTATCTTAATATATAAAATCAAAAGGTTAGTGCTAGATGCGGTGAATCTGATTGGTCCTCAGCCTCTGGCCAATCAGATTGGTGGCTCTGACATCACCCAACTGCCACTCTCTTCTCCCTTGGACACACACACACACACACACACACACACACACACACACACACACACACACACACACACACACACACACACACACACACACACACACTCTGTGTCCTCTCCCCCCCCATCACACTCACCCTCACGTGCGCTGCCCTGCACTGGCTCCCGGACAGAGGGGAAGCGTGGCGTGGCCCTCCTGCCCCAGCAGCCAATGCTCACTTCCCTCCCTCCCCGGTGCTCACTTCCCTCCCTCCCCGGCTCTCACTTCCCTCCCCGGTGCTCGCTTCTCTCCCTCCCCGGCGCTCACTACCCTCCCTCCCCGGTGCTCACTTCCCTCCCTCCCCGGTGCTCACTTCCCTCCCTCCCCGGCGCTCACTTCCCTCCCTCCCCGGCACTCACTTCCCTCCCCGGCGGGGGGACAGGCAGCCTCCGGAAGTACCCCCTTCCTCCTGCAGCTGCCTCGTGGTGCCGAGTGGGTAAGATGGCAGCGCACAGCAGACAGGCGAGGGGTGGTATTCAGTCAGGAGAGAGGGGGGTGGTATTCAGTCAGGAGAGAGGGGGGGAGTCAGTCAGGAGAGAGGGGGGGAGTCAGGAGAGAGGGTGGGGGAGAGAGTAAGGAGAGAGGGGGGAGAGGGAGTCAGGAGAGGGGGGGAGAGGGAGTCAGGAGAGAGGGGGGGAGAGAGGGAGTCAGGAGAGGGGGGGAGAGAGGGAGTCAGGAGAGGGGGGGAGAGAGGGAGTCAGGAGAGGGGGGGGAGAGGGAGTCAGGAGAGGGGGGGAGGGAGGGAGTCAGGAGAGGGGGGGAGGGAGGGAGTCAGGAGAGAGGGGGCGGAGAGAGTCAGGAGAGGGGGGAGGGAGTCAGGAGAGAGGGGGGGAAGCCTGAACAGATGTGAAGAGGGGGGGAAGGGAGTTGAGAGGGAGGATGGGGGAGCCAGAACATTACATCACGGGCAATGCCAGGTATATCAGCTAGTATCAAATAAAATGCATCATAGTACATTAAAAAAAATCTATAATATAGAGAGATACCAAATCCAAATTTAAATCTGAAATGTAGATCTTATGCTAACACATTTAATAAACCTCTATATAATCTAATTAGCACAATACCCAAATAAAAACAAATTTCCAGAATTATGAAAATGAATCTAATTACAGATAGTAATTATATAATATACAGTATATGATAAATCAACTAAATGATAACAATTGAAGTCTTTTTGCACACTATTGGGAATGTAGTCCTGGAAATACGGTATATAGTCCCATGAATATTGCAAAACCTGATGATGAGGTTCTGCAAGCATCCAAAGGTTATTTTGAGCCCAAAAAAATCCTGTCTTTGAGAGGCCCCAGTTATGCACATCTAGCCCTGGTGAGAAATGGGGCTATAGTTCTATCCTCCTCCTGGTATAATCCCTTGTAAGGGCAGGTTGCCAGGAGTTATCATGGGTTTCCCCCACTTCAAGCACTTGCCCTGAGTGGTGGAGGTAGGTCACCTGACCCTGTGTCAAAGCAAGAGACACAGGGGCGGTGCCTGCTGATATCATAAAAGAGCAGTGCACTTCCTATTTAGTCTGTTGAGAGTGTGACTAGTGTGATTAGTAGTAGTGAGTTAGAGTTGGAGGAGAGGAGTGATCAGCTCATGAGTAGAGCTGATCCAACCATAGTGTAGGGAGGTGGACCAGTACCTCTCACCCTGCTTAGGGGGTGAGGGAAGAGTTAGCCCCACTCTGGATGCCCTTGATCCAGAGTGGTGGCAGGAAAAGAACCATCCTGAGGGAGAACAGTCAGAATGGATTGGACATCCCTGTACCTGTCTGCTGCTGCTGTGAATAAAGACTGCTGCTTTTAAAGAAAGAGAACGCTGTGTGAGACTGGAATCTTTCATCCCTGTGTGGGAACTCTCTGGTAATGATTCCAGCCCACATTCCTGGGGCTTACTAAAGATGGAGGCGCTGCACCACTGAATAAGAATGAAGGCATCCACCCCAGAAACCTGTTCCTGTTATCCCCCATGTCATCGCGGGAGACTCAGGCCCTCCTGTTGCCAGCAGGTATGGACCACACAAAGACATGTGGCCAGACCCAAGTACACCTTAGGGGGCCCGAGGAAAGGGGGTTACAGTTGGAGGCGCTGCTGAGATAGCTAAGAGCAACAAGTGTTCAGCGAAGCAGAACTGAAAGATGTAGGTACACTTTCAAAGCAAGTGCTACAGAAGGAAGGGAATGTTTGCAGACTAGGGGTAGTCAGGAGGGAATGTTCTCTTGCACAGTACACCCTGGGTGCCCTAGGAGAGTGATGTAAATTTGGATAATGTGGCTATAGCAGTTCTAGTCCCTTGAGGCAGATAGTCTAGGATTCCTGTGGGGGTTAGCCTGTTAACTTGTCCAGGGACTTCAGCATAGGGTCTGCTATGAGTGGCCAAAAGTAGGTTGACGCCCAGTACTTCGGAAATGCTAAGTACACAAGCCAGTATCCAGAAAACACACCACAGAGTGCTTGTTATGAACCGTCAGCGAGTGCGGTGTACTAGGAGAGAGTTCTGCCTAGCATGGGGTATGCCATGCGTTATATTCACTGGTTAGAGCACCACTAAGTATAGTAAGTGTCTAGGAACGAGTTGCACTATAGGCACTGAAAGTAGCGCTATCGTGGGCTTAGAGGGCTCACTAAAGATGGCGGCGAGAGATACATGTGCTCTGCGGGGCATGGAGGAGGTTAAAATGGCAACAACTGCATCATTCACTGCAATGCGGGTTGCAGCCGATCCAAAATAGCATTTCCCGCCGAGCCTAGATCGCGCACGTGCTGTGTGCAAACAGGCTGTGAAAGAAATGTGGCGAGAGATGTGCAGGGGTTTGGCACCAAACCCAGATCCCCAGCCAAAAGAGAGAGCGGCGCGAAAGCCAAAACCACGCCCACCTGTGCAGTGACTGGCCAACAGACAAAGCCACATCACGCAAAGAGAGAGAGTTCCCCTCCTCTTGTTTCCACCAGAGAGAGGGGGCACAGCAAGAACCAATCCGAGCAGTCCTCCCCAGCAGAAGGAGGGACAGGAAGTGAGACAGAGGAACTTCACTTCTGCTTGACTGGTGAAGAAGAAGGAGCTAAGAGCGAGACCAGCAAGCTGAGCAACTCAACCCCCGCGCAAAAGATGGCTGATCTAAGTGTGACCACATATCAGTTTCCAGGAGGCTTCCTGGTTGTGGAGGTTGATGGCCGAGAGTATCTGCGGTTCCTGTGCGTCCAATGCAGGACACCTGGACTGGCCCCAAGCACAGCGGCACAGTGCCCACAGTGTGGCACGTTGTACCTATGGCCTGTTGAGCCATGTCCTATGATCAAGACCCTGCGAGATGCCTCTCCAGCGACGCTGATCGAGATAGATGAAGCGGAGGCTGCCCTGGTCCCATATGTCACCCATGAGGTAGGGACCCAGGCCCAGCCATCAAGAGTTGTCCTGATGGAGGAGAGCGCGACCGCAATGGAGGTACCGGAGCGGGCCCATTTCATACCCCTCCCCACTGGCGGTGCAGCAAGGACTCGAGGTGATTCCCAAGCGGTGGAGCCGTTGCATTCCTCATCGGATGAAAGAGACAGCTTGTCATCGGTGGTGATGCGCCGGCTGGTGGACCACCCAGATGTAAAGAGGATGTCCCACTTACCCCTGAGATGGAGCAGACAAGTCCGGAGACCCCCCAACGGCGAGCGCTGGTGCGGCCTGAACCGCGTAGAAGTCCCACGGCCATGGCGACTCCCAGTGCGGCGGAGATGGGATCCGAGACGGCTCCGGAGGAACCGCAGAGCATCGCAAGACAGCGGAATGGTAAGAGGACACCACCACCCCCTTATTCCCACCAGGTGAAGGAGGAACCTGTGGAGAGAGAAGGGCTTGAGGCCTACCTGCCTGTCCGCGACCCTGATGGTCCACCACCGCCCCTTCCAGTCCTCGACACACTTCCGGTGCGAGACCAAGGAGCGGATGGAGATTCCGCGGTGACCAGCGATGACGTCCCTTCCGGGTCAGACTGGCGCAGAGGCCCGGAAGCTTTGCTGACTTCCCTAAGGAGAGCGGGCTTGGAAGCGGAGTTTGAGGAGTTCAAGGCTCAAGTAGCAAAGAGAGGAGCCTGAAGTGTTGCCGACAGAGCAAGTAAGAAGATGCCAACCGGTCGTGGCATCGCCCGACTCAGAGACACTGAGTCATACCCATGGTCACCGCCCCTAGCGCCATTGCCCCGGCCACTGCCCCTGCCCCGTCACGTGTCTGGCCACCGGGTCCTAGTGGGAGTAAGATGGGTAAGATGCCCAGGTATTCAACTGATTGGCGGGATTGGGTGACAAGTGATGAGGGTTCTGATGGGGAGATACCATTGTCAAGTGTTGTATGTTTACCTAACCCCACTGTGTTTAACCCTGTACCTAGAGGTAGGGCCCGAGGGTCCCAGTCTACTGTAAAAGCGGGTCCCGTAAGTCCCATAACACACAAGATGAACCCCACGATTTGTAGGAATGTCATCAGAGGTAGACGCAAAGGCTCGCACTCTACCGAGGCAGAGACATCAGGTGTATCCTCCAGAACAGAGTCTGAGGAATGTATGAGTGTAGCATCATCATATGAGCACCGAGATAAATGGTGGGCACCGTTATTCACAGGGTATAATGAGGGGATGGACCGCACCAGATTTGTGTTGATTAAGAAAGAGATAGTAGATCACTGGTGGGACCTAGGCACCTATTCTTCCCAGGAAGTTGCAGACGAGCTAGACAACAGGTACCGAGATATTGTACAAAAAGTAATTACCCCCAAAGGCACGTCCATTCTTTACGATGATGTTGCGCCTGATGAGCCACAGTTCTGGCAGAGCTGGGAACCGGAAACTGACTAAGTTAAGTAGGGCAGACAGAGCCATAGTGGCGAGATACCGGCAATCTCATGGCTATGAGTTTCCGTATGTGCCAGAGTCGATAATGCATGAGATCGAAGACCAGAGAGATACCTGGCTCCGAGAAGCAGTTCTTGAGTATCTAAGAACCAAGTTTGGGAAACCGTTTACTTAAGGGAGGATAAGATATGTGATCAGAGCTTGGAGTACAGGCAGGAATATCTACATGCACAATATCCTGTACAGACCGGAGAATGGGCCTGTACAACCTTTCTATGTTAAAGTTGTGGATCACAATGGGCGGTAAGTGAGGAAGCCTGATCTCCATCATTATTATTGAAGTTAGGGTCTCCATGTTGGGAGGTTCCCATTATGTTATGTCGCCATCAGGGGTGTTACAGTCGGATGTACACAATACTAATCAATTATGTTTGTATGTTCACAGATTGTTCACCTGCAGGATGGTACAGCAAATTAGGTCCAAGTGGGGACCATTGGATTCCACCTGAGGGAGAGTGTAGCCCTGGTTAGAAATGGGGCTATAGTTCTATCCTCCTCCTGATATAATCCCTTGTAAGGGCAGGTTGCCAGGAGTTATCATGGTTTTCCCCCACTTCAAGCACTTGCCCTGAGTGGTGGAGGTAGGTCACCTGACCCTGTGTCAAAGCAAGAGACACAGGGGCGGTGCCTGCTGATATCATAAAAGAGCATTGCACTTCCTATTTAGTCTATTGAGAGTGTGACTAGTGTGATTAGTAGTAGTGAGTTAGAGTTGGAGGAGAGGAGTGATCAGCTCATGAGTAGAGCTGATCCAATCATAGGGTAGGGAGGTGAACCAGTACCTCTCACTCTGCTTAGGGGGTGAGGGAAGAGTTAGCCGCACTCTGGATGCCCTTGATCCAGAGTGGTGGCAGGGAAAGGACAATCCTGAGGAAGAACAGTCAGAGTGGATTGGACATCCCTGTACCTGTCTGCTGCTGCTGCTGTGAATAAAGACTGCTGCTTTTAAAGAAAGAGAACGCTGTGTGAGACTGGAATCTCTCATCCCTGTGTGGGGACTCTCTGGTAAGGATTCCCCCCGCATTCCTGGGGCTTACTAAAGATGGAGGCGCTGCACTACTGAATAAGAATGAAGGCATCCACCCCAGAAACCTGTTCCTGTTATCCTCCATGTCATCGCGGTAGACTCAGGCCCTCCTGTTGCCAGCAGGTATGGACCACACAAAGACATATAGCCAGACCCAAGTACACCTTAGGGAGCCCGATCTGCGATTGGCCCCAGGAAAGGGGGTTACACACATGTATATTTAAAGAAAAACAAGGGATTCATAAATTTGTAACAGAGTTGAAGCGCAAAGCAGCTGCTTGTTAATTCAAATGCATGGGGACTGCATATACATACTGTATTATGACTGTCTCAATAAGTCATGCAAATTGTAAGGATACACAACTGACCACTAAGCAAGGAGTGGTAAAATGTACACACTAGGTCTGAAGGTAGATAAAACTTGTCAGTGAATCAGCTGACCTAGATACTTCCAACAAAACATGGGGCAGTTACAAATTTCACAGGCTATCATTTAGAATAAAATCAGCCAATTAACTTTTCCAAATAAAAAGCATGAAAGCTATGGAGATATTTGTTGATGACAATCATTGCTTCTATCTCTAAAGCTGGACCCGATGCCATATTAAAAAAACGTTACGGTCAGAGCACAATATCGGAATAGCAAGTTCAGCAAGGACATGCTGCAATACTAAGAGAAAAAAGTACCTATAAAAATTACCTACAGTACATTTCTTATGTCATCACAACAAAGAACATAATGCCAGACCCTGCTAAGGTAAGAGCAGTAACAGAGAAGCACTCTGCAACAATCCAAAATAAGCACTACAAATACTGCTAGGGATGACTAGATACCTGGCTCAATACATCCCAAGAGCAACAGATGTTACAGCAACACTCATGCAACTACTTCACAAAGACATACAGATTTAGCAGACACTATTGCACACATTAATAAAATGTAGTGTGTTAATGCAGGTGCATTATTTAATAGTAGTGATATTAAAAATAATGGTTAAGGAGAGAACTACATTTTATTTAACACATTATTTTGTGTGTTAACTTGCTTTAATCTGGTTAATAATGTTTTCTACATCTTAAGACTGGTGAAAAATGTCTTTGATCCAAAAGATCCTGTAGAAATAAATCCATGTGCTTCCAAAGATGTCTGTAGCAAAAAGGCAAACAATAACCTACATATCAAGAGTGCTCACAAATGCAGAATAAAATGCTGTGCAAATTGAAAAGGAGTTGCTTCTAAAAAGTACCAGTATGTGTCAGTATTCTGGTGGCAGTTACGTGTTTTTGAAGAGCACCAGCGAGATTACAGAGCATGTTATTACACGTACAGAAATATGTCCTGAAATTGAATTACACACCTGAAAAATACATGCTTATTCTTGATCCCTTATGCAGAGCAGCATTAACAGTTTCAACATGTAGCAACATTGACATGGACCAGGAAAGCGTTATATACTTAATGCATATACAATCTCTAAAGGGTCATCTGCTACACAAGTTCAAAAGCTCAAATAAGCCACTGAACAAGATTAAGAATTCTGTGTACTAAAATACTCAAGGACATGCATGCAAAAGGATGGCCCAGGAGATGACAACAAGAAAACAAATGGCTGCATCTTATTTGCCTTTCAGATATGATATATGTTATGAGGATGGACTACATATGGTTGGTACAACATCTGTCATACTAACTGCTGTAATAGTTGACATGATCAAAAGGCTTCATGTCTCACATTAGGGAATTGAAAGGTCACAAGTGCAAGCAGAAGTAATTATGTAGTGGCCAGAGCCCAGGCATGAGCAAGCACATTTTAGTGGCAGTGAACCATGTCAGGCGATCCTTGCCAGTAATCAGAAGGAACAGCTTCACCCAAATGATATACTGTACCAGGTTATGGACTAAATTGGCAGCTAACATATTTGACTTTCAGTATCATTCCTCTAACTGATTGTGAACTATTTTTCAAAATATCCAGCAATTCGGAGGCTACTAGACATCTGCACATTCAGGTGTTTCATAATGTAAAAATATTTTTGCAAGGCATGGTATTTAACAGGAGATTATATAAAATAATGTATCCTTTGCATCCAGATAAATGGTCAACTTTTCAAATGTACTATATGGAACGTCAAGCTCATACACTCAAGTCCTGGATAGTATACCCATAGCCCAATGAATTAGCTGAGAAAAATAAAATTAAAACTTTTGCTAAAGCACATGAAACACAGACCGATCTACACAGCGCTTCTTGGTCTCAGAAACATCCTAATCACTGGATTAAACTAACCATCTTCCCGTATAGTGTTAAAACCTGAAGTGCCCAGTAATGTACTTGCTATGTTCACATCGAATTAGGCAAAACAACAATTACAATATGACAACAAATGGCAATACAACAAAATTGTCAAGAAACTTCCACAATTTGGGGAAGAAGAGAGAGTATGCATGGAAAAAGCACGAGGTTGCCAACCTGCAGTTGAACACAAATCAGAGAGAAACCAAGAATTACATTTAGTTGTAACATTGCATGATGCATGCTACAGAAGAAACAGCAGACACCTGAGGCTAAACAGGAGTCCTCAGCAGCATGCCAGTACAGCATTTCAACACTGAATGACCTGATAATAAACATAATGGTGTGTTATATTGTAGCAGCCATTATTGCTCACGCTTGCAACTTTCAGTGGGACAAACACAGAGCGCCAGCGGAAGTGACCACAATTGCAAATGCATTAGCTATGAACAAAAAAAAAGGGCAAGTCTAATACAAAAAGTGGCATGGATAATGTGCCAGCGGGTGCAATAAAGCATGCTACTGTAATGTGATTCCTTCCTTTTTTGGTGCTGTGTAAGATCACTTTTAGAGGGAAGGAATCACATTGTCACGGGAGACTCCTGTGGCGGGTAGGATCTCGGTGGCCGGAACAGCACGAGCGTAGTAGGGGTCACAAGCAGGGATCCGAGCCAGGCGGCAGGTAGCGAAGTCAGGTACAAGCAGAGGTCCAAGGCAGGCGGCAGGTAGCGAAGTCAGGAAACAAGCAGAGGTCCGAGGCAGGCGGCAGGTAGCGAAGTCAGGTAACAAGCAGAGGTTGGCAACGAGGAGACTGGAACAGGAAAGGGGAGCAAGGACAGGTCTGGGGGCAGGGACTGAGAACAGGAACAAACGGGGACAAGCCAGATTACCAGCAAGGGCTTTTACTGTGAACAGACTTCTATAATACAGGTACAGGTACAGAAACAGATCAGGAATCAGAAGCATGTGCATTAGGAGTCTGACTTCAAGCAAAGGCAATTGAACAAACCAGGAAGCAGAAGCTATAAAGGCAGAGACAGGAGCAACAAGAAGACAGACAGGCAGACAGAGGAACCCAGAGGAAACAGAAGACAGCAGCACACCCAGTGGACAAAGAAGAACTATGGCTAGGCAGGAGGTATAGACCCTGACATTACTCCCCCCTCTCAAGAGCGTTCTCCGGACGATCCTCCAGGCTCTTCCCGGAGGCCTTGATGAAAAGTGGACTCAAGGTGACCCACCTCTGGTGGTTTGTCAGTGGGCAGAGAGTACTCCACAGGTACAGACTGAAAAAGTCCATCAGAAAGCCGACAGAGGAATTAAATTCTCTCTCGGAACAGTTGAATGTCAGGATGCATCAACCCAAACACCAGAGAATCTGTGAGCAGTAAGCTTGACTTTGCAGAGTAGGTCACAGGCTCAGCAGAGGACGCATCAGATATTCATAGATAAACGGAAGAATGTGCGCTTGTCTTCACAGCAGGAGCAGAGGAGCCAGTAGATCCTCCTGACAACCCTCCAGGTTTAGCAAGGTGTCCCTGATGGAAGGCTGACTCACGATGGCCTTCGGACAACACTCCATGTTTTGCAGGAACATAGGGATCAGCAACAACTCCGGACAACCCTCCAGGCTCTTCAGGGAAATCTTGATGGAAGGCCAACTTAATGTGTACGTCAAGTGCTGATGGGAAATCTGTGAGAGGTGCATTTATCCTCATCACAAGAGCGTTGGCATCAGCATCAAGAATATTAGGCATAGCAAGGAACTTCACCAGGGATCCGTCTAACGTCATAGCAGGGGCATCGGGAACAGATACATCAGGCTCTTCACATGCGGCAGAGGGGACATATTCACTTTCCGTGGTTTCTTTTTTTGACCAATATATCTCTTTCATTAAATGCAGACTCTGGGGTTAAATTTTCATTCTTAATTTCTTCTGCAACTTCCACAGTAATGCCTCCCTTCTTTTTCTTCTTCTTCCTTGCTTTGAGAAGTTCTGAAGAATCAGTGGTACTGTGTTCACATTTACTGCTCAAGACTGTTTGAGTAGGAGCCATAATTTCAGACATGGGGAAACCACACTTTCCAAGAAACCAGTAAAGAGGAAATGTGTTTTTAAAACAGAAGCATTAGAATGAACAACAGGAATATTAGACACAGAGAGACACAAGATGGGAGAGCTGACCTTTTGAGACTTTAGCATCAGTCACTGAGATTTATAAATGCAAGGAAAAAACATAGACAGAGAAACCCTGCAGTTTAAATCTGAAACTTTATAAATCAGGCATAAAAATATCATAGACAGCAGGAAACTACTACAGAGAAAACTTGCAATTAGATCTGAAACTTTTGACATCAGACATAGGAATATCAGACAGAACCTTGCAGTTAAATCTGAAACTTTAGATATCAGACATAGGAATATCAGACAGAACCTTGCAGTTAAATCTGAAACTTTAGATATCAGGCGTAGGGATATCCTACAGAGAAACATGCAGTTAAATCTGAAACCTTAGATATAAGGCGTATGGATATCATATGTTGCAGAGAAACAAACTTTAGGGGAACTTGCAGGTAAACCTGAAACCTTAGAACCAATCATATGAAAAACTACAGATTGCAGGAAAAATCACAGTATGCAGTAATAAAATAATAGAAACACTCTTGTCTTTTGAAATGGGAACCCTGTGAACAGCAGTGGTCCAACCAGTGATGCAGAGACCAGCCTTATCCAGGGAATGAAAAGTCAGAGTCTAAAAGGTGGCAACAGGTACTGCAAGGGTTAACCCAGGCACTGCACAAAAGAAAAATCTCAAAGAAAGGTGCACTAGTCTCTGCATCAACAGTTCTAGTCTCAGCAAAAATGTTTTTTCGTTATGAACGCAATAATTCTTGCAGAACACTAAGCAGAAAAAAAAAAACCTTCCCAACTGGGATTTCCAAAAAAGAAACGAAAGTACTTATCTTCAACCATGCGGATGTGGTCTGCTGCAGCAGGCAGGAAAGGGTGCAGGCAGAAGAAGAATCTGTTCCAGCGAGATCCAGAAGTGGCCTTTGCTTTCTGTCACGGGAGACTCCTGTGGCGGGTAGGATCTCGGTGGCCGGAACAGCACGAGCGTAGTAGGGGTCACAGAAGGGGTCCGAGGCAGGCGGCAGGTAGCGAAGTCAGGTACAAGCAGAGGTCCGAGGCAGGCGGCAGGTAGCGAAGTCAGGAAACAAGCAGAGGTCCGAGGCAGGCGGCAGGTAGCGAAGTCAGGTAACAAGCAGAGGTTGGCAACGAGGAGACTGGAACAGTACAGGGGAGCAAGGACAGGTCTGGGGGCAGGGACTGAGAACAGGAACAAACGGGGACAAGCCAGATTACCAGCAAGGGCTTTTACTGTGAACAGACTTCTATAATACAGGTACAGAAACAGATCAGGAATCAGAAGCATGTGCATTAGGAGTCTGACATCAAGCAAAGGCAATTGAACAAACCAAGAAGCAGAAGCTATAAGAGCAGAGACAAGAGCAACAAGAAGACAGACAGGCAGACAGAGGAACCCAGAGGAAACAGAAGACAGCAGCACACCCAATGGACAAAGAAGAACTATGGCTAGGCAGGAGGTCTAGGAGACCCTGACACACATGGTTCATGAAGCAACCTGATTGGTTGATGTACCATGTTATTCCTTCCCTTTAACGATCACACACAGCATCAAAAAAGGGCTGTAATTCCATGGTACAGGTACATCAACCAATGAGGATGCTTCATTGCCATGTGATTGCTTCCCTTTGCCTGAGAAATACGTTTTATTTTAATTACATAGGATTGAAGCAGGGCTCTCTGGAGCTGAACCGCATTCATTTCAGCCTCAGGGACTCCCTTCTTCCCGAGATACAGGCGTGCCAGTAGTTCTCTGTAAATGTAATTCTCCCGCGTCACGTGAGCTGGACATGTAGACATTCATGAGATGCTGGCACCCCATACTGGGGCCTGTAACTCAAGAAGCAGGGGTCTCCGTGGCTGTAATTCATACAGTTCAGCTCTGGAGATCCGCTGCTTCAATATTATGTTTAGTATTTTTAAAATAATAGTAAAAGCAGCGTGATCACCTGTAAAAAATGTACAAGGAGATGGACTGCTTCTTTCAGCTCTCACTGCGCAGCTCATCCAGAATGATGCAGTCCACTAGGATTAACATAGCGGCAGTCCCATTCGGAAACAGGGACCCCTGCTATGTTAATTCTGATGGGCAATTTTCCCCTGTTCTCCCTTTTTCTGTCAACACTCCACATGTCTGCGGGTCACCTGCACATGTGCTGGGGAAGGTTGGAGATAAAGCTGGCAGCATCCTTAGGTTACCATTGATTGCAAATATAGCTATCTAGGCCTCCATTGAGAGGGTTTAGTTATCCACAGTGACAATAAATGATTTTATAGTGAACATTTTATTTATATTTTATTTATGTATTGGTGTTATTTTGTTTTTTTTAAATCTCAAATGCCCATCACTATTAGCCACATTTCTCCAATTGGGCTTTTGACGATTAGTCTAGAAGGGGGAGGGTTGTTTGTGGGGGGGGGGGGGCAAGATATCCAATTCCTGTCTAAGTCGTAGACACCTTTGTATATCAGTATTGCTGATCTGAAGAAGAGAGGAAAACTCCAGAAAGCTTGTCCTATCACATTAATTGTTAGTCCAAATAAAAAGGTATCATCTAATACTGAAGAACTAATTTATTCTGCACTATCGCAACTGGACTAACACGGCTATTTCCGTTATATATATTCTTTTTTGGTTGATTGATAATATACACACACACACACACACACACACACACACACACACACACACACACACACACACACACACACACACACACACACACACACACACACACACACACACACATATCAAGCAACCACAAAAGAATCCCCTGCAGAGCACACAGGTATAAGTGGCGGGGCTCCTCAATATTTGTCTCAGTAGACACAGGTACAAATAAATGAATATACTGTACGCAGGTATACCTGTGAAGATGGTAACCTACGCAGAATAAAGTAGTGTATAATGAGTGGTACATAGGCAGTTACACCTTGGAGCTGGACCAGTGTTCTGATGTCACATGCTATATAGTAAAATAGGTATATCGAAGCATAACACACAGGTAAGTGGGCCAGCGCCTGCCTTTGTACCACTCATTATACATTACTGAGACAAATATTGAGGAGTCCCCGCCACTTATTTTTATATTTCTCCCCTGTTTTTAAATTATTCAAATAAATCTGTCATTACTTTCTGTTATACCTGTGTGCTCCGCAAGGGATTCTTTTTTGGTTGCTTGATACAATTTATTTCCCTGGAGCACCGCTGGCTTCTGTGATACTATTTGGAATCATTTGCCAGCTTTTGGGTACTATTATGATACTGCGTGCATGCGGTAGCCCTGGTGTTATATATATATATATATATATATATATATATATATATATATATATATATACACACACAAAGAAAGCAAGCTACAAAAGGCGCAAATCAGTGACAACAGGTGAATGGACAGAAAACACCTGTGGGATAAAGAAACGTTATATGTCCTTGAAAGAATCCCTGGACGAGGTAAGACCTACTGTATAAATGAGAAGGATGCCAATATAGTGAAGAACATTTTTATGTATCGATAAAAGCGCAAGAAAAATGGCTACTTACAATGTAGCAGAAATTATCGGGCATATCAGGATAAAATCCTATCTTTTGGCTGCAACAAAGGGGCTGGTGGTCCGTGGAGCTTCTCTCACGATGCACACTGTATACACTGAGGTTAGAACTCCATCGTTGACCTGTTCATCCTCACCATCCAGATCTCACGATCGTTGGCCATGACGTCACAACCCGGAAATAGCACAAGTGGCTCCGTCGACTCCGTCAGCTTGTATGGATGTGTGGTGTAGCACACTGTCCCAATAGCCTTGAATAAGGCTTTGCAGCATTTTGATAGGTAATAAAAAAGTCAGTGTAGCAGAAATATTTGGGGAGACCTTCTCAGAGACCATTACCCTACACGTTTCGTCTGAGTAAGACTTCTTCTGGGGTATGTCATGTGATCTACCTTGAAGTCTTAAGTAAGCACTGCAAAGCTATGATAGGCTATGCAAATTTACATACGTGCCATTACTAAAGTGTTCCAGGTGTCTGACAGATAATTACAATTGGTGGATAAAACAGATTAAGAACCCAATATATTTATAAATAAAAATACACATATACATAATTTTAATAACATATAAAAATACATTTTAAAGGAATCATATAGCAAAAATAAGACATGTTAACCATATACTATTAGAAACTTATGGTGTACCCCCGCTTCAGCTTGGATATATTACAGAGGGAGTGGTGCTGCAAGGGGCATGTAACTTAGTACACAAAATAGACAGACAGAGCCCCTGGTGGTAGCACTCTATTCCAAAATGATATGGTGATTCTTTAAAATAACTTTATTAATGACAGTAACGTTAAAATATTGGGGTTTAAAACAAAGATTAAATATTCCAAGTGTGTGCGTCTCTATTGGATAGATGTGTCCAGAAGAGTATACATAATTGGGTTAATGTCCAGTGTTTGGGTAGTTCACTGGCCCTAGTGTTCCTCGTGTAGAGTGAATTGACTAGAGTACTAGTGGATTGTCAGCAGTTTGGGCCACACATGCAGTGCCCCAGTAAAATATACTCGTTGGTGCTTTTAAGTATGGGACCTATGCTGTGCTATTGCGTGATGGCAGCTAAAGCATATTAAAGTTGTTGTATTGAACAAAACTTGGTCAAAGTGCACCTATTTGTATGTTCCCGTCACCTCCCTATAAAATAGATGGTATGTTGAATAGGGTGTATGGTGCTTGGTACATAAACATCTATAGCTGTTGATGTCTGAGGTGTACTGTATACTAGTATTGATAAAACTTGTACTGGTATATAATATGACACTGCTGTAACTCTGTTCTAGATAGATACCAAGTTAATAGCTGAGTAGTGTACCTTTTGGGGTTGTATATCGGTCAATTGACAGACCTGTCCCCATTTGGCACAGTGCTTAGCATGTGTGGTTGTATTCTGGCACTCCAGAGGTTAAATACTGGTTTGGTTTGCCTTTTGCTAAATTGTATTGTACCCTATGAGCTGCTCGCTGTATCAGGGAATTAGCATTGTGGCTTCCTTACATAGTTAGGTAATACAATGTTGTGCCAGATTTAATAGTTGCCTTTACTTATATGTGACTAGTGAGTCCATTGGGACCCTAATAGTCCTTTAATGTGCACTGGAGGCGCCACGCTGACTCTCTCTATATCGTTGAGTCAGTGTATGTGAACTCGAGCACCTCCGCGTGCACGTGGTCACGTGCTTGCCGACGCGCGCGTTTCGCGAATGCTTTTTCAAGGCTGAATAGTCAGTCATATTTTTTAATCTTTGTTTTAAACTCCAATATTTTAACGTTACTGTCATTAATAAAGTTATTTTAAAGAATCACCATATCATTTTGGAATAGAGTGCTACCACCAGGGGCTCTGTCTGTCTATTTTGTGTATTAACCATATACTAGTATGACTAAATTAAATGAAACCAACATAGTTGCAAGGCATAGTTAAACGGGTATTAACCTGTCTCATTGAATGGAAATTAGGGACAGGACTGAATGGATAGATCAATCCCTTATATTAGGAAGGCACCCAAATCAACATCCACATCAACATCCACATTTAGACCCGGAGGTTTAAGGGTTTTTAATGTATGAATCCATCTGGTCTCAAGTTTTGAAATGGCGTTGATGGTGTCCCCTCCTCTCCAATTATATAACAGTTTCTCAATCCCAAAACACTATGCCTTTAGGATTTTTATCATGGTGTTCAGCGAAATGTTTGGACAAATTGTGTTGTAAAATTCCTTTTTGGATATTTGTAATATGCTCGGCAAAGTGTTATTTTAATTTTCTCGTGGTCCGTACCACATACTGTTTCTTGCACGGGCATTGAATTAAATAGAAAATATTGATGGAGTCGCAATTTATGAAGTGTTCAATCTAATAGTTGCTTCCTGTATGAGTAGAGATAAAACTCTTAGTCTGTTTAGATCAATGTGGATCTAGCTTACACATCTTGCGTTTTAGACACTTGTAAAAACCTACAGTGTCTAAAAAAGCATTATTGAATATTTCTTTTTTGCAAGATGGTTTTAAACAACTGGGTTCTAACTTCTTTTTTAATGTATCAGTTTTGTAAACACTATACGTGGTATTTTAGGAAGGAATGGTTGAAGAATTGGGTCTTTTGAACTAAATGGCAATGTTTGCATACTACTTTTTTTTATATCAGAAGCATAAGGATTGTATGCTGTAATGAAGAGAGTACTGTATTATGAGAGTCTTCTGTATTACTTGTTTTTTTTAATTAGAATTATATTTAAGCAGATCACTTCTATCTATTTTCTTTATATTGGCGTAGGCTTCATTAAGGACAGAGTCTTTATAATTTTTAGATCTAAACGTTGTTAACATAGCTTGAGCTTGTTGTTCATAGATGTTATCATCAGTGCAATTACATTTGACTATATGGCATCGTATCTGCAATTAACCTCTTCAATTCCAAAGGGATGGGACAGACCTCTTTGCTTTTGGTTATAACTTTCTGCAGTAGCACTCCAGGAAGTGTTTTTTTTTCTTTTTTTCTTTTTTATACATTTTTAATACAAAAACAATCCCCCAACATGAATCCCGCAAAGTAATGTTTTAATGAGGCTGAGATTTTTTTTTATATACTGCTCTGGAAAGTCTCTGGAGTAAAAACACAAAGAAGTACATAAAATTCTCATGCACCAACACCCTGAGGGTGTTTCCCTTGAGGGATATTTCAAAGCCATTGTTTATGATGATAACTGTCAGCCTCAATATAATTGAGACATCTGACAGATTTATAATGGGGTTTGGTGTGAATTTCACCTTCTTCTATATAGATTAAAAAGTCAAGAAACTCCAGACTTATATTACTGAAATTGTAAGTGAAAATAAGACTATATATTCTGATTTAAATAATCAAAAAATAATTATAAACTTTCATGATCACCGTGCAAAATAAAAAATACATCATCTATAAATCTGGTCCAGAGCACCAGCTTTGCACCAAATCTATGTTGCGACCAGATTTGTTGGTCCTCCCACATCCCCATTAACAGATTGGCATAGTTAGGTGCAAACCTGGTCCCATTGCCATGCCCTTAATCTGTAAACATAATTCCTCATTTAACCAAAAAAAATGATGTGTTAATGTGAATTTAATCAACGTGATAATAAAATCGATCTGTGTAAGTGCCTTCTAATTGTAAAAAATATTGTGCAGCTAAACATCCGTTCCTCATCGGGGGATATCTTGGGGTCTTTGCTCCCATTCTGCTGAGTGTGAACATCTGGAGTAGGTTCCATTTTTCCACTCTTCTCCGCAGTACGGAGCAGGTGGCTCCATATCAACTCCTGGCAAATCAGAGATATTCATCAACATGAACCTCTTCAATAAAACTCTTTGCAGTCCAAACAATATAAATAGCAGAGAAGGTGAGCGTACCAGAGAGCGGTGTCGTCACTTGCAGAAGTCGATTAGAGAAGGAGAGGAGATCGGAGATGCCTGCTGCTTACAGCCCTGCAAGGATGAGAAGGAGAGGAGATAAAGCCTAGCAGCTGATCGAGACAACTGATGACCAGCTACTTACAAGGCGCATGTCCTAGTGACTTAATGTAAGTAGGATTCTAATTTTACACAGCCAAAAAGAGGATCGGAGGAGATCTTTGAGCTGGCGCAAAGGGTGCAGCTAACTTTCATTGATTTTTATAATATTTTTATATTGTTTGCACTGCAAAGAGTTATATTGAATTTCTGTGTGAATTATTAAATTGCATCCTCTAAGGAGCTAATTACCAAACTACTGCAGCTTCACAGCCTATACATTGATTGTCAGAAGATAATGCACTATAGTTGCATGCATTGTCTCTTTTTGTCTTTCTAACATGTGAACGGCTTGTTCGGGTAACTTCTACACAAGTCTTCAGAAGAATTCCTTCAGCAGAGGATATTTGGATGGACAGTCACTAATGGGTTTGGTTGTTATTTAACCCATTCATTCATGGTTTAAATCGAGGCTCCATATACAGTAGGTCTTTTTTTCCATCAATTCCATTTCTGGTTTTGAGAGAACAAGCTAGTCTTGTTAGGCAGCTATTGGACTTCCATTGCATTGGAGTAATCATTTATTCTGCATGTTATTAGCTATTTTAGCATTTGTTGTTGCACATTCACACATGTTCACTCTCATTGTATTACTTATATGATTAGCGCTTTAATCACTAATTTTTCACCATAAGAACTTCATTCAAACTACATTAAAAATTAAACCAAAGCAGTATAATATAAGATCTTATTCTACAGTATATCTGCTAAACTTGCTACAGTAGTTTCGTCCAAAAATCCCCATAGACTTCATTGGGAATTTTCATTTGAAAATGTCCCAAACTGCCCTTCTGCAGAGATAAAATAAGGCCCATAGTTTGTGATTTTATAAAATATTAATAGTTCCTTTTTTTCAAAGCAAGGTATAAAAATGGTTCTTAGCAAAGTGTGAAATGGGTCAATGTCTTTAATTTTGGAAGTACAATTTGAAAGTTCTTTATTTCAGTCAACATATAATTCCATATAACCAGAGAAACTTCACATTTGAAGGAACGTATTAAAGCAGGATAAAAGCATAGAAAAAAATGCAGTGCTAGAAAATAGTTTGCTCAATTTACCTTGTGAATTGAATCAAAGTTTTTGTAACTATTTGAAAGGATGGACAGCTCTTACAACGGCTGTAGCTGAAATTTTCATTGCCCTCTTTCTAAAAAAAAAAAAAAAAGAGAGAATGAAAAGCTTTGTGACTTTCATTTTGTCTGACAGTAGGCAGGCAGCATTCTATAGATAATTATTGTAGCTAGTAGCAGCTGGTTTTATGTTATTTGACAAAATCATTTCTCAGAAGTTTACATGGCACATAAAATAAAACAATATATTTATTATTTGTTATTTTATGGATGTTTATCCAATGAGAAAGTACAGTACTGTATGATGGGAAGCAGTTACTCGTGGTAGCTGTAGTTCATCTACTGTAGCAATCAATACCCTGTTCTATTCTTCTCAACCAATACATATTTGTATTTTTTTTTTTACCATAGTTGAAATATTTTTTAATATAATCCAATCAGAGGTTTTCTACATACAGACTGGAAAGGTGTCTAATACCACATATTGTAAGCCTTATAGTACTGTATATACAAATTTGAATTAGTGAAGTTCAGATGTGGAGTGCTGGGTTATTGTCTAGGCTTTGAGGACGATGAAAACAGTTTTTCAGAATATATCAAAGAAAAGACAAATTGATTCATAATTATCTCCTGAATACTGTATATTAAGCAGCAAATTAATCAAGAAAATTGGTGCGTAGATTTGATCAACTCTGGTGATTCTGTCATTTAAAAAAACAACTCTTTATTTGAACGATTTTTGGTATGCAAAACAATCATAGATGGTTTATTTTTCCAGTTCAAATATGAAAACAAATAAAAATAAGGAGTGAGTTGGAATACAAATTCAACAGAGGAAGGGGTGGTGGGTGTAAAGGGAGAACCTCCATTCAAACACCGTTGGTGTCAGGCAGTGGATTTAGATTTGTCCTAGGCTATTACACATACTTTTAGGGGTAAAAACTCAAAGCTCCATTAAATTTTGCCAACCAACATGAGGTTAGCTACAGTATCTAGGTAATGTCCAGTAGCTTTTAAACTGGTATCCTGAAAGCTAATGATATGCAAAAACAACATCTATTTACCAAGCTACAGTCACATTGTTAGTTAGCTGTATCAACAGGGATTATCATTGCGCTGAGAAGCGTTAAACAATACACTGAACATGAGCATTTGGTAATAATATAAAGTGCATTCCATTTAACACACATGCTTTCCACTCGCATTACGCAAGTTCGTTACCTAACATAACAGCCATGATCATATTGTAAATTCAAATAAATACACATTCCATACTGAATTACTCAGTCATATCAACTAGACATTTGAACTGTTGACATGGCTGAGCAGGCATTCATCCACCTCTACTGCTGGAACAAGTGCTTCAGGTGCTGCAAGAATCATAAGTCTTAAGTTCACTGAGGAAGAACTTAAGATTCGGATTAATGGAAGGGTAGACAAGCACTTAACATTATTGAGTGCTTTGTGCTCACGCACTAGCACTGCAAAAAACACAGAGAATTTGTGGCAGGATCCTCACCAGAATAAATGCCTGGGAGAACACAATCTGCTCAGTGAACATGCTGAAAAAAAGAATTGTCTGACAGCACGTGCAAGCTGACTAAACATGTCGCCCAGACCAGGAAGACAGGAGGGGAACCACCTGCTCCCCTTCATCTGATGGCTATAGAGCAGTACCAGAGTGAGGTAATTGCAACCTACCAGGTAGTGGGACTTCCAGTACTGGCCAAAACAGATCATCTGAAGAGAACCTGTAAGTGAAAATATAGTACATATATTATACACTATGGGGGCTATGCACTAAGCTGTGATAAGTGGTTTTAAGAGCGCAAAGTGCCAATACCCCCTCTTAAAAATAATACACAGCCCCACAATAAACATCATTATATTTATTAAATACATAACCCACACCCTGTGCCCCCCCATAAATACATGATTTATTATTTTACATACAGGGTTAATACCCCAGGCCCATGGGAGTCCGTAGACCTCACAGTGGCCCAGCAAAAGGTTTCAAACAGGGTCTGGAGGCCTACGGGTGGCCCCCGCCAGGCGCCGTGGTCCACCAGGTGGTCTTCGCAGGTCATCGTGGGCCACAATGGGGTCTCCACCGGTAGGCCCACGGGTGTCTGGGGGGCCCAGGTCAGACCCACAAGTGTCTGAGTGGCCTCAGGTGGTTCCCACGGGGGTCTGGAGGCCCTCGGGTGGTTCCTACGGGTCCACGGTGCCCCCATGTGGGGCCACCGGTTCTTCCTCGCAGTTATCCCCCGTGGACACCTCCAGTCTGGTACCCGTGGAAAGTCCAAGGAGACCTCAGGTGTTTTCCAGAGGTCCCCGCAGACCAAAGGAAACAACCCTGTATGTAAAAAATATAAACCTGTCCTATACATTTAAATACATAAATACACCCCCTCCCCCCACACACACATATACAGTGCAGTAATGGGCAAAATAACTATTATCCAGATATGGATAATAGATTATTTGCCCATTATTAAATACATAAATCAGCAGAAATAAATGGAGTTCTACTTACCCCCTGGCAATGGTGAGCATCCGGGCATCAAACGGCCACCGTTGGCAAAAAAAAACATACCAAATATTTTCAAATGCCAGTTAACGTCTTAATCACCTTACCGGATAATAACCGTGACAGTAATTAAGGGGTTAACCCACCCTGCTCCCATTCATTTATACAGTGGGTTATATATATATATATATATATATATATATATATATATATATATATATATATATATATATATATATATACACATATATATATATATGGAAAAAATAAAAAGGAAAAAAGCGCACCCTCTAGTGCAATAACCTCCAAGACATAGAATAAAATTATTTTAATATAATAGATGTGTGATAGAAGTGCACACTTACAAGATGCATAAAGAATCCATTCATATAAAGTTATCTTTGGTATACTGTGTGGTTAGCCGGGTGACGGAGAGGAGAGGCAACCGCCGATACTCACTACAACTGCAACCCCGTGGAACATCGCCAGATACTGTAAGTAGCAGTAGTGGATTAATGCCAGCAGTAAACGATGTCCCGATCTTCCAGGGTAATGCTTAGGGTCCAATGGATCTATTAACCCCGGCGTGCCACCTTAGTAAACATCCAAAATAATAGTGTCCACGGTGATCTCAAGACATTTACGTCGCGTTACGCCGAATTACGTCAGTCTAAGCTGACTTTGTCAGGGAATTATGACGTGTAAGGTGCTACTAGAAAATATATTCTCACATAATCAAATTTCATTGGTCATAGGTCTTAAAGACACAGCACATCATAATAAAAATAAACACATGATTACAGTAAGACAAATAAAGGGAAGGTAAAACATTAATACAATGAATATACTTTTGAGCATCACAAAACTACAGTACCATATGTGTAAAATGAAATCAATAATAAATGAAAACCATACAATAACTACATGAATATTAAAATACTGAATTAAAATTATAAATTAATTAAAAAGGATGATATACTGAGACAGAGAGCCTAATACACTATAAAATAGTGCTAATGTCTAGGTTCTCATTTAACCCATAAGGAACAAAATAATTTAACTTGAAAATCCAGAAGCTCTCCCTTCTAGAAAGGAGTCTAAACCTATCTCCAATTAGTACTGAAGGAGGAATAACCTCCAACCCCATAATTCGCAAACTATCAGGGGATTTATTATGAACATGAAGAAAGTGTTTGGACACATAGTGATTTGTAACCCATTCAGTATATTTCTTCTGTGCTCCAAAAAACGAGTACTTAATGGCCTTGTGGTCCTGCCTACATAATTTAGGCCACAACCACAAGTCAGGAGGTACACTACATGTGTAGTAAGACAGTTCACAAATCCTTTCACTAAAAAGGGGAGACTACCTGGAATTGAATAAAAAATCTTTTCTACAATCAATGAAGGTGCATGTAATGCATCTTCCTCTCCCACACTTATAGTTCCCTGAGGGTCTAAGAAAAGATATTGGCTCAGTGCGAATTTTAGTGGGGGCCAATATGTGTTTAACACTATCTGCCCTCCTGTAAATAATCGTCGGCTTAGGTTCCAAACCCTCAGATAATACTGGATCCCCTAAAAGAATAGGCCAGTGTTGTCTAATAATGGCCTCCATAGGGCGTGATGACCCACTAAATTTGGTGGAGAAGACAGTACGTCCATCAATTTTATTTTTGACAGTTCTTTTAATCAATTGTCTATTTTTGGATTTTAAAAGAAGACCATTCCGGTCTGATCCTGCTGCCTTCAGAAAAGACTCCTCAACTCCACAATCATAGCCCTTGGAGTGGAATCTCTCCTTAAGCAGAGTGGATTGAGCTTCAAAGTCCAGTTCAGTGGAACAGTTTTGGTGTAACCTACTGAACTGACTATAAGGTATATTGGCCAACCATTTAGGATGGTCAGTTTGTATCCGCAGATCCGAATCAATCCTCAATCTGAGATCCAAAAAAAACTATTTCCACAGGGTCAATAACTGATGTAAAGACCAGACCAAGTGCATTACTGTTAAAATGTGCAAATAAATCCAAAATATCACCCACCTGTGTGTCCCAAATAATAATAATGTCATCTATGAAACGACCATAGTATACCAGGCCCGCCCCCCATGGGTTATTGGTCCAGACATTGCTGTCCTCCTAAAAACCCATGAATAGATTTGCATAACTGGGGGAAAACCTGGATCCCATGGCCGTTCCGCAGATTTGTAAGTAATACTGCAATTGGAACAGAAAATAATTGTGAGTGAGGATAAATTGAATGAGTGATAAAATAAATGCACCCTGAGTGTCCAACAATTTGTCATCGTGGTCCAAATAATATTTGACCACTGACCGGCCCAAATCGTGGGCAATACATGTGTACAAAGATTGCACATCACATGTTGCCCACACAAAAGATGATTTTCATGTTATCTCGGAGATGGAGTCGATGACATGCAAGGAGTCCCTGATATGTGACCTCAGTTGTTTAACATGGGTCTGGAGAAATGAATCCACATATTGGGATGGCTGAGCTTCATTTGCCTTTAAGATGAAGTCATCAAAAGAAAGATGGCCACCCTCAGATGGTACAGTAGCCAATCAGAGCGTGGGAACTACATCCCTACTCTGATTGGCTCTAGTAGACCATGTGACAGAGGCTTTGGGGAGAACGGATGTGACGTCATCCAAAGCCTGTCACATGGTACTAGAGCCAATCAGAGTTGGGATGTAGTTCCCACGCTCTGATTGGCTACCGTACCAACTGAGGGCGGCCATCTTTCTTTTGATGACGTCATCTTAAAGGCAAATGAAGCTCAGCCATTCTGATTGGCTGGCGTCATTGCCTTTAAATAACGTCATCAATTCCCCCCCCCCCTCCCAAATCACATGTTTTTCACGGCCCAATCAGGGCCATGGGAACCATTTGACGAAAATGTGACGTCATAGGCCTATAAAAGCCTATGTCGTCTCATTTTGAAGGCACACGCCGTGGAGGACGGACCTCCTAAAGAAGAAAGAAGACCAGGGCGTGGCCGAAGAAGAACCCGGAAGAGAGCAAAAGAAGAAAGAAGATAGAAGATAGAAGAAAGAAGAATACAGATGAAGACCCCGTGACGAAATGGATAACAAAAAAGAAGAAAGAAGACACATTTGAAATTTAAGGGTTTATTATTTTATGATTACCTTTGGATTTTGATCGAGAGCTTCCGGTTCCCCTGGATTTCGGTGAGTGGGCCATCTAATGGTAAGTAAACAAAAGAAAAGTATATTATTTAAACTTTTCCAGGTTTTTGGATTTTTTTTAAAGTGTATTTTTTTTTATATCCATTTAATGCCCCTGAATTGATCTATGTCCCTATGGATATACATACATTCAGGGACACTGAATGGGTGTATTGTATGTGATTTGTGGATGTAAATGCATTGTTTTTTTATGCTCTTTTATTGCCCGTGTATGTTATGTATATCTAGATGGATGCGAAGCAGAGGAAAAGACCTCCCAGCCCGACGCTACAAGCCTGGTAGACAGCGTGTATCACGCGCAGGCTAAATTAACCCTTTGCACAACGGAGACTAACCATGTAGGGATAAGAACTGCAGCTGTACTGAAAACCTTGATCACATTGAACGGGGGAACCCCTGGACACGATGAGCCCTTGGTCCCCCTGGGGGAACCGATGGGACTTCGCCTAAACCAGGTACCCCTTTAGTGATGCAGGTAACAGCAGGCAATCTTCAGACGGCGTACTGACGTCCAGATCCAGATGGATTGAAATCTCCGGTGCAGGCAGTGTGCGTCCAGGGGAAGCAGGAACAGGTAAGCAGGAGGAAAAAACTTGGAGCACAACTATATAAGAACGAGAACTGGAGGCTAATGAAAAAATAACACATTTTTTATTGGGACATAGCTATGTCCCAATAAATAATTTGTTATTTTTTCATTAGCCTCCAGTTCTCGTTCTTATATAGTTGTGCTCCAAGTTTTTTCCTCCTGCTTACCTATATCTAGATGGATAGACATACAGGGATAATAAATGATTGTTTTGCTAATGTTTATGTTCTTTTCATGTATTTCAAATGTATTTAGCAGCTTTATTTATACATATTTTTATTTAGTTACATGTAATTTTTAATGGTTTATTTCTGGTAGTTAGATTTGAATGATGGTGGTTACTTTGAATTAGATTTTTTTTGGCAATGGTTTGGCTTTATGAATTGAATAGTGAATTGTATAATTGATTTGGATTGTATTGTAATTGGTTTAGGAAATTGATTAATTGATTGATGGTAAATTTATTTATGTTGCTTAGTTTCTATTTGATTTTGTGGGTGGCATTGGTGGTTAGGGGACATTGTTCAGAATGTATTTTATTTTTAAATTGATTTTGCATAGTGTTACATGATGCACAGATTAATTGCATCATGTACACACTCAAATGCAATTGTTTGAGATTTTATATATACTTGTTTAGGTGCTGGTGTGTTGGGAGAGGAGCTATCATTTATTTTTAAAAGTGCTGGTGTTTTAATGTGAAGATGATGTTGAGATTCTGATTTCATGTTTTTATTATACATGTTTATGTAATCCTTAACCATTTATTTTATATTGGTGTTATATATATATAACCAGTCCTTTTAAATCAGTCCATGAATGGTAGACAATTGGTGCTGATATGGGGGTCTCCGGCTGCTCTCAGAATGGATGAACCACATCCAATGGAAATCTAAAGGAAAAAAAGAGGAGAGAGCGCACGCCCCATAGCGTAAAATAGTACATTTAATGGTAAAAAAGGAAGGGGAGGTGGAGGAGGGGGAGGAAATGCACTCACAAGAGTAAAAACAAATCAGGCAATTTGTGAATAATTCACCACCATCCGGTTTCTCTGTATTGGAATCAACAGATCGAAGCTCCCTCAGGGCTGTAAGGCTGCAACCAGGAAACCAGAGATGTCCTCAATGGTCAAATCCATCTGTATGAGTCCCAGAGATTGCCTCCTACACTTGAATGGCCGCAATGTTAACTCACTCTCAAGGCGGCCTCCTCGTGCGCATGCGTGAAGTCGTAATGACGCGATGACGCGTTGACGTTCCCTGACGCGTTTCGTCACCAGACGGCGACTTTCTCAAAGGGCTGATAGTGGATGCTATACAGTCTTTGCATTTATAGCCAGTGGGTTGCCAAGCAACCCGTATCTTGCAAGGGATAGGCTTAGCCACATGCATATTCGTCCAACCAAGGTTAGAATAACTCCCGAACTAAAATGAATAGTAATAACTGGCACAGATATACAGATATAAGTGGCGAAACATAAGTTACATAAATTGTTTATAGAATGGATATAACTACTGCGATAAGACCATAATGAATAGAAACATACATTTATACAACCTAAATTTTACAAATAAAGATTATATAAATAATTAACCTACAGATGACAAATAAGTAAACTATAAAAATACTTGATAGGATATATATAAAGACTTCAAATAGAATAGCAATAGAAACATATGAAATAATATATTTATTAATAAAATCATTAAAAACATATATATAAAGTATAAATGAAAATATTGTGAATATTGCTAATACAGGTAAACCCCATTATAGCGCGGTCCTCGGGGGCCAACCGATCCAACCACGCTAGACCCGGGGTCGCGATAATTTAAAAAAAAATGGCCGCCGCGCGCCTGATCGGGAGGGAGGGAGTGAGGTGGGAAGGAAGGAAGGAAGAAAGGAAGAGGTGGCCGGAAGCCCTACACGTCCCCTAGCAACGGCGAGTCCAGCCGCAACCTGCTCCTTACCTCCCACCACGTCATCCATTTCCTCCACCCCCAGGCCCCCACACCTACCGGCCCTCCGCGGCATAGCCCACACGGCCCTCCGAGTCCCAGCCTGCTCCTCACTCACCCCCCCCCCTCCTCCCAACACCACCCCTACTCCTGATGCCAGCTCCGCTCGGATCTCAGCAGCTGACACCAAAGGTAGGGAGGGGGAGGTGTGGTGTAGTGTGCTGTGAGTGCTGTGAGAGTGTGTTGTGAGTGCTGTGAGAGTGTGCTGTGAGTGCTGTGAGAGTGTGCTGTGAGTGCTGTGTGCTGTGAGAGCTGTGTGCTGTGAGAGTGTGCTGTGAGTGCTGTGTGCTGTGAGTGCTGTGTGCAGTGAGAGTGTGCTGTGAGTGTTGTGTGCTGTGAGAGCTGTGTGCTGTGAGAGTGTGCTGTGAGAGTGTGCAATGAGAGTGTGTGCTGTGAGCAGTGTGTGCAGTGTGCAGTGTGTGCAGTGAGTGTGTGTGCAGTGAGTGTGTGCAGTGAGTGTGTGTGCAGTGAGAGTGTGTGCAGTGGTCAGTGAGAGTGGGTGCAGTGAGAGTGTGTGCAGTGAGAGTGTGTGTAGTGAGAGTGTGTGCAGTGAGTGTGTGCAGTGAGTGTGTGCAGTGAGAGTGTGTGCAGGGAGAGTGTGCGCTGGGAGTGTGTGCAGTGTGCTGTGAGCAGTGTGCAGTGAGAGTGTGTGCAGTGAGTGTGTGTATAGTGAGAGTGTGTGCAGTAAGAGTGTGTGCAGTGGTCAGTGAGAGTGTGTGCAGTGAGAGTGTGTGCAGTGAGTGTGTCCAGTGAGAGTGTGTGCAGGGAGAGTGTGTGCTGGGAGTGTGTGCAGTGTGCTGTGAGCAGTGTGCAGTGAGAGTGTGTGCAGTGAGTGTGTGCAGTGAGAGTGTGTGCAGTGAGAGTGTGTGCTGGGAGTGTGTGCAGTGTGCTGTGAGCAGTGTGCAGTGAGAGTGTGTGCAGTGAGTGTGTGCAGTGAGAGTGTGTGCAGTGAGAGTGTGTGCAGTGAGAGTGTGTGCTGGGAGTGTGTGCAGTGAGAGTGTGTGCATGAGAGTGTGTGCAGTGAGAGTGTGTGCTGTGAGCAGTGTGCAGTGAGAGTGTGTGCAGTGAAAGTGTGTGCAGTGAGAGTGTGTGCAGTGAGAGTGTGTGCAAGAGAGTGTGTGCAGTGAGAGTGTGTGTTGTGAGCAGTGTGCAGTGAGAGTGTGTGCAGTGAGAGTGTGTGCAGTGAGAGTGTGTGCAGTGAGAGAGTGTGCAGTGAGAGAGTGTGCAGTGAGAGAGTGTGCAGTGAGAGAGTGTGCAGTGAGAGAGTGTGCAGTGAGAGAGTGTGCAGTGAGAGAGTGTGCAGTGAGAGAGTGTGCAGTGTGAGTGTGTGCTGGGAGTGTGTGCAGTGAGAGTGTGTGCAGTGAGAGAGTGTGCAGTGTGTGCAGTGTGTAAAAAAATGTAACATTTTTTTTATTTTAAATTTAAAAAAAATATATATATTTTTTTTTTTTTAAACGGGAGCCACGTGAAAACCGCGTTATAACCGATTTCGCGTTATAATGGGTCGCGCTATAACAGGGTTTACTTGTATATATGAAAGTCAATGACAATGAACAAATGATGTACCAAAAAATAAAAATAAGAAAAAAAATAAATGAAACATATCGAATGAAATAAAAAAAAATTAATTAAAATATCCACCTTAACAATATTGGATCTCAAGGAACCATATATATAAAATGTAAATAATACTGAAATGATATAAACACAAAATAAAAAATCATCATATTGATAGACAGTTTAGCGAGAGAGAAACATGATAATAAGGCTTCAAATGAATTATATTAAATTACAAAATATTGAAGCAACCTGAAGGGGGAGAGAGAGAGAGAGAGAGAGAAGAGAAACAGAACCACTAACAAAGAGTGCAAACGAAGGAATAGTGAATGCATTACTCCAATTAGAATCATATGTGTATTAGGGAAAAAGTATAAAACTCTATAGTGTATATATATATGCATGGTTTCAAATTCTGATAACAGATACATATAGGGAGGGGGAGTGGGAATTGTGGTGTAGTGTGCTGTGAGTGCTGTGAGAGTGTGTTGTGAGTGCTGTGAGAGTGTGCTGTGAGTGCTGTGAGAGTGTGCTGTGAGTGCTGTGTGCTGTGAGAGCTGTGTGCTGTGAGAGTGTGCTGTGAGTGCTGTGTGCTGTGAGTGCTGTGTGCAGTGAGAGTGTGCTGTGAGTGTTGTGTGCTGTGAGAGCTGTGTGCTGTGAGTGTGCTGTGAGAGTGTGCAATAAGAATGTGTGCTGTGAGCAGTGTGCTGGGAGTGTGTGCAGTGTGCAGTGTGTGCAGTGTGCAGTGTGTGCAGTGAGTGTGTGTGCAGTGAGTGTGTGTGCAGTGAGTGTGTGCAGTGAGTGTGTGTGCAGTGAGAGTGTGTGCAGTGGTCAGTGAGAGTGTGTGCAGTGAGAGTGTGTGCAGTGAGAGTGTGTGCAGTGAGTGTGTGCAGTGAGTGTGTGCAGTGAGAGTGTGTGCAGTAAGAGTGTGTGCAGGGAGAGTGTGTGCTGTGAGCAGTGTGCAGTGAGAGTGTGTGCAGTGAGTGTGTGCAGTGAGTGTGTGCAGTGAGAGTGTGTGCAGTGAGAGTGTGTGCTGGGAGTGTGTGCAGTGTGCAGTGAGCAGTGTGCAGTGAGCAGTGTGCAGTGAGAGTGTGTGCAGTGAGAGTGTGTGCAGTGAGAGTGTGTGCAGTTAGAGTGTGTGCAGTGAGAGTGTGTGCAAGAGAGTGTGTGCAGTGAGAGTGTGTGCTGTGAGCAGTGTGCAGTGAGAGTGTGTGCAGTGAGAGTGTGTGCAGTGAGAGTGTGTGCAGTGAGAGAGTGTGCAGTGAGAGAGTGTGCAGTGAGAGAGTGTGCAGTGAGAGAGTGTGCAGTGAGAGTGTGTCAGTGAGAGAGTGTGCAGTGAGAGAGTGTGCAGTGTGAGTGTGTGCTGGGAGTGTGTGCAGTGAGAGTGTGTGCAGTGAGAGTGTGTGCAGTGAGAGAGTGTGCAGTGTGTGCAGTGTGCAAAAAAATGTAACATTTTTTTTATTTTAAATTTAAAAAAATATATATATTTTTTTTTAAACGGGAGCCACGTGAAAACCGCGTTATAACCGATTTCGCGTTATAATGGGTCGCGCTATAACGGGGTTTACTTGTATATATGAAAGTCAATGATAATGAACAAATGATGTACCAAAAAATAAAAATAAGAAAAAAAATAAATGAAACATATCGAATGAAATAAAAATAAATTAATTCAAGGAACCATATATATAAAATGTAAATAATACTGAAATGATATAAACACAAAATAAAAAATCATCATATTGATAGACAGTTTAGCGAGAGAGAAACATGATAATAAGGCTTCAAATGAATTATATTAAATTACAAAATATTGAAGCAACCTGAAGGGGGAGAGAGAGAGAGAAGAGAAACAGAACCACTAACAAAGAGTGCAAACGAAGGAATAGTTAATGCATTACTCCAATTAGAATCATATGTGTATTAGGGAAAAAGTATAAAACTCTATAGTGTATATATATATGCATGGTTTCAAATTCTGATAACAGATACATATATATATACATACATATATATATATATATATATATATATATATATATATATATACATACATATATATATATATATATATATATATATATATATATATATATATATATATATATATATATATATATATATATATATATATATATATATATATATACATACATATGTGTACATCCAACATCAAGACGTACCATGCACATAAAGTAAGTGAAATAGCAAAATGGGGAGGAGGGAGGGGCAGGAGGGAGGAAAAGGGGGGGGGAAGGGGAAGGAGGGGGGGAAGGGGAAAATGGGAAGGTGAGGGGAAGGAAAAGGGGAGCAGATCTGGAATGGGATGAAATAAACCTGCCTAAGGTAGAGTAAGGAGAGTCCAAACGAGGAAGAATGTCAGACCAGTGTACTAGCATCCAAACTCTCATTGAGTCCACCAGGGGTAAGAGTGCTCTACTGGTGGATCCAAAATGTTTCCTGTCGACAAAGAATCTTAAATCGGTTGCCCCATAGATCACATGGAGAAATATGTTCAAGGCTCATCACGGTCATAGTTTTTGGGTCCTGATTGTGTGCCATTTTAAAATGGCGGGAGATGCTATTGGTGTTGGTACCCTTTATAACACTTCTCCTGTGCTCCAGGAAGCGAGTACTAAGAGGGCGTGTGGTGCGGCCAACATAATGCTGGCCACAACCACACTGGAAACAGTAAACGACATAGGAGCTCTGACAGTTGATATAATTCCTGACTTGATAACTAATATCTATGATAGGAGAACTGAATTGGGACTTGGTCTCCAGATGCTTACAGGTGATGCACCGACCACGTCCGCACCTATGGTTACCAGCTGGACCCCCAGTAGCGGGCGTAATGGATTCATCCTCCGACCTGAGTCTAGTTGGAGCTATAATAATCTTCATACTTCTTGCCTTCCTATAAACAATAGAAGCTCGATGTGGAAGAATGCTTTTCAAATGAGGATCGCACCTAAGGATACCCTAATGGTCACTGATGATTTTTTGAATAGATCTAAAAGACTAATTGAATGTGGTAATAAATCTCAGAGTAGAGGAACCCGTATTCCCAGTGGCCACTGGGGCACCATAACTCAGACGCGACCCCTCCTTTTTAACTCTAGATTTATGAAACATAACAGACCTATCCAGAGAATTAACCTTCCTGAAGGATTCTGAGACCAATTGGTCATTGTAGCCTTTGGTAAGAAACTTCCGGCTAAGCTGTTCCAACTGCTGAATAAAATCACTGTCTCTGGTGAAGTTTCTCCTGATGTGGTGAAACTGCCCCTGAGGAATATTGTTCAACCACTGTTCATGGTGGTTGCTGGACGCATGAATATAATTGTTAACAGAAACATCTTTGAAATGGGTGGACGTGACAATGTTAAAGTCCACATCTGAAGTGAGCACTAAATCCAGAAAAACTATTGAAACTGCATCTATATTGAATGTAAATTTAAATCCCAAGGGTTATTGTCAAAAGAGCTCAAAATGTTGGATACAATAGCCTCCTCTCCATCCCAAATCAAAATGATGTCATCTATGAAACGGCCATAGTACACGAGGCCCATCCCAAGGTCTTCATTTTGCCACTCAAATCTCTCCTCCCAAAATCCCATGAAGAGATTAGCATAGCTGGGGGCGAACCTCGTTCCCATGGCCGTTCCACAGATCTGTAAATAATAAATATCTTCAAACAAAAAGTAATTATGATTTAAAATAAATTTAACACTGTCCAAAATTTAATTTTTATGTTTACTCGGGATACACAAGTCCTTGTCTAGCCAGTATTTTAAAGCTTCAATACCCCTGGCATGGTCTATACATGTGTAAAGTGAGGCCACATCAGATGTGGCCCATAGATAAGTGGATTTCCACTTTAAATTCGAGGTGGAGTCGATGACATGGAGCGTATTCCTAATATGTGACCTGAGCTTGGCTACAAAGGGTTGAAGATAGTAATCAACATATTGGGATAAGCTCGACGTCATGGACTCCACTCCGGATATAATAGGCTTGCCAGGGGGATTGATCAAGGACTTGTGTACCTTTGGCAAATGATAAAAAATAGGTGTACGTGGATGAGTATTAAATAAAAACTTGAATTTCATTTTGGAAATGATACCATCAATTTGTGCTTGGATAAGGAGTTCCTTTAAACTGTTTTGATAGCAAATAACCGGGTCAGACTCAAGGGTGATGTAGGAGGCTAAGTCACCCAGGAGTCTGCGTGCCTCTAAGAAATACGCATAGGTGTCCTGGATGACCACGCCTCCTCCTTGTCAGCCTGCCTGATAACAATATTCTGATTGCTTTTAAATTTATTTAATGCATCCAGTTCTCCTTGTGAGAGATTATTATTAACTTTGATTTTCTTACAGCATAATGCCTCAAAGTCCCGAAGTACCAAACTATAAAAGGCTTCACCAAAACCTCCATTGGACTGATAGGGAAAGAAAACAGACCGAGGTCTAAAAGGAGAGTGCATAATCTTCAAATCCTCCTCCAGGTCTAGCTCAGCAGTTCTGGTGGAGAGGATGGATAAATCGACATTATCAATATACTCCTGTGACATATTTAAAACCCCTCCGGACTCCACCAGGAGTGATGTGAGAGCCTCAATGCATACATTTTCCTGTGTACTGAAGGCCCCAGTATCCTCTGCCAGCCTAATATTCGTTTCTTGTATGTTAAAATGTCTCTTAAGGGTAATTTTCCATTATAAAACTGTTTAGGTCAACAAATAGTTGAAAAGCAATGGGGCCTGTGTTCGGAGCAAATGACAGGCCCCTCTCTAATAAAGATATGTCATAAATTGACAATTGAACTGAAGATAAATTGAATATACTGCTAACCTCAGGGGAAACTAGTCTTCTTCTGTTCTCCTTCTTCCTCTGTTGCACTTTCCCCGCTCTAACTCCTCTGCTCCTCTTTTTCCCTGACCTGTGATTTGTTTGGGGCCTCGCGGTCCCATAACCGATAATGATTGTCCTTGTCCTTACACTCTCTTTCTCTCTCGCCTTTTTCTCTTGTCTCGGCATTCTGTCTAAAAAATGAGGAGATTTAATGATAACCTTGGAAACTTTCGGTCTAGTGACCTTGGTGGAACCAGTACTATGATCTGTTCTTGCCTGGCCCTCAAGGGTCTCAGTATCAGTCTCATCCTCCGGCAGTCTCTCAACTTCTAGGGCCGAATAACGACTGCCTGGGGCTGAGACAGGCCGAGAATCCCCCGTGGTTCTAGGGGAACCCTGTCTGTTGTCCCGGGGCCAGATGTATGTCCCTCCCTTACCCTAGGGGTATGAGGATAATACCCCCACCCCGAGCTTTAGAGCAGAATAATAGCACCCACCTCTTCTATTAAAACTGTTGGCCCGTTTCCAGACCGTGACTTTATCAGTAGCATAATCTTCCTTATCACGACTAAGTTTAAGATCCTTTCTATCTGCTACCTCCTTTTCAAAAGTGATGACTCTCCTACTAGGGATATCATCATATTCTTTGAACTCACTAGTATCAGAGTACGGTTTCAATAGATCTTGAATTGAATCAATTTCTGATTCTAGTTCTTTCACCTATGTTTCCCTAAATTGTATTAAAAGTTTCATTAGAGAGAAGGAGCATTTGTCCATTGTATCATTCCATTCCCTAGTAAACTCCAAATGTGTTTCAAATGTGGGGGCTTTTGTAATTCTCAATCCTCTCGGGATTATTTTCCTATCTACATAATCCTGAAGGGAATTTGCATCCCACCAATGACGCATCTCATTTTAAATAAGTTTTTCTAACTTAAAAAAGTTATTTTTAATGTCTACATTATTATCAACTACCATGTCACTATTAGCCTCTGTAGATGAAATGAGACCACTCCGTCTATTACTTCTTTCTTTAGCTGTTTGCATCATGGTTATGACTTTAGTCGGTAACTGTTTACCACAATAAAAATAAACTCCCAATATATAATCGTATACAATACATAGGCTGCTACTTGAAGGTTGAGATCAAAAGACAAACAAGAAGAACAAATAAAGTAGCGCCAAGGTATTGGTGAATATAAACCCTAATAGTGACTAAAGATAACTAGTAGTGGAACTACTGTATACCATGTATAAGTGCATATAAAAATGGGTTTTAAATGATGTGCAATAAAAAAGTGATATATAAACATACAACACAGTAAATACCACAATAGAATAATGTAAATATGTGCACAAATGTGAGAAAACGTGCATGAGAAAAAGAAAAAGAAAAAAATCCAACCAGTCCTTTTAAATCAGTCCATGAATGGTAGACAATTGGTGCTGATATGGGGGTCTCCAGCTGCTCTCAGAATGGATGAACCACATCCAATGGAAATCTAAAGGAAAAAAAGAGGACATCTCTGGTTTCCTGGTAGCAGCCTTACAGCCCTGAGGGAGCTACAATCTGTTGATTCCTGATACAGAAAAACCAGATGGTGGTGAATTATTCACAAATTGCCTGATTTGTTTTTACTCTTGTGAGTGCATTTCCCCCCTCCCCTTCCTTTTTTACCATTAAATGTACTATTTTACACTATGGGGCGTGTGCTCTCTCCTCTTTTTTTCCTATATATATATATATATAAATATATATATATATATACATAAAACACAAGCAAAAAATTGAAGTAGCGCCGCTAAATTACCCAATTGATATATATATATGGATATTATTTAGAGAAACAGTAGCTATTAATGGATATGCTTAGAGGGGCGGCTAAAGTTGGGCTAGTACACTATGATAAAACCTTAAAATAATACAATGGAAATGCGATCTCTTGACAATTGAACCCTAAAAAGTGTATAAAAAATCTAAAAAATATATTTATTATGTAAAAAATAGAAAAAATTGCCAAAAAATGAATAAAGATAAAAAACCTTCAATACATAAAGTCCTGTTCCAATGGCAATGTCTTTGGTTTCCTGCAGCCCGTTTCAAAGGGATCACCAGTCCCTAGTGATATCTAGAAAAAAGGAAAGAGAAAGAAACAGGCGCACACCTAGGGCATTACCACAATAAAAATGTATTAAAGGAACATAAAATCTAACAAATGCCCACTCACAAAGTTACAGCAAATATAAGCGTGTATGAGATAGGCTCTCATGTGCCAAACAGCTCGATCACCAGCGTCCGGCTGCAGTCAATGGCGTTGTCACGTGAGTCTCCTCTGTGGAACCGGAACCGGAAGAGGGGTCCTTCGCCCTTGGTGTTCAAATAGGACAGGTCCCTCCAGGAAACAAAAGCCTCCAATGACTAATGTGATAGGTATTTGGCCGTGAGAGCCGCACACGAGAGCCAAAGTTCTCTGATCAAGTAGCAGCAGTGTTCGTGGGCAATGGCGGCCGGAATCTAGCCACGCCCTACGCGTTTCGTCATCAAATGATGACTTCTTCAGGGGCACCCTCTAAGCATCAGTCCTTAGTATTTATAGGGAGGTATTCAAACAATTAACCAATAAATTATTTAAAACAATCAATTGGTCAATTACATATATAGCGCTTGAATAGAGCAATTATATAGTAAATAAACGCATGAATACATGAATAACTCGTTTTGTGAGGACCCCATTGATTGTAAGAGAGTAGTATATGCAGTATCAATATAGTAGCAATTATTAAGTTCCAAACAGATTGATGATTTCAAGCATAACAATACAAATAATATATATTAAATGAATGAGTGGATGATCTAGAGATTGATCAACAAACAATGAATAATAGACATAATTTCAAAATCACAAAACGAGTTATTCATGTATTCATGCGTTTATTTACTATATAATTGCTCTATTCAAGCGCTATATATGTAATTGACCAATTGATTGTTTTAAAGGGCTCAGGCTCAGGGTTGTCACTGTGGGCTACCGTACCGTGTGAGGATGGCCGTGTTTCTTTTCATGATGTCATCTTAAAGGCAATTGAAGTAAAGCCATTCTGATTGGCTGTGCTTTCATTGCCTTTAAGTGACGTCATCATTTTTTTTTTATCAGCCAAAACACATGGTTTTCAAGGCCCAATCAGGGCCGTGGGAACCATGACGAAAATGTGACGTCATAGGCCTTTAAAAGCCTATGTCGTCTCATTTTGAAGCAAGACGTCGAGGAGGAAGGACCTCCTACAGAAGAAGAAGGCCAGGGCGTGGCCGTAGAAGACAAGAAGACCCCGGAAGAGAGCCGCAGATAGAAGAAAGAAGAATACAGATGAAGATGGAATACAAATAGAAGACCCGTGGATTGTTTTGGATTTTTAGTTTAATGTTTAATATTTTATGGTTTGTTATTTTATGGGTTCCTGTGCCTGGTGGATTGGTTCGAGAGTAAGCTGTTCAACGGGAGTCGGTGAGTGGGTCAAGTAATGGTAAGTGAACTAAAGAAATGTATTTTATTTAACTTGTTAATTTTTTTAAAAGCTTTTTTAACATGTGTATTTCTTTATTTTTGGTATATCATTTCTTGTCACTGTATGTATGTATGTATGTATGTCTAGATCGATATTTACATACAGGGTAAGAAATGATGTTTTTTAAAAGCTTGCTTTGCTGTGTTTTAAATTAATTTGGCTATGCTGCTATGCTTAAATGTGTGTATAATGTATTTTACAATTAGATAGATGTAATTGTTGCTATTGTATGGTGCACTTTAGGTCAGGGTCAGGCTTGCTTTTCTATATTGTATTCTTGTTGGTACTTATATTTTTTCACAGGATAAATTGTTCTGTTCAACGCTTGAATTACTTAATTGTTTAATTGTTAGTGATGGAATTTAATGGAATGTAAATTGTTTAGGGATGTCATTAATGAATGCTAATTGATTTATGTTTACTGAACTGGTTTAAATAGTATACTTGTTTGGAGGTATTGGTATTTTGTTTTGAATGTTATTGTTAACATTCATTTGCCGAATGTACAGTATATGGTGCATAGATTGTATGCATCATATATACAATGTAAATGCAATGTTTTGATTGTCATTTGAGGTTTTTGATTGGCATTTGAGGATTTTGATTGTAAGATCAGATAGGATTATTAAAGGAAATTGATTTTATTGTAGCGTGTCTGTATGGAGAAGTGTTATTTGTACTACAGCATGTTTTTGATAACCCTTCTACATTTATTTGTATATTGGTTCATCATGTGTGTGTATATATATACTGTTGCGGCAGACTTTATTCTAACAAATCACCGGTTTGTCCCTGGCTTGTTCCTGAAATGCGACGCTGTTCACCCGGAGCATGCCGCGTTCCCATCCAGGGGTCATGCCCGGCTGATGCGCGGTTGATGTGTTAATTGATAATGGTTCAGGATTTAATAGGCTGCAATGCTTCGCGTGTCCGCCAGATGGAATAAATTCATGAATTGTAATGCAGTATATATATATACTGTATAACAACAACCCTATAACCCCTAACATACAGTACTGTACACATACAGTACTGTATATGCACATCAATGATACTATAGGTCGGCGGGGGCGAGATGTGTTTGCAGCAGAGAGAGATCCGCTGCTCTCTCTACGCAAACATCGGCACATTAAAAATTATTTAAAATACATTTTTATTCATAGTGTAGATGTGCAGGGGGTCTCCGGAGCTGAACCGCATTGGTTTCAGATCCGGGGCCCCCTGCTTCCCGAGATACAGCCCCCTTTATGAGGTGCCGGTATCCCTCTGCATTTAAAGGTCCCGATCACGTGACCGCGGCATGTAAACCAAGCAGAGTGATACCGGCACCCCATAAAGGGGCCTGTATCTCGGGAAGCAGTGGGTTCCCGGACCTAAACCCACAGCGGTTCAGCTCCGGAGACCCTCTGCACATCTACAGTATGAATAAAACACATATATAAATAAACACTCATACCTTACCTTTGCGGCTATGTGCTACGGTAACGAAGCAGCATGACTGTATTTTTAATAATATTGTACAGTTAGCAGGGGGTTCCCTGAGCCACAAATCAAAGCTCCTGCACAATATTATTAAAATACAGAAATGCTGCTTTATTACCATAGCTGATAGCCGCTAAGGCAATGAAGGGGTTAACCCACCGTGCCCGCTTTATTGTGGGTAGCGGGGGTGGGTGAAGGGGGTATTTGGCCCTTGGTGTGAGTTTAGGACTTGCGGGGGAGTTGCGGGTGCACTTAACCCCTTCACGGCCGTAGCAGTTAATACTGCTACAGTCATGAAGGGGTTAACCCCTCCTGCTACCCCCCCGCAAGGCATAAATAACCATCGTTGGGGCTAATATCCCCTTCACCCACCCCTGCTACCCACAATAAAAAAATTCACACACAGCAGCCGCCCAATAAATAAATAAATCTAAATAATATAAATAAATAAATTTAAAATACATTTTTAATCATATTGTAGATGTGCAGGGGGTCTCCGGAGCTGAATCGCTGTGGTTTTAGGTCCGGGGACCCCCTGCTCCCCGAGATACAGGCACCTTTATAAGGTGCCGGTATCCCTCTGCTTTTAAAGGTCGCGATCATGTGACCGCGGAATGTAAACAAAGCAGAGGGATACCGGCACCCCATAAAGGGGCCTGTATCTCGGGAAGCAGGGGTCCCCAGACCTAAAACCAAAGCGGTTCAGCTCCCGAGACCCCCTGCACATCTACACTATGAATAAAAATGTATTTTAAATTTATTTATTTATATTCATGTATTTATTTATTTAGATTTATTTATTAATTGTGCTGCTGCTGTGTGTGATTTTTTTTTATTGCGGGTACACTTAACCCCTTCACGACCGTAGCGGTATTAACTGCTATGGTCGTGAAGGGATTAAGTGCACCCGCAACCCCCCCGCAAGTCCTAAACTCACACCAAGGGCCAAATACCCCCTTTACCCACCCCCGCTACCCACAATAAAAAAAATTCACACACAGCAGCAGCACAATTAATAAATAAATCTAAATCTAAATGTGTGGTCCCACTTCTGTGGGGGCACCGCGGACCCATAGTGAGCACACGTGATTTCCCCAGACCCCCATGGGAACAACCCGAGGCCCCGCAGACACCTGTGGGTCTGACATCCTTGGGCCTACCGTGGGGACCCAATTGTGGCCCACGGTGACCCAAGGAGACCACCTGGGGGCCATGGTGCTGACAGGACCCACCAGCAGGCCTCCAGAACCTGTTTGAAAAGGGCTGCTGGTACCCTGTAGGTCTGTCAGGTGCCCCGCCAGCTCACCGGGGACTCGCGTGTGGCTGTGTTATGAACCCTGTTTGTAAAAGGATAAATCTTGTATTTATGGGGGGGCACAGGGGGTGGGTAATGTATTTAATAAACATAATGATGTTTATTGTGGGTCACTGTATTGTTTTTATTGTGGGTACTGGGGTTGGGGGGGTTTCCCAATGGTATGTGGGTAGGCCTCCCTTGTGGGTAGTGGGTGAGGGTGGTTAGGCCTCACGGGGTGGGGGGTTAGTGTGGGAGGGTATTTAGGCGTCCCGAGGGGTGGGTGAGGGTGGGTTAACCCCTTAATGACTGTAGCGGTTAATAACCACTATGGTGATTAAGGGGTTAGGGGACATTACTTTGGATGTTTTAATTTTTGTGTCTGTTTTGCAGAAGCGGAGGGGCCATGGCCAGGATGGGGGGGGTAACGGTATGTGGGTAGTGGGTGAGGGTGGTTAGACCTCACAATATGCACATCGGGTCCCCCCCCTCCCCACATTTACATAAACTGCACTCACAGCAACACAGGCAGGGAGATTTAACAGACACATTAGTGGGAGGGGGCTTTACACAGATCACAGTCAAGGAGGTGGGGTTATAACCCACCCCCCTCCCCACATTTACATAAACTGCACTCACAGCAACACAGACAGGGAGATTTAACAGACACATTAGGGGGAGGGGGCTTTACACAGATTACACTCAAGGCAGGGAGATTTAACAGAAACATTAGGGGGAGGGGGCCTTACACAGATTACACTCAAGGCAGGGAGATACAGGGGATGTACTGTACTGTATGTTGTTTATTGCAATGCTTCAATGTGTGTACAGTATAATGTTTTTTACAATTAGATAGATGTAATCCTTGGTATTGTAAGGGTTAGCCTTGGTTTTAAATTTTGTATTCTGGTTGGTACTTATATATTGATTTTTGTTTACTTGATTGTTTAAAATAGTTTACTTGTTTAGAGGTACAGTATTTGTATTTTGCTTGCTATGATATTGTTCACATTCATTTGCAGAATGTATACACTGGCGACACACTTTATTCGAGCTCGGCTAGTCCCACGAATTCGGGTATACCCGGGTGTATTGAGGTTTGTGACTGTTTTCTGCCCGAGTGCATTGGGTTATTTTCCAGGCAGGGATTGAAGCATTTTATTCCCGCTGGCTGCAATACTGCACAGTAAATATATATATACTGCATTACAATTCATGAATTTATGCCATCTGGTAGACACGCGAAGCATTGCAGCCTATTAAATCCTAATCATTATCATTTAACAGATCAGCCGCCCGTCAGCCAGGCATGAACCCAGGCTGGGAAGGCAAACGCAACGGGGCTTGTCAGAGGTGAGGAGCGGCGCATTCCAGGTATCTGCCAGGTACATACTGGGTATTTGCTCGAATAAAGTGTGTCGGTGCAGTATGGTGCATAGATTTTATGCATCATAAATACAATGTAAATGCAATATATTGATTGGAATGTGAGGTTTTTCATTGGCATTTGATGATTTAGATTTTAAGATCAGTTAGGATTATTAAAGGAAATTCATTTTAATGTAGTGTGCCTGTATGGAGAAGTGTTATTTGTAGTACAGTATGATTTTGATAACCCTTCTACATTTATTTGTATATTGGTTCCTCATGTGTGTGTATATACTGTGTATATATATATATATAAATATATATATATATATATATATATATATATATATATGTATAGGGATTGTTGTTATATATATATATATATATATATATACATATATATATTTATTTATATTCATGTATTTATTTATTTCTTTAGATTTATTTATTAATTGTGTGGCTGCTGTCCGTGCATTTTTTTATTGTGGGTAGCGGGGGTGGGTGAAGGGGGTATTTGGCCCTTGGTGTGAGTTTAGGACTTGCGGGGGGGTTGCGGGTGCACTTAACCCCTTCACGACCGTAGCAGTTAATACCGCTACGGTCGTGAAGGGGTTAAGTGCACCCGCTACCCCCCGCAAGCCCTAAACAACCACCGTTGGGGCTAATACCCCTTCACCCACCCCCGCTACCCACAATAAAAAAAAATCACACACAGCAGCAGCACAATTAATACATAAATCTAAATAAATAAATTAATACATGAATATAAATAAATAAATTTAAAATACATTTTTATTCATAGTGTAGATGTGCAGGAGGTCTCCGGAGATGAACCACTTTGGTTTTAGGTGATTGTGGGGGAATGAACCCCTGTAGTCCGGTGCTTCTAAAAATCGGGGTGTATATGAGCAATGTCAGACACATATAGAGCAATAAAGGCCACTACACAGACATGAAAATCCTGTGTGAGGGGACCGGCAACAACAGCAGCATGCGGCAGAATGAGAGATAAAAACTGGGTGGGGGGCTATTGCACAGGGAAAGGTATAGAGACAGGGAAAGAGGCAACCATAAGCTACCCCTCCCGTGTACTCACGAAACTATCACCTGCTGCCCTGAACCGACCCGGTCTGTTCACTGCCTGTGCCTGGCCGGTCCCGTCTCCTCGAGGGTCGCGCTGGTTCGTGACGTCATCCCCGAGGGCCGACAGCTATGCTGTGGGTGAATGGAAACTGCACTGCCAAATCAGCGATCCTGAGTAGCCCTGGAACGAGTGCGAGGGGCGGATCCAAGCGCAGTCATCAGGAAGGGAAGTAGAAACCAGATCCCAGCTCCGTGTAGTGGCCGGCGTGCTCCGCCGAGAATTGCAATGAAGATTTTTTAGTGTGTAGGCGGTCACTGCAGCAGGAATTCAACCGCAAACGTGAATAGTTAAAATCAGCTTTATTAAACTAGAATGCTGCGCATCACAGAGATCAATGACAACGTGTGCCAGTGTTTGGAAATGATGTTGCATATCTGCTGTGACTGACTATTGAATGTACTAATAAACATTGGACTTTCCACTTTTTTAGAGACTAATGATTGATTGTTCATAGTTTTGGTTTTGCAATTTCTTGCTTTTTTGCGTATTAGTGTATTTCTATCAATAGAATCAGCTCTATTGAATGCAGCGGTAATGTCCTGAGTGGAATAACCCCTCTCTAGAAATCTGCTGGACATTTCTCTGGCCCTCAGTAAAAAAACCTCAGGATCGGAGCAAATTCGCTTTAACCTCAAAAATTGGGCCCCTGGGATGTTTTTGATTAAAGATCTTGGGTGACAGCTTTGAGCCTTTAGAAGTGTATTTCTAGAATTTTCTTTTCTGTATATATCTGTCTGGATCGACATGTCATTGCCAACATACAGGAGTAAATCAAGAAAGTGAATATGATGAATATTGTGTTGATAAGTAAATTTAAGGTTATAATTGTTAGTGCTCAGGTGATCAATGAAAGAAAGAAGTGAATGGTCATCCCCCTTCCAAATAAAAATCAAATCGTCAATATAGCGCCCAAAATAAACAATATTTTGACGAAATGGATTGTGACTATGATAGATAAATTGTGACTCCCAAAAACCCATAAATAAATTAGCGTATGATGGTGCAAAACTCGTGCCCATAGCAGTGCCTAGTGTCTGTAAATAAAAATGTGCATCGAATAAAAAATAATTGTGCGTGAGTAAAAAGGAAATAGATTCTAATAGAAAAGTGCAATGTGTTATAGATAAAGTAGATAAATCCAAAAAGTGTTTAATGGCCGCAAGGCCGTGCTGATGTTCGATAATGGAATACAGGGAGGTCACATCCATGGTGACCCACCTGTATACCTTGTGCCAAGTGATCCCCTGTATGCTGGCAATGAAATCTGTGGTATCCCTGATAAACGAGGGTAACTCAAAAACAAGGGGTTGCAGAAACCTGTCCACATACCGCGATAACCCATCTCCCAAAGATCCAATGCTCGCTATAATAGGACGGCCAGGAGGGTCGACCAGCGATTTATGGATCTTTGGGAGATGGTGAAATATCGGAATCACGGGATGTGGACAGGAAAGGAAATCAAATTCTTTTTTGCTGATAACATTGAGGATTCGACCCATGTGTAACAATTCTGTCAGTTCATGATGATATAGAGGTGTAGGATTGCTCTTTAGAGGTCTGTATGTCGTACTGTCTTTCAATTGTCTCATTGCTTCACTGAAATATTGTTTTTTCGACATTATAACTAGAGCACCTCCTTTGTCGGCACTCTTAATAACTAAATCGTGTTCTTTTTTGATACATGTAATTTCTTGAATTTCTGTGTAAGTTAAATTCCCTTTTGTAACATTGGAACAGGTGAACCCTTTTGCCAATATGCGCAAATCGCGTTCGACTAGATGTTCGAATGTGGAGATAGATGGTCCCCTATTGGAATTGGGGCAAAATAACGATTTCGGGCGGTAGCCTGAATCTTCAGACCCAAAAACAGGTTGGGTATATGTCATCAAGGGTTCACCTTGCAACTCCAACAGGGAGTCCATGTCGGACAGTACACAATTTTCATAAAAATTCAGAGGTGGCAGATCTCCAGTATTTAATGAACTATTGGGGTCAATTGATTCCTCTGGACTATGTGTATTGTCCAAGGTTTGTTTTCCAGAATAAATCTTTTTTAAAGTCAACTTGAGTGTGAACTTTTGTAGGTCTATAATTGTTTCGAAAAGCTTAAAATTTTGACTGGGAGCAAATCCGAGGCCTTTATTGAGGAGGGACAATTGTGTAAATGTTAATTCGGCACCGGAAATATTGATTACGTTATTAGGTACCCCTAATCGTATTTCTTCCGTTTCATTCTGCCTCTTCCCCCCTCGTTTCCTCTTTGATCTGCGCGTTCTCCCCGACCTTTTGTACCCGTGTCTAAAAAAGCCGAGGAGGGTTGCCCAGAGGATCTGCTAGCCTTAGATGATGAACAAGATGGAGTAGCATTACTCTCATAGTGAGTCACATCACGATCTCTCGATTGTTCCCTAGATTTATTAAAAGAAACGGAATGAAATCTCGGTTCCGGGTCTGAATAATCTGACTCGAAACTGGAGGTTTCAATACGTTTGTTCTTGAGAATTGATTTGTTTGGGGCATTGCCTGTCCCTCTCCTTGAGTTTTGATTCCTGCCCCTAGGTGTACTGGAACCCGTGATCTCCCGAACAACAACTGGCTTTTGCCAGCAATAGATCTGATTTTTTGTATAATCAATACGATCCCTCTCATATTTGAGTTGTTTCTTTTCACTAATGATGTTTTCAGCTATTTCAATATTAGATGAGAGTGTTTTATCGTTCTTGATAAATTGCTCCCTTTTGCTGAAAGGCTGCAATTTAGTTTGAAGGATTTTAATATCAGCCATTAGGATGGACTTTTCTTTTAGCTTTTGCTGGATAATTAGTTCCATCAACTGTTTGGAGCAGGAATCAAGGGCTTGCACCCAATCTAGTTCAAATTGTTTATTCATGAAACCAAAGGAGGGTACCTTTTTAATGCGTAATCCCCTAGGGATACGCCGACATCTTATATAATTCTCAAGAGACGTTATGTCCCACCATAACCTAATATTTTCCGTTAAGAGTTTTTCAAGTTTGACAAAATGGTTGAGAGAATGTTGCATTAGAACTTGAATACAATACCTATGTTCATACATGTGGGGATGACACCAAAAGATTGAGGAAAGCTACCCATCTGTTCGATGGTGTGTCAGAAGTCATTTGTGATGAACCATCTGACCTGACACACCATCGAACAGATGGGTAGCTTTCCTCAATCTTTTGGTGTCATCCCCACATGTATGAACATAGGTATTGTATTCAAGTTCTAATGCAACATTCTCTTCTCCACTAGATTCTTCCATAGTTACAAGTAGAGACAAAAAATATATATAATATATAATAAAATTAATCCCTTTAGAATAGGGGAAGGGGTATGCTGGTGCAATAAATGTGGTTGGTGAATTCCTGTATGATGAGTCAGAACATGCCGAATAGAAAAGTTCTATATATATAAAACATATAGTCATGCATGTAGATATAAATATAAACACCCTGAATCTTCCAAATAGAAAAACAGAAAATTAAATAGATAATGGAATGAAGAAATTATTGTCCATGAATGTTCTTGTGGATATGAGCTGCCAGGACAAATAGAGTCAATGGTGATTGTGGGGGAATGAACCCCTGTAGTCCGGTGCTTCTAAAAATCCATAAGTAAATCGGGGTGTATATGAGCAATGTCAGACACATATAGAGCAATAAAGGCCACTACACAGACATGAAAATCCTGTGTGAGGGGACCGGCAACAACAGCAGCATGCGGCAGAATGAGAGATAAAAACTGGGTGGGGGGCTATTGCACAGGGAAAGGTATAGAGACAGGGAAAGAGGCAACCATAAGCTACCCCTCCCGTGTACTCACGAAACTATCACCTGCTGCCCTGAACCGACCCGGTCTGTTCACTGCCTGTGCCTGGCCAGTCCCGTCTCCTCGAGGGTCGCGCTGGTTCGTGACGTCATCCCCGAGGGCCGACAGCTATGCTGTGGGTGAATGGAAACTGCACTGCCAAATCAGCGATCCTGAGTAGCCCTGGAACGAGTGCGAGGGGTGGATCCAAGCGCAGTCATCAGGAAGGGAAGTAGAAACCAGCTCCCAGCTCCGTGTAGTGGCCGGCGTGCTCCGCCGAGAATTGCAATGAAGATTTTTTAGTGTGTAGGCGGTCACTGCAGCAGGAATTCAACCGCAAACGTGAATAGTTAAAATCAGCTTTATTAAACTAGAATGCTGCGCATCACAGAGATCACTCTGACGCGTTTCGTTCCCGTGTGGAACTTTATCAAAGAGTAATGGTCTCTTACACTGGTGTCAAATATATACATGGATTCTTATCCTGATTGGTCAACACTTAATTGTACACAGGCAATAGCAATCAGTGGGTTGTATAATTGATGTTGGGAGGATCCTGTACAGACTACAGTGTATGTGATTATTCAACAACATTGATAAAGGTGACAAGTAAAAATACAAAATAACATATAAATTAAAATCACAAACAGTGAATTGCAGCATCTATGATATCAATATATATCATATACAATAAAAATGAATAAGGGTTTGAAGAATCATTAGATCATAACATTATAGTTCTATGGAGAATGACAATACAATTATGAAAACTAATATATGGAAGGCACAGAGGGTACCAACTATAAAAAAAATTGCAATTATACATTATAATTCATAACTCGTGGGGAAAACATGTAGAATTGAAATCCAATTTGTATATTAAACCATAATGGGTAGAATAATGCATGAGATGTACTCAGATATACACCCCCAGAAACTCTCCATCTGGTTAACCCATAAGGAAGTGTTTCAACTCCCAGTCTATGTTAATTCCATGGGGATGGAGAGTTCTGAGAGTGTATATCCAATACATCTCTTTTTGATTAAGTGCATTTTCTCTGTTCCCACCTCTGGGGTGGCATGGTATGTGTTCTATGGCTTTAAAGGTGAAATGATTGAGGTTACCTGCAGAACATGTAGAAAAATGTCTGGATACCGGGTGATTTAGATCTCTTTTTCTAATCAACCTGACATGTTCTGCAATTCTGGTTTAATGGCCGCAAGTGTTTAATGGCCGCAAGGCTTCTTTAAGTGCGGTCATTGTTCCATGTGCAGATACGCTGTACAGACAAAATACATTCTATATAATGAAGATCGCAATAAATATTACATCCAAACATTTCTTAATTGTAATATTACCCATGTAATATACGTTCTACAATGTACCTGTGGTCTTAAGTACGTGGGGCGTACTATTAGACCCCTCAAAACCAGAATTGCAGAACATGTCAGGTTGATTAGAAAAAGAGATCTAAATCACCCGGTATCCAGACATTTTTCTACATGTTCTGCAGGTAACCTCAATCATTTCACCTTTAAAGCCATAGAACACATACCATGCCACCCCAGAGGTGGAAACAGAGAAAATGCACTTAATCAAAAAGAGATGTATTGGATATACACTCTCAGAACTCTCCATCCCCATGGAATTAACATAGACTGGGAGTTGAAACACTTCCTTATGGGTTAACCAGATGGAGAGTTTCTGGGGGTGTATATCTGAGTACATCTCATGCATTATTCTACCCATTATGGTTTAATATACAAATTGGATTTCAATTCTACATGTTTTCCCCACGAGTTATGAATTATAATGTATAATTGCAATTTTTTTATAGTTGGTACCCTCTGTGCCTTCCATATATTAGTTTTCATAATTGTATTGTCATTCTCCATAGAACTATAATGTTATGATCTAATGATTCTTCAAACCCTTATTCATTTTTATTGTATATGATATATATTGATATCATAGATGCTGCAATTCACTGTTTGTGATTTTAATTTATATGTTATTTTGTATTTTTACTTGTCACCTTTACCAATGTTGTTGAATAATCACATACACTGTAGTCTGTACAGGATCCTCCCAACATCAATTATACAACCCACTGATTGCTATTGCCTGTGTACAATTAAGTGTTGACCAATCAGGATAAGAATCTATGTATATATTTGACACCAGTGTAAGAGACCATTACTCTTTGATAAAGTTCCACACGGGAACGAAACGCGTCAGAGTGATCTCTGTGATGCGCAGCATTCTAGTTTAATAAAGCTGATTTTAACTATTCACGTTTGCGGTTGAATTCCTGCTGCAGTGACCGCCTACACACTAAAAAATCACTTTGGTTTTAGGTCTGGGGACCCCCTGCTTCCCGAGATACAGGCCCCTTTATGGGGTGCTGGTATCCCTCGTCTTTGTTTACATGCCGCGGTCACGTGATCGGGACCTTAAATGCAGAGGGATACCGGCACCTCATAAAGGGGCCTGTATCTCGGGGAGCAGGTGGTCCCCGGACCTAAAACCACAGCGGTTCAGCTCCGGAGACCCCCTGCACATCTACACTATGAATAAAAATGTATTTTAAATTTATTTATTTATATTCATGTATTTATTTATTTATTTAGATTTATTTATTTTTTGGGTGGCTGCTGTGTGTGAATTTTTTTATTGTGGGTAGCGGGGGTGGGTGAAGGGGGTATTAGCCCCAACGATGGTTGTTTAGGGCTTGCGGGGGGGTAGCAGGAGGGGTTAACCCCTTCATGACCATAGCGGTATTAACTGCTACGGCCGTGAAGGGGTTAAGTGCACCCGCAACCCCCCCGCAAGTCTTAAACTCACACCAAGGGCCAAATACCCCCTTCACCCACCCCCGCTACCCACAATAAAGCGGGCATGGTGGGTTAACCCCTTCATTGCCTTAGCGGCTATCAGCTATGGTAATGAAGCAGCATTTCTGTATTTTAATAATATTGTGCAGGAGCTTTGATTTGTGGCTCATGCAGTCATGCTGCTTCGTTACCGTAGCACATAGCCGCAAAGGTAAGGAATGAGACTTTATTTATATATGTGTTTTATTCATACTGTAGATGTGCAGGGGGTCTCCGGAGCTGAAACTGCTTCCCAAGATACAGGCCCCTTTATGGGGTGCCGGTATCCCTCTGCTTGGTTTACATGCCGCGGTCACGTGTTCGGGACCTTTAAATGCAGAGGGATACCGGCACCTCATAAAGGGGGCTGTATCTCAGGAAGCCGGGGGTCCCCGGACCTGAAACCAACGCGGTTCAGCTCCGGAGACCCCCTGCACATCGACACTATGAATAAAAATGTATTTTAAATATTTTTTTTTTTTTTTTTTAACTTAAAGTTTTTTATTTTTTGGACTCATACATGTCATACATTCATAATACATTGGAGGAAAACATACCTCCTTCAGGTTAAAGACATTCGGCATGTGTGTTTACTATATACTTTGGACAGACGGGGCAGACAAACAGACGAACCGACAGACTACATCTAGCTTCCAGCCGGGAGGGGGAGGAGGGGTAGGGGGTGAAGGGGGGTTGAGGGGGGGGGAAAGGTCCTCCGACCGTGGTTCCGCTTGTAAACTCGCATCCGCTGGCTCTCTGCAACTGAGAAAACTGAGTGTCCAGCTTGCGTCCGCTGAGCCTCACCAGTTCTGTCCGCCTGTAACCTGCATGATTTCGTAAACCGTCCCAGGGCCTCTTTATGGGAGAGTGCATTTACGTCTATCAGTGCCAAATCGTGGCCTTATCTACCCCCTGTATGTCTGTCTGTGCCAGCCATGGTGACCAGAATTTTAAGAAATTTGTGCCAGTGTCATTGACCAGACTTGTCAATTTCTCCATCTGGCAAACTGACCAAATTCGGTTCCTAATCTTTGCAATTATTGGGATTTCATTCTGTTTCCAGCGTGCTGCGATCTCTTCCCGTACTCCCCCGTACTGCCGTTAGTTTATTTTCTCCCCTGGAGAGACCTTTTTGCGGCCTGTTGAAAAGGAACCGCCATGGGTCCATGGGGATGGATGTGCCTAGGATCCTATTTAGCCAATCGTTAACTGAATCCCAGACCGGCGTAATCTTGGGGCAAGACCACAGCATGTGCAACAAGTCTGCCTGTTGTCCACATTGTCTTGGACACATTTGGGAGTAGCTGGGCAGGAATTTAGCCAATTTAGTGGGGGTGTGGTACCACCTCATCATAACTTTATATGCATTCTCCCTCAAAGTCGTGCACATAGAGCTTTTTGACGTCGCCATTACAATTTTAGTCCACTCCTCTATGTCAATTTCCTCCCCTAGGTCCTGTTCCCATCTTGTAATGTATCCTGTTTTGACCGTCACTGTCTTAGCAGAACCGATTACCTCCCTGTACATCTGCGATATGAGTCCCTTGGTGGATGTCCCTGAACGACAGAGCTTTTCAAAATTCGTCATTGGGGAATGGGGCTGCACTGTTTGGTAAAACGCTCTGAGCTGGAGGTATCTAAGGAACTCGGCGTTGGGGATGTTTTGGTACTCTTTGAGTAGATCGAATGTCTGAACGCCTCGTAACCTCTCCAGATCTATTAGCCTGTTTATTTTGCTATTTTTCCAGATAGTAAAGTCTGTGCTGGTCCGACCCGGAGCAAAGAGTGGATTGTCCCAAAATGGGGTCATGCCTGAGGCTTTGTGGGTCAGCTTGCATCTCATCCTTGTGGCCTCCCAAACCGAGAGTGAGTTGGTCATGGAGAATAGCAGCATTTTGGCACCTAACCGTGCCTTCTTGGGAAGCCAAATTAAATGTTCCAGAGCCATAGGGGAGCATAGCTCCTTTTCTAGGGCGACCCATCGCTTTGAGTCTGGATTAGTGTGCCATTGCACAATTTGGCATAATTGCGCCGCTTTGTAGTAGGACAACAAACAAGGTACCGCTAATCCTCCTGCTTCCGTCCATTTATGCATAATTTGTTTTCCCACCCTCGCTTTTTTACCTCCCCAGATAAATTTATCTATAGCTGATTGAAGTGAGAGGAAGTCCTTCAATCCTATTGGCACTGGGAGGGTTTGAAAGAGGTATAGTAAGTGGGGAAGCAGGTTCATCTTGACACAGTAGATCTTTCCGATCCAAGAAATTTTGTGGGTGGCCCATCTCTTAATGTCCCCTCTCAGAGTCTGCACCAATTTGGGATAGTTCGCCTGATATAGCGTATTATAGGACTTAGTGACATTGATCCCCAGGTATCTAATGTTTTTCTGTTGCCAATTGAAATTAAAGTTTATGGCGATCAATTTCTCCATATGTGTGGGAAGATTAATATTCATAGCGTCAGATTTGGACTGGTTTATTTTGAATCCGGAGATCCTGTAAAATCTCCCCAACATGTCAAAAAGGTTTGGTAGAGAGGTAAGGGTTTAGATATTGTCAGGAACACGTCATCCGCATACAGTGCCACCTTATGCGACTGATTTCCAATGTCAATACCCGTGATGTCTTTGCTATCGCGTATCTGTGCAGCCAAAGGCTCCATACACAAAGCAAAGAGGAGTGGGGAGAGCGGGCAACCCTGTCTCGTTCTGCTCTTAATTTGGAAGGGGTCCGAGGCGAATCCCTGGTAGGTAACCCTTGCCGACGGATTCTCGTAGAGGGCGAAGATCGCCTTTGTTAATTTCTTTCCCATCCCAAATGCTCCAAGCGTGGCCTCTAGGTATGGCCAGTCTATCCTATCAAACGCTTTTTCCGCATCCAGACTGAGCGCCATAACTGGTATTGATCTGGCATTGGCTATTTCTATCAGATCAATGATTCGTCGAGTGTTGTCAGAAGACTGTCGACCCGGGACAAACCCGACTTGATCTGGGTGCACCAGTCTGGGTAGGATGAGACCCAATTTATTGGCCAAAAGTTTAGCGTAAATTTTAATGTCCGAATTAATCAGGGATATTGGTCTGTAGCTTTTACAGTCCAATGGGTCTTTTCCCTGTTTGTGTATTACCGAGATGGACACCTGGAGCATGTGCTAGGGAAATGGGGTACCTCCCAGTACTTGATTAAACATATTAAGGAGGTGCGGGGTTAGGTATTTTCTGAATTTCTTATAGTAGAGATTCGAGAAACTGTCGGGACCCGGGGCTTTAGAGGGTTTTAGGTTTTTGATCACCTCCGATATTTCCTCCATTGTAAAATCACTACCCATTGCCTCTCTGTCCACCCTGTCTAGACCCGGTAGATTCGAGCCCCTCAAGATATCTTTTAGGGCTTTGTCCGTATCCGTCGAGTGGGCCACTTTGCCCCCATCATATAATTTCGCATAGTAGTTTTTGAATTCCGCTACAATTTTTTTGGGGTTGGCCGTGTTCTCGCCTGACTCCAGCCTTAAGGCCTGGATATTATAGTTATTTGTTTTGGCTCTAATCATATTAGCCAGCAGGGTATCTGATTTGTTTGCTTTTTCAAAGAATCTTCTCTTAGACCAACTTAGTGATTTCTCCGCCTGGGAGGTAAGGAGTAGATTCAATTTAGTCTGAGTGTCACCAATCTGTTGATGGATGATAGGGTCTGGGGCGTTCTTATATTTATCCCACAAAGTCTTTAGCTCTGACTGTTCTTTCAGAATTTTTGCGTTGCTCTCTTTTTTCTTTTTGGCCGCTAAGCTAATCAGGATCCCTCTTATTGTTGCTATGTGTGCCTCCCAGAGTGTTATGTGGGAGCGAACGCTTCCCTTGTTTTCTCTAAAGAAATTTTTGATTTCATCCCCGATCCTGATCTGTAAGTCCGGAATTTTTAAAAGTGATTAGTTTATTTTCCAGTTTGCTTCTGGCCTGTCCAGCCCTATCTGTGAGCACCGTAGCTCTATGGGTGCATGATCAGACCACGAAATATCGTGGATCCCAGCGTGGGCGATCTTTGGGACCAGTCTACTAGAGACAAAGAAGTAATCGATTCTACTGAATGAGTCGTGTGGGTGTGAGTGGAAAGTATAGTTACGATCCAGTGGGTGGAGTTCCCTCCAACTATCAACCAGCTGAAGATCCCGTAACCCCTGCTCCAGGGCCCTGGATCCGGAGTCTGTCCGACATTTGTGGGAACCTGAGCGGTCTAGGGCTGCGTTCAATGCTATATTAAAATCGCCCCCTACAATTAAGGCTCCTTTAGCATGTTTGCGGATAGTTGCAAAGGATGATGCGAAGAAGGCCGGGTCTTGTCCATTAGGGGCATATATTACGGCGATCGTTATCGGTTGCTGGTTGATGGACCCTGTGAGTAACAGGAACCTACCCTCTTTGTCCTTCTGCACCTCGTCTACCACCAGCCCCACCCTGTTGTGTACCAGTATTGCTACTCCGCACTTTTTTACCTGCGCGGAAGCTAGGTATACTTGTCTAAGCTGCTTATCGAAATATTTGGGGAAGCTGGTGGTGCTAAAATGTGTTTCCTGTAATAATACAATATCCGCGCACTTTCTCTTGTAGTCAGTGAGTGCTATTTTCCTCTTATGAGGACAGTTCAGCCCTTTGGCATTGTGTGAGATAAATTTTAATGTCATGGGGAGTGTGTAGTCTCACCTCTCGTCCTGTATGCCGTAATTTGTGGAGACCGGTGCTCCCCGGCTGGACTCAGCTTCTCTGCAGTGCACAGCGATGCGCTCAATGTCGGCGGGATACAACTTCGGCCGGAGGGGGGGGAGGGCAGGTGAGAGACATATGGGACATAGGACACATATAAGGAAGAAAACAACATCAACATAAACAACAATGTGGAAGAGGCATTTGTGGTCTTAGACCACCGCCCCCCACTTGCCTTTGGGTTAGTGAAATTCCGCGAGAGCCTCCCTCCTCTCCTACACCAGGCTCCACTACTCCACCCTCTCCCAAGGACTTTCTCGGCTACCTGGGCATCCGCCCAGGCCCGAGTCTGTAGACGCACAGCGACGGCCAGACCTGAGTCCCCGCCGGCAGTTGAAACATAACGTTGTGTACCTATTATTGCTTGCCGTGAGCATTACTCTAGCACTAATAGATGTGTTAATTTACCGACATAAACCTCCCCCTTGCAACTTATTCACTTTCATAACTAAGTAACAGAGCCTACCCCCTGCGCTCCCTCCCCTTCGTTGAATTCGGTTACCGTCCCCAAACCTCTATTCAGGTCCCCATGGCCTCACATGTTGTTTCCTGTTCATACTCCAATGGGGCCTTATATCTTTTGCCAGCAGTTCACCCTCTTGTACCTACCTCCCGTACCACTCCCCTCTGTACCCCCTCATCTCCGTGCTACCACCTCCTATCCGCCTCACCCTCCAGACCATCCGTGCTACCCCCTTCTTTATCCTACCCCCCTCATCCTGCTCCTATCACTCCCCTCTTTGTCTCACCTGTCCCTCTACCCTGTCTCCTCCTTGTGTCCCTGACCTTCCATCTACCCCTTTACCCACCATCCACCGCTGCCCTCTCACATCCTCTACCTCCCTTTCACCCCCTCCCCTTCTGTCCCCCTTCGCTGCTCCCTTGTGCCAGGGTCCCTGCTGCCCAGCTCTTGAGGTTGCTCCCCCCCGCTGCCTGCCCCAACCTTTAGCTTCCCCTCTCCTCCCGCCCTCCCTTACCCCCCCTCTCAGTCTCATGTGCCCCCTCATTCTGCTGTGTGTGATTATTTTTTATTGTGGGTAGCGGGTGTGGGTGAAGGGGGTATTAGCCCCAACGGTGGTTGTTTAGGGCTTGCGGGTGGGTAGCGGGAGGCCTTAACCCCTTCATGACCGTAGCGATATTAACTGCTATGGACGTGAAGGGGTTAAGGGCACCCACAACCCCCTCGCAAGCCCTAAACAAACAACAAGGGCCAATTAGCCCCTTCACCCACCCCCGCTACCCACAATAAACCTGGCACGGCGGGTTAACCCCTTCATTGCCTTAGCGGTTAGCCGCTAAGGTAATGAAGTGGGCTGTACATGCATTTTTCCTGCCTCAGATGCATGCCGGGGGCCTCCGGTGCTGGTATTAATGGCTATCAGCTCCGGAGACCCCAGGCATCAATCCCAGGCAGGAAAAAGGCCTGATTTTTTCTAAGTGTCGACCTTGCCGATGCTTCTCCTCCACCAACTTGCCAACTTTAGTTGGTGGGCTGGATTGCCGAAAAACTCTCCATTCTGGAGTGCCGATCAGCAGCGAAAAGCTGATCGGGGCTACTTGAATTCATCCGAGTTCAAAAAGTGCAGATAAGTTTTTATCGGCAACAAAAATTGCCGATAATTCCCACTTATCCCACTTATCGGTGCTTACTGAATCGGGAGGGCAAATTTGCCGAAAAAATTACGATAAACAGCTTATCGGTGCTTACTGCATGAGGCCCTATGTCCTTTAGGACGCACTATATTGTATGCATGCCATAGGTGCCTGTGAATACAACAGCCTGTATTTGAGATTTCTGCCTATTTAACTGTTTTGGATATTATTGTCTATACAGTATATGACATTAGGGTTTACATTGTGAGTTTATCCCTTAGTTTTGCTACAGTGTTTCCATTGGGTAGTATCCGTGACAGGGGTCCTAGCCTTAAAATTGTTTTTAAATCTTGTACTGTTTTCCAAAATTTCTTTGTGTCAATTAATAAATTGTTATTTTTCATATGGTATACCTGAGTGCTCTTAAGCGGGTCCCTTTTCCCATTTTTTTCACATTATTACTAACCCGTGAGCACCGTCTATTCTGGTAATTGTTCCATTATATATTGGCTTATGGTGACCTTGATTTTGTTAGAGTGGATGCGAGGTTATTTCAACCCTTTTTTCGTATATATATATACAGTGTTCGACAAACCTATACATTTGCATGCCCCAGGCGAGTGGATTTAACATCGTGGTGAGCTCCTATTGGCCCAATCAGTACACGTGTTGTACTAGGTGGCGAGTAGATTTTTTTGTTCGGCGAGTAGATTTTTTGGTTATTTGTCGACCACTGTGTGTGTGTATATATATATATATATATATATATATATATATATATATATATATATATATATATATATATATGTAATGGTTGTCCCATGGACTGGTGAAAAAAGTGTAAAAGCCCTGAAGCGGTTAAATAAAGCATGAGCTTATGTGAGTAGTGCAATTAAAATCTGGCTAATGCCAGTATCATAATTACCTTTGCTATAGAGGTAAACTGGGTGCACAAATTCCCTGGTGTTAATATAATAAAACTCACACACATATATCTCTCTGTCAGCCTTACACATTGACCCACCATTCAATGGAGGATGATGTCCAGACTGACACTGGGGTATATTATACCTACATACACACATACCACATACATACATAGACATACATATAGCATAGCAATCACAACCTTTTATAATGGAACTCATTACCCCTTTCAGTAATTGTAAAATGGCATGTTTATATACTGTAATGTGGCTGTACTGTACTGTAAGTGAACTCTCCAGGTATGCTATGTTTGTTCTTGTGATTTGTACTGTATGTTTATTTTCTCAGAATGTGTCTTTCAATAGACAAAACATACTGTAGGCTCTCAATTGCATTGAGCATAATGGTTGTCTCTGATCATATTCTTAAACAATATATGTCAGAAATATTACACAAGTATAGAATAATACATTTCCTCACTTTGCATAGTGCAGTGTCCTAGTGTCAATTGCGATAAAAAGATCAGAAATTGGGAGCTTGTCTCAGAAGTGTTTGTTACAGATCTACAGTACATATGTCTCCGGGAGTAGCCCAAGGAATACTAGTTTGACACTGCCATTAAATGGTCTATATATTAGGCTGACTACAACGTATTATAGCCATATACTGTATCTGTAGTTCACCAATTATTTATTATTCTTTTCTTTATCATATGTTTCAAATATAACTAATTTTCTCAGAGTTTAATATATTTTCACATTTGTAAGATACTCTAGGTTAAAGCCTGTCAATTTAAATTATGTGAAAAATGAAACTGAGAAATAACAAATATATTCCATTAGATATTTTACATGCTCCAAGTAAATCTTCTCTAACGCTTCTTATTTCTTTAAATAACCATTCATTATATTACTAATATAGTACGTGCAAACATAATTGCAGGAAAATATGACCATTTATATTCTATATATTGTTACTAATGTCTTTCCTTAACACTATGATTACTGGTCTTGAAAACACACAAACATTAAAGATTGGTTTATGATTTACCCAGAACTGAGTGAGAAACCTTATACTAGGCTCTAAGAGGATCACGCTTTTATTTAAAAAATAATAATTTTAAGGATTTTAAGGACTTTTTAATAATAATTTTAAGGACTTGTTTTACTGAATTCATGCAATTAATGTACTCTAATAAAGTACTCTAATTAAATCCAGCATCCGGTCTTCTCTTTAGGAGATTTATTCAGTAGTGAAGAAAACCAATGTTTCGACTGCCATGCAGTCTTTATCAAGGTGAGGGCCCTCACCTTGATAAAGACTGCGTGGCAGTCGAAACATTGGTTTGCTTCACTGCTAAATAAATCTTCTAAAGAGAAGACCGTGTGCTTGGATTTTTTTCAATCATCTTGCGTACCTACAGGGACTTTTCCTATTCGTGAACACCGGCAGTTGATTACTTATTTTTCACTGATGATACAGATGCAGCCACCAGTATTAGAACACTTACCTGGGAAATTCTGGGAGATTCTGGGAGATTCTGGGGCAGTCTCACAGTAAATGCCTCAACATTGCCTCAACATTTCTGTGAGATTCTTAATGGCCCATCAGATTAACACTGCGAGGGGTCGCTGCAGTCCCATTCCGCCTTCGTCACAAATGGCAAATACATTTTTTTGTATTTGGAAAAACGTGTCGTATTGTGCGGCTGCACATTCCGTGTCAAGGTACCAAGTGGGCCCAGCCCCATTGAGGGGTGGTACTTGTTCGTACAGCACACACCAAGCCATGTGCTGTAGAACACACTGGGACCGCAGCCTAAGAAGATTGCTATTGATGCAATTACCTCAAGACTGCCTTGAATGCACCTAGAGTTCCAGGATATCTTTGACACAAGTCATGCAGAGGAACTTCGCCCACATTAACCCTACAACTGTGGCTTCTTCCAGGCTCGATGCCTCCCTATGGTCTTTATGTATGTACCCTCTCCCTGAACCAAAACAATGGCCATGAAGGAGTATATCCTGGAATCTCCAGAAAGGATAGATTTACAAATTCTCTTTGCCTGCAAAATTCCAAAATTATTTAACAAACTTAGCGGAGCTAAGAACCTGTCCTTGTCTGAATTTACCTGAAGCTTATTGTAACTGCCTCTAGGAAGAATAAATATTTGGAACTGCAAGAAACCTATATTGGACTAATTTATTGGGACAAAGAATCTGTATTTTCACACATTTGGAATGATTCTTTTCAATGGGGAATCTGAGACACACCATATTTACAACAGGGGAGAAGAGGGTATTACTGTAGTTGTAATAATTAAAAGCATTCAGATCATACTGTAGGCATACAGTACAGTACTGTGTTGCTGTGTGAGGAAAATATTACTGTATACAGTACAGTACTTAATCATTTCTGGTCCTTTTAATAATCTTAGTCTTCCCATGGGCATGATACCGAACACGGTGCTCTGTTACCATGACGCCCGATATCCGCTAGCCTCCTTTAGATGTGTATTATTCTGTGTCCATCCTTGTACATGCGTATTATCGCCATGCTACAATCCTTGGAAATTACTATTCTGGCCATCGCTGCTTTAGAAAAAGAATGAAGCACTAGTGAGAGTATATTCGATGTGTATTCAAAGTGTATTGCGTCTACATAAATGATACTGTGTTTAACAGGTTAATCAACAGGTAAAATATACACCTACTTTTGACACCTTTTCAACTTGGCCCCTCTCTATACCCAATAACATCAGTGATCCTGTGCATAAAAGCAAACACAAATTGCATAGCCTCACACTCTGATCTGTATCTGAAACTACTCTTGTTCTCTCAGAAACTTTATCTTGTGCTATGGAGAAATCCCGCTTATATGGACACAAGACCCAGCTTGCTGCTGCTGTCCCAGCACTGAGAAAGGGAAATTTAGTTTAAATTTTCTTTGAGGGGCAGCACCAGCTCATCTGCACACTGAACAGCCCAACTACCCCAACCCCCCTGCTCACATCACCCTGCACCCATCGTTTCCCAGCCGGGCTCCCCCTGCACACTGTGCCCTGCACCCATTGAAGCCCAAATGAGCCCCCTTTTCTCTCCTCAAGCCAGTCCTACCAGTCAGAGCCTACCTTGCATCGGATCCAACTCGGTCCCACGCATGTTGAAACTGTTTAGGGGTTGCAGAACACAACACCTGTCCCAATGCAGCAATACAGGGACAGAGTGGAATCAAAGTTGGATCTGATTTTGAAGAGAATAGAGAGGATGGGGAGGGAAATTGGGGGTTTCTTCCCTGCTACAGGTACATGTACTGCACCGACACACTTTATTCGAGCAAATACCCGGTATGTACCTGGCAGATACCTGGAATGCGCCGCTCCTCACCTCTGACAAGCCCCGTTGCATTTGCCTTCCCAGCCTGGGTTCATGCCTGGCTGATGGGCGGCTGATCTGTTAAATGATAATGATTAGGATTTAATAGGCTGCAATGCTTCGCGTGTCTACCAGATGGCATAAATTCATGAATTGTAATGCAGTATATATATATGTACTGTGCAGTATTGCAGCCAGCGGGAATAAAATGCTTCAATCCCTGCCGGAAAATCACTCAATGCACTCGGGCAGAAAACAGTCACAAACCTCAATACACCCGAGTATACCCGAATTCGTGGGACTAGCCGAGCTCGAATAAAGTGTGTCGCCAGTGTACCTGTTTGTCTACCTCAGCAGCAGAAGGGATATCTGGAGGCACCCTTAACACCCCCGGAGGCACCCTCTCCAACACCAAAAGCACCCTCTACAACACCAGAAGCACCCTCTCCATTACTGAAATCGCCCTGCACAACCCCTGTTTCTTTTGCACCAGTGGAGGCACCCTGCACATATCTGGTATCTCCTCATTATTCCCTTGTTTGGCAAAATAACCCAGATGAGGAGGCAAGATTGGATTGCAACACTGGACAGAGTACTTCAGGACAGCATCCTCCAACTACATTTTTTCATATTCCTGGATTCTGAATGTGGTAGCACGCTCGAGGACCTGCAGGGGACCAACAGTGAGTACTCATGTTTTATGGAATGCCCTAAGGAGAGGTGAATGGATGAGATTCTCACCAAGGGATTAATGTGTTAATTCATGTGACATTGGAATTTGAGCACTACTTCTTCAATTATTGAATGTCCCCTGTATGGCTACCTCTGTATATACTATGGATGCAAAAGGTCATAGCATTTGAGCTCCTACAAAACCCTATATAGGTTTTTTAGACATGAATAGAACAAACCTTACCAACTTCCAATGAGGAAGATCAGATGGGAACAGGGTAGAGAGCCTAAGAAACAGAGACAGCTGGGCCTATCGATGTCTAGGGAAGAAGCAGCTACCATGGAGATAACAGGGAAAATCACAAAGCTGTTTTCGTGTGCTTTGCTGTATTCCACGCGGCATTAACGTGGCCAATCACCCAGGCACCCGTGTTTATCGCAGGTGCTTTGTTTGAATTTCATAGATTCTGTTTCATTGTGTGCAATGAAATGAATGAATTGTAATGTGTACAGTACTGTGCTATAGTGTTACTGTGTCAATTTCATATATTTAAAAACCAGAACACTAAAATGCAATTTTCTGCAGTCGCCTGCACTCGCGTCTTAAGGCGGTAAGGTTAGAAGAAATCACGCGCCATGACATGGTATTCCGAGGTATACAATGCGTGGTGTTTGAATAAAGGCCGCTGCATCTGTATATTCATTTATGGCTTTGTAACACTCTATATTAGTGTTGGTTCTTGGATTAATAGAGGTGTTCTTATATGTTTTTTTCAGCTCATACCTTGGTCCACTATTATAGATTAACTAGGCTCATTTTGCCTGCAAGAGACAGGCCATATATATACATATTTATTGTAGTTACTGTATCCCATTTCTCACATTCATTTTTTTGACCCATTTGGACTTTTAGAGACGGGTCCTTAAACATACATGTTATAGTTAACATTTAGTAATACTTTATTTTGTTGTCTCCTACAGTTTTCTCTTTATGTCATTTTTCCTTCCTGTACGAATCCACATGTACAGTATATAGACTGTTTTCTGTGCTTATTTGAACCCTTTTTTCCCTTTCCATTTATCTCACATATGCTCTTTTTGACCTCCCACTCTATCTGACCATCAGTCTATATTTTTCATGATTAACTTCACACCAGTATGTTTCCACATGTATGGTTAAGTTTATAGGAAGAACTGACTAACCATCAGAACAACCAAACAAGTGCTTATCTTGTTAAATAGGTTATATTATAATTGACATCCACTTAAAAAAATATTCTGATATTTGTTTCTCTTTGTGATCGATTGCGAAGAAGCTGATCTGCTGACAATAGCCTATCATTCAAGCCACACCCCCTGGCGTTAAATGACACGTCTCCTGCATAACGAATTCTCCTCCTTAGTCATGCAAAACACGTGTCAGATCTTAATGATGTCACGGAAGTTGCTGCAGCAATGAAGAAAACGCTAACCCGAGAGGCTCCCATGAACAAACGGATTGTCATGACTCATCGTGAATTGTCATGATGGTTCCATGTGACTCTTTCATTTTATATGCTTCCTGTATGTATGTCCTTCTATCTGTGGTTACATTTACCCTAAAGTGACTTAATATACTTTGTGGGGCTGCGTGTTATGTAGGGACAAGTGGGGGCAATTATATACTGATCCCCGTATTACCAGTGTAGCACATTCCCCCCCCCCCCCCCCTCTGGAAGATTATGACTATGCAACTGCTTGGTGTAGTGCTGGTTACCTAATGTGTACAGGAGAGATGCGTTTTCCCGCGATGGTGTGGGGGTACAGGGCAGACCTCTGGTTCTTCTCTTCATGTTGTCAGCGCCTCCAGACATAAGGGGCTTCAGCAGTGCCTGAAGGGGATCCCGCTATGACAATCCTTAATCTCTCTACCTCTCTCCATACAGACAGCAGCAGAGCCAAAGGTACAAATGAGGATGTCTCTATTTCAGCAGCCACAGCTGATGTTATTGCAGCGTATGCTCAAATTGATAGGGTTCCTGGCTTCTTGATGGTACTGGCCTGTGGGTAATGGTGAGGCCTAGCTGATTAGGTTATATGTTCAGCCCATGAGGGGCTGAGCACATGTCTCACTCCCAGCCGGGAGGAGACGTTCTCCAACACATCCTACCCCATGCAGGGGCAGGCTAGAACTGACTGAAGGACTCACCCCTAAGGGGCCAAACTTCAATCTATAATTTAGGCACTTACTTCCTGTAGCTCAAAGAGGGTGGGCCCAGCACATGCACCACCACTCCTGTCACTAAGGAAGTCAGCATGAGGAGGGGGAAACCCCATGGGATAGCCTGTCGCTGTCTACATTTTATTAGAATTTACATGACAGGAGAAGGTAGAGAGCTAGCTGGACCAGCCCCTGCTATACCAGCTTTCAAAATATATAGTTGATATATAATGTCTATATACTATAACTGAGGTAATCCTCTAAGTGGAAGCCCCTATACGCCAGTTACTACAATACAACTTATATGCTTACCTCTTTCTGCAGTACATTGCAGTTTTATTCCATCATACACAATCAAATGAAGCTGTTTTTGTTTCTAAATGTAGCCAGGTCACCTGTGGTTCCCCGGTCCTCCTTTTCCCTCTCCCTTACCTCCGTCATGGTGGAGGCTGTTGTGGGTGGTGACGGGCTGGCCGGCGGCTACCTTTGCAGGACGTCGCCATATTCATTGGGTTCGCGCATGCGCAGAGGCTCGCGCGTGCGCAGAAGAGTTGTGGCGGCCATTACTTTGAGTGCGGAATGGCAGATGTGGCGCTCCGTAGCTCAGGGCCTTCCCAAAGTTGCGCATGCGCAGATGTGAACAGCGATGGCCATTACTAAGTCGCGCATGCGCAGTAGAGATAGCGCATGTGGCGGCATTAGGAAAGGGCTCCGCAAGTGACTACAATACCCAGCAGCCACTGGGGCTGCTAACCACATGACGCCAGGGAGCCAATCGCGGAGCCAGATCTCCTGCAAGGAGATAGATATATTTGGCGCACTCAGGAAGAACCGGCAGTCGGAGCTGGGACAGAGTAAGGGTAGGTTGTGCATGTGAAAGGAGCAAGTGGCCCCTGCACTAGGCCAGAGATCCCCCTAAGCCCTAGCTAGGCTCCGACTCCCCTCAGCTTGTGGTTGCTGCAGGGACAGCCCCATAGGATAGGGACACGGTCCTGTAGAGCCAGCTTAAGTGGGGGTTACAGCCAGAAAGTGTGGATATCCTGGCCACTGGTGACAAAGGTGAATCACTCTCTGCAGCTAGCAGAGATAAGAGACATTCCAAAGGTGGATCACTCCATGCGGGAGCCATCCACCGCAGAGGCGGATCACGATGTGGGATCACCCTTCTGGAGAAGGGGTCCAAGTACAGCATCTGCGCGCTCGGGTGTGGACACACCCGACAGGTACCTTCACCACAACACGCACACCACCCTTCAACTCAATTAGTGGGCAGCGCTGTCTCACTTGGGTGGGTGGGGGACTCTTGGGACTCCTGGATACACAGTGTTGGGGGAATAAGGTGTGGGGTTAAAGCCCTGCGAGGCAAAGGGGTAGTTGTACCTATTAGTAACCTCTAGAGTGTTAAGAGTTATACCTGTGTCAGTAAATGTTATTGTTTTATACACAGTGTGTGATTGATGTTATTGGGTTCTGTGAGGGGCTCCTCCCACTACACTGGGATCATACACAGGTGGAGGCGCTGCACCGAGAGTATTGTATTATATCATCCCGGCTCCCCGTGGCGGAGGCTTGGCCCCTGTGAGCCAACAGGTAAAGGCAGCACAGTAGCATCCATAGCGTATACCCCCAATCTCACTTGGGGGGGGGTGGAGGGGTGGATACATGGGCTATATATATATATATATATATGTATATATATACTGTACTGATTTTGATTGATATTACAACTTATATAGTTTGCGAATTCCGTTGATATGCTATCTGTGAGGTTTCCCACAGGGGATTATTACCATTAACTATTCCCTCCTTGTGGAGGCTCCTATGCATCTATATCTATTGTACTTCTTACATTATATGTTTACCTCTTTAAATTGTGGCTTTATTCCACTATATACATTAAGATGAGGCAGTTTTTATTTGCATATACATATTGATTTTGATTACCATAATAATTTATATACTGTGTACATATTGTCGATTCACTTTCTGTGAGGCTACCCACAGGGGATCATTACTATTAACTATACCCATTAAGTGGAGGCCCCTATACATACAGTATGTTACTATTGTACATTTTATATACTTACCTCTGTTTGCAGTACACTGCAACTTTACTCCATCATAGCCTTGGAGCTAATCTCACGTTAATTATAATAGTGATACTGTCAGCTACCTCTTCGTCATGATTTTACATTGTATTTTTCTGTTTCTCACTTTTATATACCATGTGGTATGTTTTCTATTAGATTTAGGGAAGATTTTAATACACTCAGGTTTAAATATTATTTGGTAGCAGTTTCAGCAGAAAAGGTGGAAGCCGGCTCAGCCATCTCAACAGTTGAGCTGTTAAGCTGACATGGCTGCGTTATTATTATTAAGTTTGTAATGTGTATTTATTTGAAATTGCAACATGCTCATGGATATTATATTAGGTAACACACATGTGTAATGCATCGCTAACCCATTTGTGTTCCAATTAACTTTTGATCGGTTCCTGGAAATGCGGCGTCGTGTTCATACTGCTAGAGGGCTGAGAGCAGGGAATACATCAGGACAGCATCTCCCTTCCCTGCGCTCCCACAGGGCTACTGTACCTGATGTGGCGATTCAGTTCCAGGAACTAATCAAGTTATCAGAAACCGTAGCATTTGGTACAGAGGTACTCTATGTGTTATTCTCTCATCTAACCCACTGTTTAAATAATCAAGTGCACTTGGCTTAATACTGGTGTAGCCCCGGTCACCTCCGGCTCCCAGAGACCCCCCTCCTTTGGATCAGCGTGGTCGCGGGTGCCGCCGGAGCTAGCGACGGACCCGTCGGCTGTTTCCAAAGGTGGGGGCCGGAGCAGGGAGCGATCCGAGCCGTAGGAGGCTCGGCCGCGCACCCGGCTAGCGGGGGCCGCCATTGTGGATGCGCACGCATGCGCCGTGATCGCGCATGCGTGGTTGAAGCTAGGGAGTTGCGGCAGCCATTAGAGAGTTGCGCATGCGCAGGAGAATCGCGCACACGGCCCCAATATAGGAATAGCCTCCACGGGACTACAATTCCCAGGAGGCTAAGGGTGGAAGGCACCAGGTGCCTCAGAACAGCCAATAGGGCTGGAGGGTTGCCCTGTCAGGGATATGGATACATTTTGCGGGCTCTGAGCACGTTAGGCAGTCAGTGCCAGGCGCAGCTAGGGAAAGGAGGTAGGGTGCAGGAGTCAGTGACTCTCTGCACTAGGCCAGCAGCCCCCGAGGCACGAGATAGCCCTGAGCCACCCAGTAGTGTGAGTAGTGTCAGGGACAGGCCCTAGGTTAGGGACCCTGCCCCTTACTATTCAGAGCCAGTTAGGGACCCAGCGGATGTGGCGCGTCCATCCAGAGGTTTGGGCTCAGACCTTTGCTGTTGCTGCAGCAGCCATCCGGGTGGGATTGCCCCGGACGGTAGTTCCTGTGTTCATCCGCCATCGGATCCTTTGTGAAGCTCCTTGGCAGGCCCGGGCACTGGAGTGCTCAGCAGGTAACCCTCACCAAGTGCACCAACGATACTAAAGTAGATTCACACAGGACCAGTGACTGCGCAGTCACACATATCTATCTCACTTGAAGGGTGGGAGACATATTGTGTGGGGTTACTGGACACGGGGTGGGATCACCTGGTGAAGGGGGTAGCGTCCTGCGAGATGCAGTAGTTAGTGTCTCCTCTAGGGAGGGACACCTGTTGATTGTTATGCATGAGTACAGTTGCACTAGTAAAGGCATTGGTTGTTTTACATACTGTGTGCTGAGTGATATATATTGTTCTGCGAGGACCCACTCCCCCTCTGGTGGGAGCCATCGCAGGTGGAGGCGCTGCACCGAGTACGAGGTTACTCATATTATACTTGCCCCAGGTTCCCCGTGGCGGAAGCTCAGCCCTCCCGTGAGCCTAACAGGTAAAGCACCACATTGACACACTTGCTTAAAGAAGCATATGAATAGCACTGTGGCTATTCTGAACACATGGCACATAAAGCTTGGCCCCCTGCAGATGCACTTACCAGAACTCCCTCCTACTGTCTCTGTACGTTCTCCCTACCTACCAATTAGACTGTAAGCTCCTCGGAGCAGGGACTCCTCTTCCTTAATGTCTAAAGCACTTATTCCCATGATCTGTTATTTATATTATCTGTTATTTATTGGATTACCACATGTATTACTGCTGTTAAGCGCTATGTACATTAATGGCGCTATATAAATAAAGACATACAATACAATACAATACATTTGGTAACATTAGGTTCTCCGCACCTACACTCTATCTGCGATTGGGTGGGGGAATACCCGTTACACTGGGATTACTAAATGCTATGTAAAATAGATATTCCCATTAAGGATCTGTTTTAGTATATTGGGGAATACACTACAGTCAGACCATACCAATTTAGAGGCTGTTAAATGTAGCCTTTACTGCCATATATTATCCTTTATTTCAAATAGTATAACAAGGGATAAAACAGGTTTACACAATCCCTGGGCAATCTATTTGCCTAGATTGGGCACCTGGATCACAATTACACACCCATACATTTGGCTAAATAGCCTTACTATTAAACTCCCAGCTTCATAATCTCGGCTAGTTTTTAGTTTTTTTTCTTGCTCACTGCACTATTTTAAACTTGAGTCACTACTAGATTTTATGTCATTAAAGGTATACGTTTGTTAATAGCCTTATTAGATCATCGATGGGCTTTTACATTAATGACAGCACTACTGTATATCATTCCAAGTGCTAGCTATTAATCAGTTATCAGTTTCCCCATTTCCCACACCTACTTAACATCATAGGTGGTGATTTACTGACTCACAGCATATAGCTCTGATTGAAATATGTCCACTCTCTCTCACAGGTTCATTTTGAGTTTCTATCAATAAAGGCTATATTTTATCCTTTAATGTCAACCACATTTATTACACTTATGTTAGTTATTTTTGATCTCTACTATCGAAAATAATTGGACCACTACCTTTTATTACATATTAATCTATGCCACTAAGTGTATTATCACTTCTATAACATTACCTCCTTATGTACTGTATTGTGGAGTGCACCACTACATGAGGATATCTTTCTCTCTTTTTTCTCCATTTGCATGTGCAATGTAGTCTTTTAGAACCCCTCTACTGTATGTAAGTATTATACAGTCTGTAATTGGACACTCAAAATACCCTCCTCCCTCTACAAAAGGTTAGTGGCTGGCCCGGCAGGATTAACACTGTGGTGGTCCCATTGAGACGCAGGTACCCCCGCAGAGTTAATCCCCCCAGGCCGATGGTGTTTTCGGGGCCATGATTGCATACAGCTTCACGCATGAACATTGCAATGATGACAGTATGTCTGTCTACATTTGTAATGTTCCCAGATTTCAATGTTATCAACACAAATATGTCAGAAAGCAACACATTTAAGAAGGTCTATTGTTTAGTGCACGAACGTTTAAAAATAATAATTCTGCATTAAGTCATGAAACCAGAATCTATCACGTATAGCACTTAACTATAATCTTAACTATAATTAGATATATAGATGTAATATGTTTTTTGGTTATTCAACTTTCACTTTAAGTTGACGACTTCAGTGGCGTTTCCTTGCAATAGTTGGCATTATCAAAGTGTAATAAATAACCTCCTTTGAGTTTGATTAATATGGGCTACAGTGTCTGAAGTTGGCATCACTGTTTTTGAAATATACTTTGAAATTACTAAATCTGTTTGAAATGCTTTCTTATTAAGGTTAAGACATTCTGACTACCAACATTTTATATTAAAATGTTTATAAAAAAACATATTTTTAACATAACGTTATCCTAAAATATTTAAGATATTAATGAACTTTATTGGAAATTACTTTATACAGTAAAATGGTGAATATATTATTTGAAACAGGATTTATTAAAATAGGTTGTTGTAAAGGCAATTTATACTAAATTTATGTTGTTACATGAAAACAAACGTAGAAATTAAAATAATTTGACAAACTACAGTACTGTCACATACAGAGATAAGAGAAAGCTCTTTTGGTAGGAGCGGGAATATAGAGAAACATAATTTTTTAATTTTATCTGACTGTGTTAGAATAGCAAATGTGTAGTCCTGCTTATTGTAATTTTCTTAGGACCAATTTATTCGCTACTAATGAGGAGATACAGTACTTGCATTAATCAAGATGAGTAGCAGGTCACAGTAGATTACTGCATTCATGTCAGCAACGAAAGAAGAGGAGTCAGATTACTGTGAATATAGTGTCATGAAAATAGAACACCTGTTAGTCAAGAAATATGAAAGAGAATTGCAAGTGATGTAAATGTCAGAGATGAAAAAGCATCCTTCTACTAAGAGCAACTGTACATTAATTCATGTATGTCTCATAGTAAAGATATCCAAAAGCTTCCATAGCTTTCAGTGCACAGTATTTAAGTAATAATCCCCTCAGAACAGGGCATTACTGGCCCATAATGCCCTGGCTGGAAGAGTTGAAGGCCTGAAGCGAAGCCGAGGGACTTTAACCCAGCTAAGGCATTATTGGCCAGTAATGACCTGTTATGAGGGGATTATTACTATTATAGGCTAAATGTAGGCTTTTCCAAAATAATAGACACTTTTGTATAGTTATATAGATTTTTTAATTAAAATAAAATGGTAAATACATTAAAGCCCCTCTATAAACACTTACACTGCAGCTATCTATATCCACACACTGCCGCCCCCTCTGTGTACATATATATACACACACACAACACAACAGGTCTACACACACACACACAAACAGCTGTTACACGCAAACTCTGCTGCTACACCCATAAAACACAACAGCACACCACACACACAAACGTTGCTACTGGCACACTGACACACACACACACACACACACACAGCAGCTCTACACACAACACATCAGGTTTACATAAAACAAACTGCTGCTACCTACAAACTTTGCTGCTACACACACATACGCTGCTGCTGCTGCTGCTGCTGCTGCTGCTGCTGCTGCCACACAAACACTGCTACTGCTACTGACACAAACACACACAAACACAGCTGCTGCTGCTACACTGACACACTGCCACTGCTGCTGCTACTGCCACACTGACACAAACACTGCTGCCACACTGCCACACTGACACACACCCATACACACATACAAACACACAAACGCTGCTGCTGCTGCCACACTGACACACACACACATACACACACACACACATGCAAACACACAAACACTGCTGCTGCTGACACACTGACAAACTGACACAAACACTGCTGCTACTGACACATACAAACAAAACACTGCTGCTGCTGACACACTGACACACACATGCTGCTGCTGCTGCTGTTGCTGATAACACACTCACACTGCTGCTGCTGATGATGCTGACACTGACACAAACACAAACAAACACTTCTGCTGCTGCCACCCTGACACATAAACACTGCTACTGACACACAAACACTGCTGCTGACACACACACTGCTGCAGACACACTGACTGACACACACACAGAAACTGTAGCACACACAAATGCAGAGAGCCACTCACTTGCTTTGCAGCTACAGTACACACTCTCTTATCTCCCTCCTCACTGAATCTGTCGGTTCTGTTCTGGAGGGAGGGGGGGGAGTCACTGCCTGATTCTTCCGACGGACCAATCCCCTGCCCTTTCTCAGAGCTGTCCCTACCTATGGACCAATCCCCTGCCCTGTCTCTGACAAAAAAAAGAAAAGCTGATTGGCTGGAAATAAACTCATTGAAATAAACATATTTCAAGCTGCACAAATTCTGGGCATTACTGAAAGAATAATGCCCGGAATTTTTACCAATCAGAGAGCAGGGATTTCAGTAAAGCCCGGAATTTTGCAGCATTAGCCCATAATTCAAAATATATCACTTCTTATAGTATTTAGACATATTTAAGAGAGAAAACACGACAGCTTGCCCAATATCAAACAAGGGGATATCCTCATTGTATGATGTGAAAGTTTGTGAAAAAAAACTATCACATATTTTATTAGTGCCGTCAGAACTTTAGTCAGTAATATTTTATATAGACGTACAGTATGCACATTATTACAAAAGCTAGGCAAAACTGCCAGAATCTGTTCCATGGATTTTCGGCACATTTTTTGATGAACATCGATCCATACACCAAAATCCAAAGGCGGATTGGGCACTTAAAAATACACCCAAATAAATTGTAACCCGAATTTCAGTTTCATAGAAATTTGGAATCGCATGAAATAGAGCATACCGTGGGCATCCATGTCCTCTTTTACTAGTGTCTCTCTCAAGCTATGTATGTACAGACGAGACAATGAGTATTCTAAGGCTTGCCTTAAACTAGCCCGGTTACATGCTGGGTACATGCTGAGTGTAACCTAGCTAGTTTAAGGTAAGTTTAAGGCAAGTTTAAGGCATTTCTGCATTGACTAATGACCCATCGGATTAACACAGCAAGTGTCCTTTGCAGTCCCATTCAGTTTGAATGGGACTGCCAGGGACCCCCGCTGTTAATCTGATGGGCCATTAGTCAATGCAGAAATGCCTTAAACATGCCTTAAACACGACCCAGCATGTAACCAGCATGTACCTGGGTTTTTTTGGCGATTGCCCCTGGTTTGTGTTAGAATAACCGTCGGCACTACAGTATATGTATATATTTCCTCAAACCTCCTTCCAAATAATATACAGTAGGAAGAGATACCTCGGCTCAAAATGAAACACAACTGAAGTACCTGGGAGATATCCTAAGTATATTTAAATGACACATCCCACACTTCCTAAAAGGATTTTCATAAAAACTATACCAAGCTGAAAAGTCTATGGCAACGTGGGAGGTACTGGCAAGCCCGCCAACAGGGAGGGGTCTGCCAGGGTTGGCTTACCAGGACCCATGGGTCAGAGGGCCCGGCCGTCAGGGCCCCCTGCATGGTCGTGCCCGTTTTTTTTTTTAACAATTTTTTTATTTGAGAACAACAAACATTTTGCATGAATACAACAGTGTCATAGGCACATGACATGATTCTTGACTAAATAAAGCATGTTGTAGTCTCAATGAGGGTGTGTTTTCCTAAGTGGGTGGGGGTGAAGTGGGGGAAGGGTGGTGAGGGGAGGGGAAGACGTACTGGGGAGGGGGGGTGAGGTCGGAGTTTTCGGGCCCTTTTTTTTTCCCCTCCTTTTTTTGGGGGGTCTACAGCAGACCTATTCCTGTCGGGCCACTCCAGGGGCCCCAGGTGTTCCGGAACTGTGGCATTTTTTTATGTAGCATTGCCGTTAGTTTGTCCATGGACATCACTTCATCTATTCATTTCAGCACAGTGTTTCTTGCTGGGGCTTTGGTGTTTTTCCAAGCCGCTGCAATTGAGCACCTCGCTGCGGTTAGTATGGCTGTTATTAGTCTACTCATGGGTGGGTCTAGGTCGTCTATTGGTTTGCTCAGCACAAAGGTCAGGGGGTCCAGAGGGACAAGGAGCCCCGTGGTCTGTTGTATGATCACCTGGATCTTGGTCTAGTATCTCTGGATCTCCGGACATGACCACCAAATGTGGGCCATGTCCCCCTTTTGACCACATCCCCTCCACCACAGATCAAGGGTGCCGGGGAAGATCTGACTCAGTCTAGCCGGAGTCAGGTACCACTGGAAAAGTATTTTATATATGTTCTCTTTTATCACTGTGCAAATTGATGTCTTTGTAGCCAGCTCCCAGCTATCCTCCCACTCGTCCATGTCTATCTGGACGTTCAGGTCCTCAGACCACTTCTGCATATACTGGTGGATTGGGGGCACTGTTGCCGACTCCATCCCCCTATAGATCTCTGAGATCAGTCCCTTCTGATAGGAGCCTTTGCGACACAGGGATTCGAATCTGGTCAAGGGGGGGAATTTGGCATTCGGGGCTAGGGAGAGGAGGAAGTGTCTAATTTGCAGGAACTTGAATAGGTGGAGGCCTTGGTAGTGATATTTATCTCGTAGTTCCTGGAAGGATAGTAACCCCTCGCTCTTCAGCAGATCTGCAACCAGGCTTATACCTAGACCTTGGAATTGGTCAAATTGTTTTTTGGAGCACCCGGGCGGGAAGTGCGGGTTTCCAAAGATAGGGATAAGTTGAGATGGGGTAGCTATCAGGCTATACTTCCCTTTGTTTTTGAGCCATACTTCCCATGTGCACCTCATGGCCCCCAGAGCGAATCTCCGTGGTCCCCCCTCCCTTCCTGCCGGGGACCAGAGTTGGACCTGAAGGGTGGCCGGCTCGGCATGGTGGGTTTCGATTGCCAGCCAACATGTAGTGGCTGGGTCGTAGTTCCACACCACAGCCGGTTTCAGCTGGGCTGCTGAATAATATCTGATCACGTCGGGACCCCCACCCCCCCTCTTGTTTTAGGGGACAACATTACTGATCTGGGTACTCTTGGGCGTTTATCGTTCCATATAAATTTGGACATTAGGGCCTGAATATTTTTTAGAGCTGCGATGGGAACGGGGATAGGGAGTGTTTGAAAGAAGTAGAGTAGTCTCGGAAGGATGTTCATCTTAATTGAGAAAAATCTTCCGAACCAGGAGATCAGGAACTTTTTCCATGTCTCCAGGTCTTTTTTAATTTGGTCAAACAGGGGGGGGGGTAGTTGTATTGGTATAGGGAACTGTATGAGTTAGATATTCTAACTCCTAGATACTTAATGTGTGTGGTGCTCCATCGATATTTAAAGTTAGTTTGAAGGAGCTGCCATTATCTTGAGGTGGAAGGGATATATTGAGTGCCTCTGATTTGTCCATATTGACTTTGTAATCAGAGACCGTGCCAAATTGGTGGAGTGACCTTTGGAGATTGGGGAGGGAGACGTGGGGTCAGTATCACGTCATCCGCGAATAGAGAAATTTTGTATTCCGTTTTGCCCATTCGAAAGCCCTTAATGCTCTTATCCTCTCTTATTGTAGCCGCAAGTGGTTCGATTGTGAGGGCGAATAACCAAGGAGAGAGGGGGCAACTCTGTCTGGTCCCGTTTCTTATCTTGATTGGTTCGGAGTATCCGCCCGAGATTTTGACATGTGCTGTCGGGTTTTGATATAGGGCTCTGACCCCCTGCAGGAAGGGACCGCTGAACCCAAATTTCAGCATTGTTTGGTTTAAGAAGGACCATTTGATTCTGTCGAACGCTTTCTCTGTGTCGAGGCTAAGAATCATCGCCCTGGTTCCCCTGAGGCGCACATGGTCTATTATATCCACAATTTTGCGGGTGTTGTCAGATGCCTTTCTGCCTGACACAAAACCTACTTGGTCTATATGAATGAGTCTCGGGGGAATTGGATTGAGCCTGTTTGCCAAGATTTTGCTGTAGAGTTTGAGGTCAGTGTTTAGTAGGGATATTGGTCTGTAATTGCCGCAGAGGAGGGGGTCCCTGCCTTCTTTATGAATGATCGCTAGGTTTGCCGCTGTGATTGTGGCGGGGATCGGCTCTCCTTGCAGAAAGGAGTTAAACATTTCTAGGAGGTAGGGGGACAGAGTCGGCAAGAATGTTTTATAGTAAGCATTGGAGAAGCTGTCTGGGCCGGGAGTTTTAGCTAATTTTAGGGATCCTATTGCTCCTGACAGTTCCTCCTGGGAGATTTCTTTGTTTAGGTTATCTAGTTCCTCGTCCGTAAGGGATGGTAGGTTACACTGCTCTAGATAGTTCGAGATTGTTTCCAGGGATACTGGATCTTGGCCCGGGGGGTGTAAATTGTAGAGGTTGGAGTAAAACTCGGCAAATTCCTGCGTTATCTCCTTCTCTAAGTAGGAGATTTGTCAGTTTTTAGTGCGGATTTTGGAGATTTGGGATTTGACTCGGGCTCCTCTAAGTTTTGTGGCTAGGAGCTTATCCGCCTTATTGCCCTTGTCGAAAAACTTCTGTCTAGTCCATCTCAGTGCATGCTCCACCTCTTCTAGTTGTGTATGTTTGAGGGTTGCCCTGGCTAGGTTTAATTGTTTAAATATTTTTTTGGAGGCTGTGGTATTGTGCTGTTGTTCGAGTTGAACAATTTTGTCTGTTAGTTCTTTCTGGAATTTAAGCTTCTGTTTCTTTTTGTAAGTGGTCACTGAGATTAGGTCTCCCCTGATGGAGGCTTTATGTGCCCCCCAGAGCATTGCTGGGGCTGACACTGATCCCTTATTAATTTGGAAAAAAGTAGAGAGTTTTTCTTTAATTAATAGCTCTGTTTCTGGGCAGTGGAGTAGCGAGTCATTTAACTTCCATCTATATGGATTATTCTTTACGAAGGGTATGGTGAGAGTGAGGGCGTGGTCGGACCAAGTGATTGGGCCTATGTTTGAGTGGGAGGAGGCCTTGAAGATGTTGTTGGTGCCTTGAAAGTAGTTGATCCTCGAGTAGGACTAATGAGGGGTGGAGAAGAAAGTATAATCCCTCTGACCCTGGTGGGTAGATGTGCTAGGGGTGGGCATCCTGGAGTTGTTGATTTATCCCGTGTGTGGGAGGCTACCATATTGATGTCCCCTCCAATGATTAGCAAGGAGAGAGCTTGTTGGTCCAAGGAGTCAAGTATGTTCTGTAGGAACGAGGTTTGGTTATCATTTGGGGCGTATATGTTGAGTAGTGTAATGGGGGAGCCCGCTAGGGAGCCTTGAATAAGCAGAAATCATGCATCTGGGTCAGCTTGGGCTTTGGTTAGGATAAAGGGGACGTTGTTCCTTATCAGGACAGCGACCCCTCTCTTTTTGCTTGGGGTGGATGCAAAATATGCATGGGGAAATATACTTTTAAATTTATTTGGAGGTGTAGGGGAGTTAAGGTGTGTTTCTTGAAGAAAGATGATATCTCCTTTAGATTTTTTAAACTCTAGGAGTGCCAGTTAGGGGGGGTGGTGTGGGGGGAGGGGGGGAGGTGGTGAGGGGGGAGGAGGGGAGTGGGTTAGGGTGTGTGGGTATTTCAAAGCGTTATGGAGACATTTATACAATAATGACCTTTGTTGCTGGAACATGGTTTGCATTCATTATCATTACCATCTTTTGCGTTACAGGGCTGTCTATTCAGCTCTTTTAACTAGAGACCTGTGCACTGCCCTTGAGTCTTAGGACACCGGGTGGGGAGAGGGGAAGAGGGGGGAATGGGGAGGGGGAAGGGGATGGTGAGGGGGGGAGGGGGGGAAGGGGGAGGAAGAGGGCGGTTCGGGGAAGGGGGGGAGGGGAAGGGGGGAGGGGAAAAAGGGGGGGGGAGGGGAGGGGGGTGAGAGGGGGAAAAGGGGGGAAGGGCAAGCAGTGGGTTGGTGTGGTGGGGGGGAGGGGGTGGGGGGAGGGGATGGTGAGGGGAGAGGGAGGTAGTGGGGTGGGGCGTGTGGGTATTTCAAAGCATTATAGAGACATTTATACAATAATGACATTTGTTGCTGGAAGATTGTTTGCATTCATTATCATTACAGTCCTTTGCATTACACGGCTGTCTATTCAGCTCTTTTAACTAGAGACCTGTGCACTGCCCTTGAGTCTTAGGACACCGGGTGGGGATAGGGGAGAGGGGACGGGAAGGGGGGGAGAGAGGGGGGCCAGGTTTTGGGGAGTGCGAGTATAACGAGGCATTTTACAGACATATATGCTGGAGAAACAGTTGTTATCGAAATGTTATTATTACAGGTCGTTGGATCCTAAGATTGTCCAAACATTTCTTTGAGTTAAAGTCCTGATCGCTGCTTACTTAACTTTGAACCCCTAGTGGGGATAGAGGGGGGGTGGGGTGTAGTTTAGGTGGGGAGGCCTGAGTGTGATTATGCCCTAATCTGGATTCTTTGCTGGTCCGTTAATCCCTGCTTATGTCGCTTTTGCATGCTACTGACCTGGGGGGGGCTATGGGAGTGCGGTCGGGGAGGGAAGTAGGGGGGGGGTGGCTAGGGCCATGGGGGGGTTGTGAGGGGGGTACGTGATCTTGCTAGCTCTGCAGGTGTGTGCCGAGTGGGGGTTATTGGGGGGGGGGGAGCCAGGTGGTCCCTGGTGAGGGGGGGGGGGATGACCTGTGAGTGCGCAGGGGGTTTATATGACCTTATTCTCCCGGTCTTCAGGGAAGCGGGCCAGTGGGGGCACTCAGGGGGTCACAGATGAGGTGGTGGGGGCATCCTCCGGCAACTGCCGTGGAGGCCATCCATCGATGTGCAGCCCCTCTGTGTCCGCTCTTGATCGATCATCGCGGCTCTGCGAGGGGGCATCTCTGAGAGAGCGGTGAAGTGGTTGTGTTCCAACTGCTGTCGCCGGGTGGGCCTCCGAAGCCGCTGGAGGAAGCTGTGAGAGTGGAGTTGGGCCCGGGAGTGGGCCCTCGGCCGGGAGACGTCTTCGACCAGGAACCAGGTAGGTCCCCAGGGGTGTCACTGTGATAGTTCAGGGGAGGGCAGGGGGGAGGTGTCAGGTAGGTATCGGGATGCAGGGGGGATGGGTGGGAGGGTGGCGCGGTGGGTGTATGCTCTGGGGGCGCTGAGGGGGGTGGGGAGGTATGGATGGGGGGGTGGGGAGGGGATGGGGGGGATGAGAGGGAGTGAGGGGAGGGTGTGGAGGGGGGGGGGATGGGACACCGAGGAGGGGGTGTAGGTGAGAGCTGATGCTTTCTGCTGGTCGTGTATCCATCTGACCGGCGTTGTTTTCTGCGTCGACGAGGGAGGTAGTTGGACGCTCCACCGCAGGTACTGTAGTCCTCCCTCTTAGGTTGGGGGGTGGCGGCTGGATGTCAGTCGGCGTCGAGAAGAGATGCTCGGCCGTATCGATTTAATCTCCTCTTCACGGTCCGCGGGTGAGGGCCAAGTGGGCGGGTATGATCTCCATCGGGTGTTAGCGTGTCTGTAGGCTCTGGTCTTGGTCTGGTGCGCTGGGGGCCTTTTGGTTTGCTATGCGCTCGGAGGCTCGCGGTACTTCCGCCTCGTCTTGGCGCATTGCAGCCTTGGAGGGGCCTCTGCTGTCCTGTGGTCGAGTTAACCCTAGCGCTTTTTGGAAGGAGGGAGAGTCCTCTGGCTTGGAAATGGTATGATGGCGGCCATTTCTTAAGACGATCAATTTGAAGGGGAAGCCCCAGCGGTAGGTGATGCTGCGTTCTTTCAGTATGTTTATGAGGGGCTTCATCTCCTTCCGTCTAGCCACTGTGACCCTTGATAGGTCGCTGAAGATCTGTATTTTATTTTTGTCTATGTGAAGGTCTCCTGCTTTCCTGCTTGCAGACATAATGCGTTCTTTAGCAGAGTACATATGGAATTTGATTATCACGTCTCTGCGACGGTTTGGGTCTGCAGATTTGGGGCCAAGCGCCCGGTGAACCCTGTCCATTTGTATATCGTGCTCCGGCAGGTCGGGCACCAGGGACCGGAACAGCTTGTGGAGGTAGGGCTGGAGGATCTCAGGGGTGATTTCCTCAGGGATATTTCTTAATCTTAGGTTTTTTCTTCTATCCCTGTTTTCTTGGTCCTCGAGGGTGTCTTTAAGTTCCTCTATGACACGGCCCAATCTTATCACCTCTTCCTCTGTGTGACCCTATTATATCTCTTATTTTGTATTCTTTTTTATCTGTGCGCTTCGTGAGGCCGTTGATATCAGATCTCAGGTTTTCTAGGGCTGCATTCACATCTTCCTGGACTCCTCTCCTCATCTGGACGAATAGTGCATCAAAGTACTGTTTGTTAAGGCCAAATTCTGGCACTTCGCGGTTAGTTGTGTCTGTGTCCTGCTCCGCGTTTGAGGCCTGCATGCCTCTTCAGCGCCATCTTGGGAGTTGCAGTTCGGCTCCGGCATGCGCGCTGCAGGGGTAAAGTACTTGGTGACCGCTTGGTTCTGCATTGCCTTTCCTTTGGATGGCATAGTCCCCTGAACTTAAGTATTTTGGGAGTTTTTTGGGAAAGTTTTGGTGGCGGTGGGTGCTACTGTCGCGGCCGAGTTTATTCTTACCTTTACCCAGTCTCGGCCGCGACAGTAACCGGGCGCGTGCCGGAGTGTCCCGTGCGCGCGCCAAAGCCTCGGAGGAGCGGTCCTCCGATCGGGGCTTCCCCCTCCCGTCTCCGGGTCCGCCGAGTCCCCCGGAACCCACTACCGCCGTCCCCCACATCGCGGGAAACCAGGCTCCCTCGGGGAGCCCTGGGCACGCGCGCATGGGGCGCAGGCACCCGATGAAGCGTGACCGCGCATCGGTGACGCGCGGCACGCCGAGGGGATTTGGCTAGCAAGCCGGGAAATCTCCTGGCTTGCGGAACTAGCCAACTAAGATTTAAACATGTCGCCACTGTATATTTGGCGATTTATCTGCAAGGGTGTTCAGGAGCTCCTCTACAACCCGACCATGCTCTGTGACGTCACCGGAAGTCTCCCGGCCGTGCTCGTTTTAGTAAAAAAAAATCAGAAAAAAGAACATTTCCGCCAAACCCCGTGCGCATGCACAGAGCCGAGGTCTCTGCGCGCATGCGCAGGGAAAGCAGAGTGTCCGGCCTGCTGCCTGTGGGCCTGATCCCCCCCTGCTCCCAACATGGGATGGAGGGGAAGCGCCGTGGCTCACACATAGTAATCTGACCAAGCCGCGCACTGTATAACAAAAATGTGGCATTCGTGGCTGGCAATGCTGTATAAGTGCTTGGGTTGTTTGGGACCTCCATAAAATGAATAAAAAATAACAGAACATTAAAGTGATGCAACTAGCAAGTTGGCAAATGGAACTGGTGATGATGGTGGTGGTGGACACTAGTGAGTTGTGGAAATATGCCTTTGGTGAGTTGGCACTGATGTCAGCTCAGTCAGCCAGCTCAGCTCTACTGCTCCCAACTGTATCTAATCCAGCTATTATCATATAGTTGATTAGCAATAGTTAATTTCACTATTTGTAATGAATGTTGCAGATGCACTGTGTTCTGGATTATTGTTTCGGGAGAACAAGTGACCCAATGTGAAATATGCAGAAATGTATGGTGCTATAGCCTGAGCAAGAATGACCTACAGGAAGTAGGCTTTATCTATGATACAGAGCCTGCAGATACAATAAAAATGGCACACTGTTTTATTTCATGGGAAAGAGAACAGGGCCACTTTAAGATACAGTTACTGTTCACAACACTGAAATCAAAGTAAACTTACCTTCAAACAGTGCAAAACGTGTATAGCAAGCACGGGATTATCCTCCAGTACCCATCGGGCCCTTCATATTTGACATACCACTCCTCCAGCCACTGTTTGGTCATGTTCCCTGTTCAGCTGGTGTCAAGGAACAGTTCTTGCTCCTCCTCCTAGGTCGCTCAGCCTTAACAGGAGGTGCATGTTATCTTGGTCAGTGTCCTTCTATAAAACACATAGTGATAGAGAATTAAAACAGTACAGTAAATTGTATATATGATGTGTAAATAAACACAACATGCAATTATTAGAGTAGGTATCGTATTCACACTCTTGTCTGGAACATGACCATCTATATGTGGTCCATTGTGACCCTATATTCCTGAGGGAACTGCTGCCTCAGGAATATCGGGATGCTCCTAGGGGTCCTGGCAGGCTCTGTGGGGTGTCTCGCTGATGTTTCTGCAATCTTAGAATTGATTAGAAATTTCTAGCAGAGGATGTTAAATTGTTGCTGTTGATTAACAAAGTAGAAAAAAACAAGGGAGATGTTGAATGACTTTAAAGAAATTGTGTCATACAAAACTGTCTCTATCTTCTCACTCTCTGGGTTACTCTATGAAAAAATTATATGTCTTATGTTTTAAAGGTGCAGTAGATAAATATAATTTATTTTACGCCGGAACGATTCCCCACCAATTAAATAATTTAAAGTATAAAACACCTGTTCAATTATTTTACCATACCTGTTTCACCACAGGCATTGAAAAATATATTCACTATACTATCTAACAGACACATACTGAATTGCAATTATCTATACTATAATTCTAAGTTGGATTCCGTCTGTTTGTTTGTACTGTATATCCGAAGCATCGAAATCTCAGAAACGGCACCACGTAGCACAGCGAAACTGTCACTGTACATTCTGCTGCGGATTTGTAGGTCAACGCAACTATCTTGAGCTTCCAATGTGACTCACCTCCCAAATTAGGGACATTCTAAGTTTCCCTTGGTTGTCCAGCAAATCTGTTAGAGCAGGAGCAAGGAGCGGGGGGGGGGGAGGGGTGTGGCTACTAAGGTAGGGGGCATGTCCTTGCCTTTAGCGGGGCTGTGTGTCTCTGTGTGTGATGTGAGATGTGCGGTGGGAGATGTGACAGCGTGGGGGGTGATATGTGCCAGCTAGCGGGGGAGATGTGCCAGCTATCGGGTGGAGATGTACCAGCAGGGGGGGGGGACATGTGCCAGTAGCGGGGGAGATGTACCAATGAGTGTGGAGGGGGGCCGGGAAAATGTGCCACCAGCGAGGGGAGATGTACCAATGGGGGGGGGAAGGGGAGATGTGCTGGTAGCAATGGGACATGCCACAGCAGCATGGGGACATGTGCCGCCAGTGGGGGGGGGGGGTGACATGTTGCAGAAGCGGGGGGAGACACACACACCCACACAGACAGAGACACACACATATACACACAGACACACACAGACAGATAGAGACAAATCTCACCCGCACTACATCCAGCAGCTGGCGGGGAGGAGGGGGCCGGGGAGATTTGCTGGCAGCAGGGGGGGAGACATGTATTCAATATTACATTCCCTGAGCAAAGCCGGGCACAAAAGCTTTTAATAAATAAAACACACAAAACTTCTGGATGCGATTCTGTTTTCTGTCTGCGGCTGGGCCGCAGTGCACAAAGTGTTATTGCATGTAGACCGTAAGACAATAAGTCTTGCTACATAAAGTATGCATGTATGCATGTTGCTGAAGCGCAGTCATGCCCATGTGGCATCCACTCCTACCTCTACGCATTGCTGCACCACAAAGGATGCAGTGTATCACTACAAAATCACACACTGAAACACGGTGGGGTAATTTGAAGAATTCCTACAACAAGGATGTTGTTTCTCTGGATGGACAACTGGGTCTCTGTGATACTGCAAGTGGATGAGACTGGAATACTATGACTGACAACATTAAGACTACAACCTTGACTTCTTTGAGAGGCAGTTAAACGTTCCTCTGCCTTGCCTTCTCGAAGACACTCCTCATTAAGATCATCAATAGAAGAGCATCAATACCACCAATGTCCCACTCACCCTCTACAATCTCAACTGACACACCCCTTGGCCCAGATGGGCTTACAGCAGTACCAACCTTCTCACTGCTGGAAGCATTCCATATTTCTACCATTCCATTAATCTGGGCTCGATGCCAAACTTTCTTCTCCCAAGTAATGCCTCGTGATAAGTTATATTCTGCACTAAGCAGAAACACAAATCACAATATTGTACTTGTAGACTCTCGGTTCACACCCTGAGATGCAAGGGTATTGTGAGATTATTATAAAGAAAGGTCACTCAGAGTTTGTATAAGATTAGGTTTGTTGTTTATTGAATTACAACAAAAATAACCAGAAATATCACAAGCAAAATTGCAAAGATAATAAGCTAACTTTGTAAGCTAACAGCTAACAGTAAGCTAACAGCTAACAGTAAGCTAACAATCCATTCCTAACTATGCAGAGATTTATTTAGTTAATAAGAAAAAAGCAGTGCTAATCACTAAATTAATATAAATTAATTAATTACAAATATGCAGTGATAACAAACTTAGTAGTGCTACTGGAGGAAGGCAGAGTCCAATATAGGTATACTTAAGTCCATCAGTCCAGGAGAGAGTACCACGTTCCTCCAAATGTGAGCAGAGAAGAAAATATGTCCTCCGGCGCATTGACTCAAGTATATTCGTTTTATATAGTCCAAATAAAAAAATAAAAGAAAATAGCAGTATATCAGTAAAGGTTAATTAACCCTTAAAGTTTATACATTTAAATTCATGCACTTATAATTTCATATGGCTTGTGTTGTAATTCTTTACCTATCCGGAGTATCAGAGGTTAATCTAGACAGGCTGGGTCTCCAATACTGTATATAGAGTTGCAATGGAAACAAAAAAGAAAAAAGATCATGGCACAATTCATTTATTACAAAAGACTTGTTTTAGAACAGTATTGCACATACAGCCAGTATAATCAAAAACAGCGTTTTTAGATAGCTTCCCAGCGTATGGCAATAGACTCTCCGCTTTGATGGTAATGTTGCTCACATATTACAGAATCCATGGTCCCCTTCCGTTGTGGGTCCGCTGCACCCGTCGCCTCCGATTTTCTTGAGGGGAGACACTGCACCTCTCCTACTCCCCTGTACCTTGCGCATGGTCAGGGGTGCCGGGAGGAGATATTGCAGCAGCAGTGTCTTGCTCATACTCCTACTTGCATACGGATAACTGCAGGGCCAGCAGCCAATAGTCTCAACAGAGGGGAATCCTCACCACACGTCACACGCCACACGTCACACGTCACAGGGGGCTACGATGGCTCAGTAAGACAAAAATCGAATGCGTTTTGCCACTGCTTTATCAGAGATATGGCGCAGGGTGGTCCACCCTGAGCCATATCTCTGATGAAGCAGTGGCGAAACGTGTTAGAACAGAAAGAGCAGGAGTAGAAGCAGCTGGGCATAGCAGACTCAGGTGATGCAGCTAAAACCAGATCCCAATACGCTAATTCAAAACCTGTCATAGCAGACCACAACAGGCTAGAACTGGGCCATGCTCTGACAACCCTGTTACCGGTCTGACACCTGCATCAGCACACAGCATGTGGAGCTGCATTTCTTGCTCACTCACCTGTTCAAATAACACATGAGCTTGTGCACAGGAAACATCAACAGTCATTACTGACTGGACTGGATACCCTGAGATCAACGACAACTAAAATAGCTGCTGACAAAAATGATCATGGCAGAATATCACTCTATAACAAACAGGCAATAGCTTCCAAATCCTCACTGCTACCTATTTCATGCAAGACAAAGCTACTTCCAAACATCCAAGTTGAAGGAAGTGAAAATATTACACCCTCCAAGTTCAACTCAGACACAACCTGTTCCTCTAACCCAGGCTGAACAACAGTAAGAGAAGCAGGATCCTTACACATTACTCAGCTACAGGGAGTTACAGTAAGACACAGTACTGTGCTTTGGCTAAACCTACTGCTGGTATCAGAAAAAAGCAATTAGCACATCTACTGCTGCTCTACCTGTACTCTTAACTGAGCCTTAATAAAAATCCCTCCTCAGTTTCCCAGGAGGGGCACCAGCAGAATCTCTCCTACCCTGCCACCACTCTCAAAACAAAATTAAACCAAGACAAAAAGAACATAACAAATGTTCTCTGCCTGCCTTCTGTCTCACTCCCTGCCCACATTACCCAGTACCAGTCCAAAACGCCCTGCTCCCTTCCCTCATACTCACACAATCTGAGGAGCTTAGTGAATGCACCCTCTAAACTATTTAAAAAAAAATTCAATGACAAATTTAATTTACAAAATCAATCAGCGGATTTAATGAAATTCGTTCAAAGGAAGGGAGAATAGGGAGAATGATGGCAGTTTCAGGAACATTCACTCAAATGTGTTACTGTCTAAACTGCCTCCAAATATTCGTCTGTGGTTCAAATTTTGGTAAAAACACCTCATGAGAATTTGCATTTCGGATTTTAAGCATTCGCCCATCTGTACTAAGGATGACACTTTTAAGAACTTCTATCTCTGCAACATCTTTTCACTTACAGTACAGTATGTTACTAATGTTTGTAACCAAAATGGAAGTCTCAAATTATTTAATGTATTAATCCTTCTTTTTCAGCTTGAAAATAAAAATAATATTAAAACAAAATAAATAATAAGGATGGTTAGATTTGCAGGTTTGAAATCGGAACTTGTCAAACTTCGAAGTTCGTTCAGAAGCTTGAATTGAAGTTTGCAATAAATGTTTTAATCAATAAAAAAATTGATCCACAGAATAACCAAAAAAAAGCGCACCCACTAATTTATACTGAATGTTTTAATAAAAAGAATACATGAACTTTTGTGGAAAAGTTTAAAAAAATGTCTGCTTATTTTTTGCTTTTACCAATATTTTTTTTTTTATAAATCTAACACTTGTTGGGTGGGATTACAAAAGAGATCACAAAAGATGGAACAAAGGACAAGACTGGAACAAGGGCCTCAGACAGTCACTATGAGGGTCTGGGTTAGAAAGTGATCCAGTCGTCAAGATATGTATTGGGAATTGTGGGCATGTAGTTGTTAAATGTGTATGTGGAAGTCATTTTATAGGAAACACAAAGTATGTTTCAAAAAACAGTACCATTGCTTTTATTCTCTAAATTGTAAGAAGCTGACACTTTAATAGAAAATAAGAAGTATGTCAATGTCGTTGTCTAGAAATAGGGTGTCTACCTGAAATAGTAAACAGTCAGAGACAAAAAAAGTCATCCAATAGGGAATAAAAAGTCACAAGCGCCATTTTTTAGAGCGATTCACAAAGCTGTGATAAGTTTATAGGAGTATTAAAGCTCACCATATTTTTTCACCAGCTAAAGGCTGGCGCAAAAAATATTGAGACATGCATAAAAGAATGTATTTTTTTCAGTACTGGTATCAATCCTGAATCCGGTGGGGATCTCTGGGTTGTCCCTGCGGATGTCCGGGTGTCCTCGGGTGGTACCCTCAGGTGTCTAGGGGTCTATAGGTTGTCCCCATGTGTGTCTGGGGTCTCATGGGGTCTGGGGGGTCCCTGGGTGGTCCCACGGGGGTCTAGGGGTCCGTTGTTGGTTCCCGTGGGTGTCCAGGGTTCCCCGCTAGCCTACGATACCAATCCTGTGCCGAATAAAAAAGATGAAATATATTAATATAAATACACCCCCCCCCCAATGCATACAGTACAATAATGGTCATAATTACTATTATCTAGATATGGGTAATAGTGCATTTGCACATTTAAAATAAAACATAAACCTGCAGCATAAAGTAAATAAAACTTGCACTTACCCCTGACATGATGAAGGCTGTACTCATTCTCATCACCGTCCTTGTCCTCTGTGGGCATCAACAATACAATAAAAAATACAATCTAATGGCCCCTAACCTCTTATTCACCTTTGCGGTTAGTTACCGCTATATTAATTAAGGTGTAAACACACCCTCCCCCGCTATCCACCCACCCAACCCGGGGACACCACCCCCGCTACCGATTGATTGGCACAGTGTTAAAGCATGCCCATATAATATGGGCATGCTGTAACACTATAGCAATAAATGGAGAAGCTAAAAAAAAAAAATAGGCGGATTTATAGCGATAGAACTGACACAAAAAACAGGTCGAACAAAAAAAAAATCGGCCTTTAAAAAAATGGCGGACATTCTTAGTTAATCCCGTTTTTGGCTTCATGCTTTAGTGCACGATAAATATGTGCATAGTCAGGCGCTAATGCACTGATTTTATCACTGCTTTGGGAATTGGCCCCTCTGTCTCTGACGAGTTCGTGAGAGAAGGGTTTGCTAAGAGTTGGATTGAGGAACAGGTGGCTAAGGAAGAGATTGAGAAAGTAGGTGATGATGAGTGTTGTGTTGAGGATAGTGTGTTTTGCTTGTAGTGCACAAACTGCATCTGTTGGTGATGATGTAATCATAGCTGTTTATGGCCTTGGTGGTAGCATGAGTGAAGGAGATGATGATGATGATGATGATGATGATGATTATAATGATAAAGTGTCACTTTTTCTTCCTTCAATCTGCATCAATTTGACGTGAAGAAAATCTTGTTTTGAAATCTGCGCTAAATGCAAGTAGAACAAAAAAATACTGGGGTTGAAGCCCCAATTAACCAATGCTACAGAGCTTTTAACCCACTGTTTTAAATGTTATAAAAATCTTTCTGCTTGGGAGACCAGGTCACGTGATGTGGTGAATGCATGCTCGAGGCTATGTATATTAACCCCTAGATGGCAACCGGTCTAGCAGTGGCATAGAGAGTTGTAAGGGGGAGTCTTGAAACCCCTCCAGACCTCTCTGTCAGCCTAAGCTATAAAGACCCTGAATGCCTGGGGCAGCTCTCATACAGCAGCAATAGTACTCACGTATTTGCACGATACACCTGGCTCTGTGTGCTCCTTTGCTGTTTTGAAAAGTAGAACAGGCACCTATACCGACGGGGACAGGCAGACCAGCGGGCACCACGATGCGGGAAGAAAGTTTCTGAGGCCGGACTGTGCTGCATACAAAAACCTTTATTGAAAAATGGTTAAAAAGAGGAGGGGAGGCATACCCCTGCACCTCTAACGCGTTTCACCCTGCAATTGGGCTTTTTCAAAGAGTAACATACTCGTGTCTGGTGAGCTCTGATATACCGGATGTAGACCGGACGTGACGTCACCCAGCCAATGGACTGCCAGTATGCTGCGAACAGCATGATGGGAAACTGAGTCCCTGGCTGGAGGGCGCTCGCGCGGCATACAGGGGCATCAGTGTCATGCGCAGTAGAAATCGAAGGGATTAAAAACAAAGTAAATTCATCTTGCGGTCCACATATAGCTATACTAACAATAGATGTTAATTAATCAATTTAATATATGTCTTAAACGGCCGGTGATATATATATGTATGTGGTAGTATATAAAAAAGATTATTCAATTGGCTATATTTTTAACTATGGATAGCAACTAGTGATAATAATTTTAGGTTAAAAACAAGTAATAGCAAGGGGTAATTGTTATTTCCAAATAGCATGAATCATAATATTCAAATGAATTCATAACCAAATAGTCAGTACATATATGTGGAAAGCTCAAATAATTCCTAATCAATACAAAAATAGAAAATCTTGATATTACTAACACCAACATAATTCATAGTTAAAGTTGAAACATGAAGGGCAACAATTGTTATGCAATTCTCGATCATTGAGAGAATGATTGATATTAATAATGATTTTTACATCAACACCAATATGAGTATTAGAGACCTAAATGGATAATGTGTTCTCAAATAATGGGAAAAATGGAAGGGGGGGGGGAGAGGGGGGAAGGGGGGGGGGAAGGAGAAAGGGGGATTGTGGGGAAGACATGGTGGGAAAGTTGGAACACGACTTGCTTATATGATCCAGAGTATATATTAAATAATGTATACAGTATTATCATGTGACAATCAGATTAGATATATGTCACCGGCCGTTTAAGACATATATTAAATTGATTAATTAACATCTATTGTTAGTATAGCTATATGTGGACCGCAAGATGAATTTACTTTGTTTTTAATCCCTTCGATTTCTACTGCGCATGACACTGATGCCCCTGTATGCCGCGCGAGCGCCCTCCAGCCAGGGACTCAGTTTCCCATCATGCTGTTCGCAGCATACTGGCAGTCCATTGGCTGGGTGACGTCACGTCCGGTCTACATCCGGTATATCAGAGCTCACCAGACACGAGTATGTTACTCTTTGAAAAAGCCCAATTGCAGGGTGAAAAGCGTTTGAGGTGCAAGGGTATGCCTCCCCTCCTCTTTTTAACCATTTTTCAATAAAGGTTTTTGTATGCAGCACAGTCCGGCCTCAGAAACTTTCTTCCCGCATCGTGGTGCCCGCTAAATGCAAGTACAATAACTGGAGCAACAGTTTTTAATATCTGACACACCTTGGAACAGAAATGATGCAGTACATCCTGTTCATTGATACACAGAGCAATGGAATTTTACTCTATAGCTGAGATATCCATGTTTCAATTTATTATACGGTACTGTATATGCACATTATCTCAATTTCCACTGTTTTCTATCATTATTAGAGATGTGTGAATGTGTCTGAGTTCAATTCACAAAAATGTTCACAAAATTTGCCTCTTCACACAAAATTTTGTGAGTTAGCATATTTTCTAATTTCATCTATAGATTTAGCTAGATTTAGCTAGATTGTTGCCATTTGAAAAAAAATCCTTGTGTCTCTCATTCTCAGGAATTAAAAAAAAGTATACATTGACAACTCTTTCTAAAGTCAAGGTCAGCAGTGTGCAAACTGGGGAGCGCGATAATTTGTAAGGGGGGCGCAGGCAGTTACAGAAGCCCTGCGCTCTTCCCCCGGCATTTAAATGAAATGCCAGGGAAGGTACGAGGCCTCTGTAACTCACTTACCTGCTCTCTGCGGGTCTTCGGCGATGCGTCACCATGGCAACACGCGTCAAATGACGTGACGGATCACGTGATGTCACATGACCCACGATGTCATTTGACACCGAGTCATTGGGAGAGGGGGGCTCAAACGCTTGGGCTCCCAGGCAGGGGGGCGCAGCTCAAGAAGTTTGCGCACCGCTGCTCCAGGTGAATGTTTGTGAATTTTGGTGATATCACTAAATTTTCATGAACTTGTGAGACATTTTAGAAATCTCTAATGTTGAAATTGTGTGACAGGCATATGTGCAATGTCTAAGTGTTTACTGCATCACAATTTGCTCATGTCAATAGCTATTGTCACATTAATTGAGAACTGTGGAGAATATTAATTAGTTATCATACTGTAAATATTGTTTATAATTTTAAAACCTAATTATGTTTACTATTGAGTGGAAATGTCAGTGACAAGATAAAAAAAAAGTGCAGTCAATGGTCTTCAAATGTATTTGAGTTTTGTAAACAGTTGTACAAGAAGGGTAAAACTACATCTCATCAGCAATAGAGCATGATTAACTACTGTAATACCTAAATAATTTGTTTCATGGACACTGCCACTATTATATTAGTCATGTTTCTATGGTATTCCTTTCCAAAAGATTGATTACCCTTGACCTAATGTTAGTCCCAGGAAAACAAATTAAAAGCAATAATAAAGCAGGAAAACTCATTAGACATACGGTAGAGGCTCAATAACAATGTCCAAATCAGTCTGATATATAACATGGCAGCTGACCCTGAGGATAATATTATCAACTAAGGACATGACCTGTCTTTTCCAATTACCGAAAATATAGTTTCCTGAAAGATATTCAGTTTAATTACTGATTTTCCTGAAACCATTCTCCCCCACCTTTCCTTTGTTGCTTGACCTGTGTTCTTCAAACTGTGTATGTTGTATTTATCCATACAGTTAGGAAAAGTGCTTAAGACTCTAAACAAACAATTATAAACAATCTGTGTGACCCTAACATTTCCCTATAACAGCGGTTGGTGCTGCTGGAAAAAAAGACTGTTGCAAGTCCAGGAAATGGTGCCAAAAAGAAATAAGAAGCAGCGCAACCTCAAGAAAAACAAGGAGAAATTGGGTAGACTAAAAGGAAATTTATATAGTGAGGCACGTTCACAAAACTCTATTCAAGAACAAAAGATGGCAAGATATACACTCACATGGAGAGTACATCGAATAGATATCTTTTGTAATATGTCTCTTTTATTATTCTTATTCATAAAGATTTTCACATGCAAGGAAAACAAAATAGCCTAATATGAATAAACATTTAGAGAAGAATTCAGGGAAGATTACCTAACAACTCACAACGTGATGATTCTTTAAAACTTTGTAAAAACATGACAATACTGTATGGAGCCAGAGAGCACAGAAAAGAACTCCCTTCTTTCTTGTGTAAGTCCCTGAGTGAATGCCGGCATTTGACACCACTTCGGATATTTCCTGTCCTTCTCCGAGTCTCCCGCCACCTATGCGTTTCACAGGTGAATCCTGCTTCCTTAGGGGATTGAATCCTATGTTTCTTCAACACTCTTAAATAGTCCTATTTCTTCACCCTATCACTCCAATTTCTAACATGAAATCTCATAAAATTACAAATATAAAAATTTAATACACATTTTATTAATTTTATTTAAACTTTAAATCAGTACTTAAAACAATACTCATGGAAAAAATGAATAAAAATGATACAAATGATATACAAAACATAGCAGCTTATATGAATATTAAGAAATTATATTTAATCATTCCTACAAAATTGTAATTTTTCACCATATTAAAAGTTACCACATCAATTTTGTTTTATTTTATAAATGTATCATTTATTTCACCTTTAATATTAGTTTTGTTGTATTACTCTTTCACTTTAACTTTCTGATATTCCTTCTTTACTAACGTTGTGACCATTTGAGCCATTAAAGTGGCAGGCCTACCAAATAATTTTATTGTACTGTATTGTTTGTGGCAACGGAGGACATGGACGTGATGAGGATGATGACGGCCTTCATCGTGGCAGCCTGGTAGGGGTGAGTGCAAGTTTTATTTATTTTATTTCTGCTTGTTAATGTTTTATTTTAAATGGGCAAATGCACTATTAACCATATTTGGATAATAGTAATTTTGCCCATTACTTTATTGTATCTGCTATGGGGGAGAGGAGTGTATTTATTTCCCGTTAGGTAATGAAGGTATTTTAAATGTATTTTATTTGTATATATTGGCTATATGCTAATGTATACCATATACAGTACATTTAAGTTATGGTATGTGAAAAAGGCAACAAAAAACCTCCACCGTTAGCATATAGGCAATATGGGCTCCATGTGAATTCATATTCAGGCAAAAGGTGACACATTGTGTGCTCATTTGCATGTCATTTCCCAGAATCCCATGCTGCGGTGGAAGCACTGTATGCCAAGTGATAATGGTTGAAAGGCAGGGTTACAGACTAAATATATATATATACTGATGCAGCTACCAGTATTAGAACACTTACCTGAGAAATTCCTGGGAAATTCTGGGGCAGTGTCACAGTAAATGCCTCAACATTGCCTCAACATTTCTGTGAGATTCTTAATGGCCCATCGGATTAACACAGGAGGGGGTTCCTGCAGTTCCTTTCAGTTTGCAGGGACCCCCTCCTGTGTTAATCCTATGGGCCATTAAGAATCTCACAAAAATGTTGAGGCAATGTTGCAGCAACGTTGAGGTATTTACTGTGAGACTGCCCCAGAATCTACCCAGGCAGAGTTCTAATACTCGTTGCTGCATCTGTGTGAATATATATATATATATAATAGTTACATAGTTACATACATAGTAGATGAGGTTGAAAAAGAGGTACGTCCATCAAGTTCAACCTATGCTAAATGATTACAATTGTATATTATTTAATGACTTATACAGGGGGAATTGGGATACAGAAAAGAAAAAAAAGGAGGCACATGCGCAAGGCTGGAGCGGATGGCAGCATAAAACTAGAGCTCCATCCCCCACCTCCCATAACGTTACAAAAACGGCAATAATCAGCGGAAAAATTCACAAATAAAAGCAAGAACAGAGTAAGGGATACTTTCACGATGGCCCCACTATCAGCAAAAAAGAAAAAAGAAGGCGATTTAAGAAGATATTTGGGATGCTCTACCCCACGAGGCGAGGCCGCCAGAGTCAACGGCAGGATCCGACTCAGAGAGGGAAGTGGACCCCCCCCTACATCAGCCCACCCAGATGCCTGTCCGAATATGCGATTTTGATCGCTTATATCAAGATATGAAAGACATGATATATGTCGGACTTCAGGATTTAAAAAAGGAGGTCCAAGGACTGGGGGAGAGAACAGGAGCCCTGGAGGAAAAGATGGCGGCCGCATCCAAACAAATAAAAAAAACAGATAAAAAAACCACACATATACAAAACCAGATTGCGGAGATACTGGACAGACAAGAAGATGCCGAAAATCGAGACCGCAGAAACAATATCAGGGTGCGCGGCGTCCCAGAGACGATTACGGATGCAGAAGAATTCATAACCAGATGGCTGGAAACCATATTGCCCGACATACCTGCGACAGAAAGAGCGATGGATCGCTGTCACAGAGCCCTTAGAAGCCGCCCAGCAGCAGCAGATCAACCGCGGGATATTATAGCAAGGTTGCACTATTTTAAAACCAGAGAGGCTATCTTTAAATATGCAAGAGCGGAGGGGGCATGCCGGTTCGAGGGAATCGCTATCCAACTGTTCCAAGACCTATCCCCGATCACTCTCACGAGGAGACGAGCACTGCACCCTGTCACCAAAATACTGAGGGACCGGGCAGTGCGATACCGTTGGACCTTTCCGTTCGGCCTGATGGTTATACGGAACGGAAGGGCCATATCTATAAAAGACCCAGGAGAAAGCGAGGAATTCCTACATAAACTGGGACTGAAGGAGGGCCAAATACAAAGTCCCAGGAGAGAGGCACGAGAGGATCCAGAGTGGAGCACCGTGGGAGCGCCAAAATCCCCTGAGATCCGATGAGCCCCCCAGTTCCCTAAGGCTAACTAAGTCCAGTTGACTACACTTACTGTTTAAAAGTTGGGGAGGTGATTCCCCCACCAGTTTGCAAAATAAAGAACTTGCCACAATGTCTGACAATGTCGCTACCCTGCTGGTAATGCCACTAAGAGGTCTTCACTGGTTACCTGAAAAAGAAAATTCAAAACCTTACCTGTAGCTGCAAATGGCGGTCCGAGGTGGAACGCAAGGCACCCAACATGGCGCCTCAGAGAGCGGCTCACCGCATGGCTTCGTTGCGGAAGCGGAGGACTTCCAGACGCGGGAGCAGGTGAGGAGACGTCCTTCTTCGCGGGCTAACTGGAGGAAAATGGCGGCTGACGGAAATGCGTCACCGGAAATGGACCGGACGCCATCTTGGAGGAGGCAGCCGGGAAGACAAGCCGGAAAGCATCATTGCTCAGCGCCGGAAGAACACAATACTCTGCAGCCGACCGGCGCACCCTACTAACTAGGAACTAATCCACTGTCAGCTCTTATGGCGGCAAGCAGCGGCAAGCAACGGAAGGGACACTGATCTACAGCGAGCGCAGGGAGTAACGGGACTGACCGGACAATGGAGGAGCGGAGGGAGGGGAGACCCAACCGGTTACCCAACTGATAGCAAGAGATAAGAGAGGCGGGGACATAGCATTACGGGCTAATCAGAAGCAGGCTTTAAACAGGGCTGCAACACATACAACACACAATTTAGCTCAGAGCCCACAGCTGGATACCCAAAGAGACCCCCCCCCCCCCAAAACAAAAACAAAAAAAAGGGCACACCACTAGCTACCAAGTCAGAACCCCAAAACAACAGAGGGCTGAAACATGCATTGGCACTGAGGCAGGCAGGAAAGCACAAGGGAGGCTAGCAAACAGGGGCAAGCAGTTATTCTATACAAGTTACAAGTTACACTTTAATTGTTAACGTTTGTAGTTGAACTTATAGTTGACAAACTAAGTTACACCAAGTTGCCGTTTCACTATTTCATTATTACACCGCTCAGGCAAGGGAGGAGGGGGGGAGCGCTGTCCCCCGTGAAGGCTTTGTATATGAGTCTCCACATGGGCGTGGGAGAGAAGACCCACGAGTGGCCCATGGAAGTCCCATTTAGGCCAGCCGAGAAGGATGGGAGAGGGGGAAGGAGGGCCATCCCGAACTCCATCCAGGCTGTACGCCTGAAAAGGGCAGAGAAGGAGATTGGGGGAGCTAGTTCTCGCCCAATCCCCGGAATGTTACTACATGTTGAAATGAATGTTGAATTGTGTTTTTTTATGTTTCCCCAGTGTGTTTCCCTCTGTATCCCCATGCCATGGCTCCAGATTGCTGACAAGCGGAATCAAGCACAGGAACACCCGACACCCTCTTCGCTGACACCAGAGGCTCAGACGTTTGCTTACGCAAGAGTAAAGGTTTGGAACTGCAATCATGAATAAAGGGATTACTATCATATCACATAATGTGAAAGGCTTTAACAATCCAGGGAAGCGCAGACTAGCTATGACGGACTACAAAAACACTGACCCTGACATCATCCTCTTACAGGAAACACATTTTTCTAAATCTACTGCACCGACACACTTTATTCGAACAAATACCCAGTATGTACCTGGCAGATACCTGGAATGCGCCGCTCCTCACCTCTGACAAGCCCCGTTGTGTTTGCCTTCCCAGCCTGGGTTCATGCCTGGCTGATGGGCGGCTGATCTGTTAAATGATAATGATTAGGATTTAATAGGCTGCAATGCTTCGCGTGCCTACCAGATGGCATAAATTCATGAATTGTAATGCAGTATATATATATATACTGTGCAGTATTGCAGCCAGCGGGAATAAAATGCTTCAATCCCTGCCTGGAAAATACCTCAATGCACTCGGGCAGAAAACAGTCACAAACCTCAATACACCCGGGTATACCCGAATTCGTGGGACTAGCCGAGCTCGAATAAAGTGTGTCGCCAGTGTAACTCACCGAAATTTATTGATTATAGATTTAAGAACTGGTTCTCAGCCTCAGCCACAAAAAAAAAGAGAGGGGTAGCCATTCTGGTGCATAACCGTTTGCCCCTGACGATTAAGACCATTAAAAAAGACTACAACGGCCGATTTCTCATTTTAAGCGGTGAAATAAGAGGTCAACCAATCACGCTGGCAAATGTTTATGCTCCGAGTGAAGGCACGGAAGCTTTTCTAGAAAGATTCTTCGCTGTACTCCAGAGATTAGCGCAAGGATGTGTAATACTGGGGGGCGACTTCAACCAAACCCTAGATCCTATGCTAGATAGATGCACCCCGGGCGGTAAAAATAGCTCTAAGATAAGACAAACTTGGAATAGAGGGCTGCGCACCAATAACCTACTAGATATTTGGCGAGAACAACACCGACAAGATAAAGGTTTCACATTCTACTCCCACCCCCATGACAGATACAGTCGGATAGACTACCTGTTTGTATCCAGTAGAATGGTTTCACAGATCTCCCACACGGGCATCCACGATATTTCGTGGTCAGATCATGCACCGATTGAGCTGCGGTGCACTAATTTTAGTCTAGACAGACCAGGAGCGAACTGGAAGCTCAATGAAGTTTTACTAAAGATCCCCGCAATTGCACAAAATGTGGGGGATAAAATCAGGGAATATTTTCAGGAGAATTTAGGAAGTGTGACTTCGCAGGCTACCTTATGGGAGGCCCATAAGGCGACTCTAAGAGGAGAGCTCATGAGGATTGCAAGCAGGCGAAAGAGGGAGAAGGACAAAAAAATCAATCAATTACAAGCAGAATTGGCAGTCCTCTCAACTCGACATAAAAAGAATAAAGACGCAATGACCCTTAAGGAGTTGCTAGACACTAAAACTAAACTGAATATTTTGTTGACCTCCCGCGCTGAAAAAGAGCTGACATGGACTAAGCGGAAATATTTTGAGAAAGCAAACAGGCCAGATACCCTACTTGCCAACAAACTAAGAGACAAAAACCAAGTCTCCCAAATTCAGACAATTCGAACAAAACAAGGGGACCTGACCTCTGACCCTAAAAAAATAGTCAATGAATTTAAAAAATATTATGAGACCCTATACGATGGGGCGAAGGTGGCACACACGCCAACCACACAAGCACGGCTAAAGACGTTCTTGGCTGAGGCACAGCTGCCTACAGTGACCAGAGAGGAGAGGGACGCACTACAGGCAGAATTTACTATCGAGGAACTCCTAGAGGTAATGAAGTCATTGAAAGCAGCCAAGGCCCCAGGGCCAGATGGCTTTTCCAATCTCTATTATAAAAAAATTCGTAAAATATTAGCTCCTCATTTACTAAAACTTTGTAATTCCTTCTTGGATGGTGCCCCCATCCCGAGCTCGATGCTCCAGGCGTCTATCTCAGTAATCCTCAAACAAGGAAAAGACCCAGCGGACTGTAAAAGCTACAGACCCATCTCGTTAATAAACTCGGATATAAAAATCTTTTCCAAACTGTTAGCTAACCGCCTTAACCAGGTGTTGTCCAAGTTGGTCCATCCTGATCAAGTGGGGTTCATATGTGGTCGACAAGCAGCTGATAACACCAGACGGATTATTGACTTAATTGATCTGGCGCAGAAAAAACGTATCCCGTCTATGGTGCTTAGTCTAGATGCTGAAAAAGCGTTCGACAGAATTGACTGGCCCTACTTGAGGGCGACGCTTGGGGCGTTCGGGTTGGGAAGGAGAATGATAGAGGCAATTCTCGCTCTGTATCAGGGACCGACGGCGAAGGTCAGACACCAGGGCTTCCCCTCTGAAGAATTCCAGATAAAGAGCGGCACCAGACAGGGCTGTCCCCTGTCACTCCTCCTCTTTGCGCTTTGTATTGAACCTCTGGTGGCGCACATCCGTCTCAATCCAAATATAACAGGCATCCAAATCAGTGACCAGCCACATAAGGTGGCCCTGTATGCTGATGACGTGATACTCACACTATCACAGCCCCTCACCTCTCTGCCGAACATTTTCCAATTATTAGGGGAATTTAATACAATATCGGGATTTAAAATTAACCAGGCAAAATCAGAAGCCCTAAATATCAATTTACCTAAAGTTACTGAGAAATTGATCACGGTAAATTTTGAATTCAAATGGCAAACCTCCTGCATAAAATACTTAGGAATAAATATCACAAAACAATCAGACACCCTCTATAAAGCGAATTACCCCAGATTAATTCGGACACTGAAGGAGGACCTCCGGAAATGGGCAGGGTACAACATATCCTGGATCGGAAGGATCCAATCACTGAAAATGAATCTCCTGCCCAGGATACTGTACCTATTTCAGACTCTTCCAGTCCCTATAAACAGGGAAGAGATCCTTAGGTTACAGTCCGCAATGGTGAAATTTATCTGGGGTAATAAAACCCCCCGCATCAAAACTAGCATACTAATTCGACCCACTACAAAAGGAGGACTAGCGGTACCTTGCCTGTTGTCGTACTATAGAGCGGCCCAATTAACTCAAATCATCCAGTGGCATACCCACCCTAGTCAGAGGCGCTGGGTAGCACTGGAAACGGCCTGCTGCGCCCCGGTGGCATTGCAGGACCTGATCTGGCTCCCAAATAAGGTCCGCAAGGACTTCACAAACCCGCTCCCCGCGGTTGTCAGCTCTTTGGCAGTATGGGACAAAAGCAAATACAAACACGTCTTGATGAGACAACACTCCTTGATGACCCCAATTTTGGGAAACCCTGATTTCGCTCCGGGCCTGCAGAAAAGAGATTTTAGTACATGGACACAGAAGGGATATACTCGCCTTCGACACCTGGAGGGTAGAATATCTATCAAACCGTTTGAGCAAATTAAGTCTGAAAAGTTGATTCCAAATTCAGAATTCTTTAGATACCTCCAGCTAAGAGCTTTCTATGACAAATTTCCCATTCGCGCTACACGCACTAATTTTGAACAGCTCTGTTCTACTGGAACAGGAACCAAGGGACTTATCTCTACAATGTATAAAGCGGTGGTCTGTCTGACTCCTGACGCTGACATGACATTAAAATATAGGAACAGATGGGAAAGAGATCTAGGAGACACATTAGAGGACAAAGACTGGGATCAAATCAGCCTGGCGGCAGCTAAGAGCTCAATTTGCACGACATTAAAGGAGAACGCGTATAAAGTCCTAATGAGGTGGTATCTGACTCCAACACGATTATCAAAGTTTGTCAGAGGTTACCCCCCATTGTGCCCTAAACAATGTGGGGAGCAGGCAGACTTGCTACACATGCTGTGGGGCTGCACCAAGGTACTCCCAATCTGGGAGGAGATCAGAAATTGGCTTCAGAGAATTCTCGATTGTACGATCCCTTTGGACCCCTGTTTGTTTCTGCTGGCCAGACGCACTCAGGGGCTAAACAGGTCGGAGCACAAATTAATTGCACATTTTGCAACTGCCCTGAGGTGCGAACTCGCAGCATTGTGGAAGCAACCGGATATACCAAACATCCCAAAAATCAGAAATCGAATTTGGCACGTTTGCCGGATGGAACAGTTAACGAGTCTGGTTAACGACACCGGCACAAATTTTCTCAAAGTCTGGTCACCATGGCTAGACCTGAACGATATCCCAGGGGTCAATGCCTCCAATATACTGCTTTAATAGATGTAGGCGCGTTCTCCTTGGATGGAGTGTAGAGGACAGAGAGACATAGACCCTTATCAAAATAAGGGGATAACTAAATAGGGTAGAGAGAAGGATAAGCAAGGGCCAAGATACAGCAGAAGAGTTCAGCAGCCAATGCTACGACTGCAGTCACTGTGAGATCTTTCGGACCAGATGTCCTCAAAGCCCAAGAAGTCCAGGATTCAGCGAGAACCACAACCTCTATGATGCGCCCAGCTGAGGTGAAATCGTTCGGTGGCAGCTTATTATTGAGCCTAGATAGGTGTTTAACCTGTTTGTCAGGATTTTGGTAAATATCTTAATGTCCACGTTAATTATGGAAATATACAGATGGAACTTAAGTTTATCTAAGGCCACAAGGTCCCAATGTACCAGTGTGTGACTACAGCCAGAATCCACCAACTCCTCCACCTTAATTCCTTCTACTTCCAAAGATATTAGGAATTTAGTTCTGGCAGGGTCTATCGCCTTGCCCAGGGTCAGTAAGCGTGAGCATAGTTACAGTCCATGTGGGGACAATGGCGAAACATGTGTCCATACTCATCACAGGAAAAACACACTATGGGTTCCGAAGTGGACACCGACTCCCTTCTGGCTTCCGGAGTCTCTTGTATGCCCCCATGGGACACTCCCCTGGTAGGGCCTGGTTGGCGCGTACTAAATCCCATATTGAATGCAACCAGAGCCCTCCATTTGGTCCCTGAGCTTCTGCCCGGTGAAGAAATATTGCTTTTTCCGAATGTACCGTTTTTTTTTTAATGGCCACCATTTTTTCCCCCGTGGACCCTGCGCACATGATTGTTCTGCGGCTAAAAAGTTCTCCATTAGTCCGGAGGCTTCCTGGTGGGTCTTGACAAATGCCGACAAACCCACTCCCTTTCACCTAGGAGTAAAATCCACAAAAACTGTTCTAGGGTGACTAACTCCATGACCTCACTGGAGCTGTGAATCTCTGGTTTTAGCCAGTGCCAGCAGTAGTCCTGTATATGTTGGGCTATTACTTGTGATCGCATATCTGACCTATCGCTCTTCTCTGAAGCGTTGCCGATAGGTTTGCTCTGTTATCCCCATGCGATCCAGGATTTCCGCCTTGAATTAGGAGTAGTCGAATGCTACAGTATTGTCAAGGGCGCGATATGCTGCCTGTGCTTCTCCTGTTAACTGCAGGGTCAGGTGGGTGGTCCATTCTTCCTTGGGCATAGGGGAAAAAATGCAACTTGCTCAAACATGATGAGGTAGGACTCTGTATCACCATCAGCTCCTATTTTCAGCAGCCTAATTATCTCCAGTGACCGGGTTATGGGAAGCGGTACTTGGGGCCTCAGCGTTTGTTGCCGCTCCCATATGCTGTACCAGCTGCTGTTGTGCCTGAGTCTGGTGAGCTGTTTGCTGTAGTGGCCTGGTTTTCAGCTCTCACCACTGTTGGGCAGTCTGTTGTTGCTGCTGTTAGGCGGTCTGTTGTTGCAGTAGTACCTGTAATTGCTGCTGTGGTGCGGTCTGTTGCTGCTGCTGTTGTGCATCCTGTTTTTGCAGGATTAGCTGTAACTGCTGTTGCTGTGCAGCTTGCTTTTCAGCCTCTCGCTGCTTTTGGGCGGCTTGTTGTTGCCATTGTTGTGCAGACTATTGTTGCAGCAGTAGCTGTAATTGCTGTTGCTGTTCAGCCCGATTTTCAATCTCTTACTTCTGTTGTTGCTGCTGTTGTGCAGCCTGTTGTTGCAGAAGTACTGGTAATTGCTGTTGTTGTACAGCCTGGTTTTCAGCCAGATACTTTATCAGTTTTTCTATCTCCATTTTGGAAACTTCAGGTGTATTCTCTCCACTGACCACAGGGGGCACTATCCCACTTCTTACACCATATGTAACGGAGCGGCCTTATAGATGTGGTCAGGAAGGAGCTCACACACCACTTTCTTGTATTGAAAGTTCTTTATTCCCTGTTTCAGGGGTTGCAGTAATTTGGTAACAAAACAAAATAGTCTTTACCTTAAATAGCATATGTCTGCAAAACCACCGGACAGTACCAAATCACTGTATCCAAAAGGCAGTTCAGGCTCTCCCCCTGACAGGCTCTCTGTAGCCTGTACCCTCACAGGTTGAGAGCAAAATGAGAGTGTAGGAAGTTTGCTGCCTGACTTTTAAACCTCCCCTTTCCAATCAGCTTGCAGACCTACAAGCCAGGGTGTGGATTTTCCTGGTTTTGTCAGGTGAGAGAGTTTTAACCCTATACACTCCCCCACAGTGGCCTACATGTTGCAGGTGACAAGTGCATTTTAATAAGTAGATCACATGATCCGTATTGCAATTGATCATGCTAGAAATCGAGAATTATTATTTATGTTGGTCATAAGGGGCTCTCCTGATGCTATTAATGTTTATTGAGATTGCATGAAAAAAAAAATTGGCACATAAGTTGAACCATCTCCACTTGTGTTCATGTCACAGTTGCAAAACCCAAACGATTACGTGTTTGCAAACCCAGAAGACCAACAGTCTTCCGGTACCCCAAGAGTTAAAGAGAGAAAGCTATACTGTATACAGACTATTCAAAATTGTTCTCATAGTGAACTGACAGCAATTTTGTATTTACAAGATATGAAATATGAGTCCATTATACAGAAGGGACCTTCTGTGACCTTCTTTGACCTGTAGCGTTTAATGTTACTTGTGTATACTCTTAATATAAAACGGATCTTGAACAATACTGTAGCTATTTAATGGCTATACTTTTATGAGGTTTTTATGTTTGATGTGTAACCATGTATTTTTCCACTGAAGCCTCATGTCATATCTTTTTAAATTAACTTCTGACTACAGTAGTTAACAAAGAAAGAAAGAAACAATCCGTCGCATTTTTTTTTTTTCAGTTTTCTGTCAAGCTCAAAAGCAAATTAAATAACTTGGGCATCTTTTAAAGTTAATGCAATGTAAAGTATTCATTCTTCTATGGTGAATAAGATATTAAACTTCATTAAGCAACTCATTGAGCGCTTCAATGTATTTTGTGTCTAAAATTGTAACCGTTTTATTTTATGTTAATACAAACATTTTATTCTTATTATAATTGTATTATTATACCGGTACGCCTGAACACAGTTTGAAAGTAAACATAACAACAGTAGATAACATAGTGAATATTGCCTTACATAAAGTTTTTGTTAGATTCTTAGTAGCAGCTCTTTATGACCTTGCACACGTGATTTAGTTCCCTGAATTTAAGGTACAAAATAAAATTGTATTAGTACGCCAATAAAAATGTATGTACTGTATATATTCAATATGGCATTAATTTATAAATGACAAATATATGTTAAGTATGACATTCACAACAATAGTCTACTCCACATTGTTCTTAGAAACTGGGTTTACGGAGGTGATACCTTTTTATACTAAAACGCACAGCTATTTTTCTCTATGGTGCAGTGTAAGACTTTAATTTTGCCATATCTTTGTCACTCACGCTACCTACATTATGTTACATAATTATATAGTTGATAAGGTTAAAAAGGTTGAAAAAAGACATATGTCCATCAATTTAGACAATATATACGTTATTCTATATTTGTGTTTACAGTCTATTGATCTAGAGGAAGGTAAAAAAACAAAAACCCAGTGATATCTCATAAGGGGAAAAATGTATTCCTTCCTAACTCCAAATAATGGCAATCAGATTTCTCCCCGGATCAGCATCCTTCCCATGTTTCCTTATTTGGTAAATCACTAAAAAGATGCCCAAACTTTTTTTTTTATGATATCTATTGTATCTGCCATCACAGTCTCCATGGGTAATGAATTCCACATTTTAACTCCACTGTTAAATGGTAAAAACAAATGTGTACAGCTAGGAGAGAGAAGACAAATGAGCTAAGGTCCACAAGAAATATTCACTGGGGTCTCATAGTCCCTTTCAGATGCAAGAAACACCTGCTCTGTTAATCCTTATGGGAAATTCCCCTTGCATTTCGCTGCGATTAAGCCACACCTGTGCCGTGGTCTGCCCGCATAAAGTGACGCGCAGAGTTCAGTCAAATGGTGCTACATCTGTATAGTGATATAACAATATTAGTAGGTATATAAGAGGACTAGTTTTCCATTGCCACCAGCCCCTAATGAAGCTAGCACAGCGGTACATGTAGGGTCGCTTGGTGGCACTGTGCAGGTAATGTCGAGACAGAAGACTTTAGATGTACATAGAGGCAGAGCCAATTCGAGGAAAATACTAAAGCGAATGGTCAACACATGCAGACTTGGACGTGGACGCCCTAAGTCTTGCTCTAAGCTGGTAATAGCAGGACATTGAAGGAGTAAATACATCTCTGGTGTGCCCTCCATTCCTCAAAGAGACGGACAGTGGTGAATACAGATACAGCAACCAGTATTAGATCACTTGCTTTGAAAATCTGGGGCAATCTCACAGTAAATGCCTCAATATTTTTTGTGAGATTCCTAATGGCCCATTTTGAGGCATATTGAGGCATTTACTGTGAGATACCTTAGTTTTTACCCAGGCAAGTGATCTAATACTGGTGGCTGCATCTGTATGCCTTTTAGAGCTTAGATCATTTATCTTCAGTCTCCTGGCTGTGCACATTGCTTTTACTTTAGATGTAAGTGAGAATTGGGGGCTTTTGTGGCTCTTAAATAATATTTTCTATTTTAATTAGAAAAGGCTGTGCTTGTCCTCTTTTTGCCTTTATATTGTACATATGGGGATACCCTGGTTGGGCAAAGAAGAGCCGGGGACCAAGCCGTAGAGGATCAAGCATCAGACCATTTTGTTTTGTATGGACTATTCAACATAAAAATTTTCACTTGAGTAGAGCACGGAATTTGTATTCTGTATCTGCTTTGTTTATACTGCAGGAATTTACTAACCCTTGCATTTTATGTTCAGAAATAAAATAATGGGTGTCATGTCTGTTATGGAACACCTTACTATTAAGATAATACAGTGTTATTAAGAAACACTCTGCAAATACTTAATTAACAAAATATCAGGAAAAAGTTCCAAGGATAGAAAAAGTGGTACAGGATGCCAAATGTTTTCAAGCCCTATTGGCTCTTCTTCTGGCCAATTCCCACAAGTAGCATAAGCGGCTCTTCCCTGACATTGTAGATGTTATTCCAAAGTAAAAAAAAATGAAAAAAATAAAGTTTGTGATACAACTTGCTCTGCTCATGTAATGTCATCATCTGCTGTACTTAAATGTTCCTTTCTGTCTGCCAGGAGCTTCTGACCTCTTTAGATGGCTGCACTCATGATGTCATTGCATGTCATCATGGCTATGAGGGACCTGGAGGGTACCATTTGTCACCATGGTGATTCCATGAAGGGAGATGCTGCTCTGTCAACCTCTAGTTTTCCTTATAGGTAGAATCAGAGTAGCCTCCGCTCACATGTATGCAGGGAGCATCAAGGATAAAGAAAAAAAATAGACAAGTAGAACACAATTATTAGGAAGGATGTTAGTTTAAAAGTCCGAAGTAGTGTTTTTTATTCAAAGATCCCTGATGTATTCCACTTCCATGTATGTACAGTAGGTCATAATAAAAATGTTTAAAGGTAAACAGCCTATGGAATACCTCAATTTAGTCCTGAACTGTCTTACATAAACTAAGATACATAGTCTGATTAGCATAAGGCTGCAAGAATATGGGATGAATGTTGTAACAAATAATTACCAAATTACATATGTATAAAGGTAGAACTGAATATATAATATATTCCCAGGAGGCATAATGCCAAATTATGGGAATCTGAAGCATACTGTACTTTGCACAAATAACATCATCACCTGAACATATAACAGACTGGCTGCATGGATCACCATACGTGTTACCACATCGGGGGACAGACAAAACACAAAGACAAGTTACAGTGAGGGCTTGTGCTGTAATGGTATGGATCATAGCTATGGTTATATGTGCTGGTTAGTGGCAGATCAGATTGGAGGGTAGAGTATTTTGGAATATTGTTCTACACCATGGTTGTGCGATCATGTGTGGGCCTAGCCAATGTGGAGGAAGAATTCTTAAAACATAATAGACAACATATAAGGTATTAACTCTGTTAAAGAAGAAAAAAGCAGGAGATTGGTGGGACAGCAGACCCTTGAAAAATATCAGAAACTCACCGGATGGTTGAAAAATAAAAAAATATTTATATTTGCGTGTAGCTTGCGTGTACTGACTGATCTGTGTGTTTGATTTGAAGTGCTGGTTATTTAAAGTGTGTGCAGTTAGAACCAGAAGAAAAGGGAAGTACTGGGTATACTAGCAGGGGTGGCTGTTTTGGGGGAGTGTGCAGTGGGTTAATTTATTTTTAAAGTGTGCTGTAATTTGAAGCCTGTAACTTTTTTCCCCCTTTCTCCTGCCTGAGGCAGAGTGGGTGTGGTTGTTTAATTGGCTGGCCTAACACACCTGCAGTGGGTGGGGTTAGTTAATTGATAACCTAACACACCTTGTGGGTGTCCCTATTTAAACAGAGGCTTCTAACGAATCCTGAGCTTGTGCATACTGACTGATCTGTGTGTTTGATTTGAAGTGCTGGTGTGCAGTTAGAACCAGAAGCAGTTTGAATAAGGAAGCAGTTAAACAAGGTATAGTATATTGAAGTATAGTTTACTGTTAGTACTTATAAACTTCATAGTTGCTAGAATGAGCAGGATTGAAAATGCCACTCAATGCACATCTTGCCACATGTTTGTGCACTTGGAGAAGCTGTTCCAAGGAGCATACCGCTGTGAGAGGTGTGAGCGGGTGGTCTCTTTAGAATCAGAGATTGCTGATCTGAAGGGGCAACTTGCAATATTGAGGGACATTGGAAATCTTGAAAGGGGTTTAGAGCTCACTGACCAGGCCCTTGCTTCAACTAGTGGTGCTGATGGTGGTGCTGTTAGTGAGGAGCAGGTACTGTAGGTAGCTTGGTTGCTATTAGTGAGGAGCAGGTAGTTAGCTGGGTGACAGTTAGAAGGGGAAGCAGGGGCAATAGGGAGAGGCAGGTCATTTCTGAGCTGACACATCCCAATAGATTTGCCGTGTTGAGTGAAGATAATGGAAATGTCGGGGCAGAAATTGCTAGGCTGGGGGAGACTAATTCCTCTAGCAGCCAGAGGAATAGTTCCTCCAGCACAGTGGGGACTCAGGATGCTCAGATACAAAGAAAGATTGTGGTGGTAGGGGACTCCATTATTAGGAAGGTAGATAGGGCAATCTGTTGCCAGGACCGCATGAACCGAACAGTTTGTTGTCTCCCGGGTGCTCGGGTTCGGCACATTGTGGATCGGGTAGACAGATTGTTGTAGGGGGCTGGGATTGACCCGGCGGTCTTGGTACACATTGGCACCAATGACAAAATTAGAGAAAGATAGAGGGTCCTAAAAAATGATTACAGGGATTTAGGCCAAAAGCTTAAGGCAAGGACCTCCAAGGTAGTATTTTCTGAAATACTACCAGTGCCATGTGCTACCGCAGGGAGACAGTCAGAGATCAGGTAGGTTAATGCATGGCTAAGAAAGTAGTGCAGGAAGGAGGGGTTTGGGTTTTTAGAGCACTGGGACTCCTTTTCTGACAGGTGCCATCTATATTCTAGTGATGGATTGCACCTCAATGAAGAGGGATCTTCTGTGCTAGGGGGGGGGGAGGAATGCTAAAAAGATTGGAGGAGATTTTAAACTAGGATGGAGGGGGTGGGGAATGAAACAGATAATGAACTAAATGGAATAGAGGAGGATACAAGGTGGTATGGAGGTAGAATGGGGGCAAGTGCGAGTTTGACAAGCAGTGAGACACCCATAGAGAATACAGATAATACTAGAAAACTTCTAAATACAAAACCAAGTGGGCGCAGAAAGGAAGGAGCAGATAAGATAATAGTACAGGCTGAAAAAAACTTAAATGCATGCTTGCTAATGCAAGAAGCCTGACAGATAAAATGGGGGAGCTTGAATTAATAGCTGCAAGGGAGCAGTATGATATCATAGGCATTACTGAAACATGGTGGGGTGAAACTCATGACTGGACAGTTAATTTAGAGGGTTATTCCCTTTTTCGGAAGAATCGAACAAATAGAAGGGGAGGTGAAGTATGTTTATATGTTAACCGGATCTAAAACCTATTATAAGGGATGATGTTTATGAAGGGAATTATGAAAATGTAGAGACTTTGTGGATAGAAATTAGCAGTGGAGGTAAAAGTATTACGAAAATGTTTGTGGGAATATGCTGTAAACCACCAATTATCTGTGAGATTGAGGATGCTAAAATAGTTTTGCAAATGGAAAAGGCATCAAAACGGGGTCATGTTTGCATAATGAGGGATTTTAATTATCCTGACATAGACTGGGGCAATGAGATTAGCGTTACAACAAAAGAAAACAGGTTTTTGGGGGTGCTTAAAGAAAATTATATGACCCAAATTATCGGGGAACCAACCAGGATCAGGGGCAATACTGGATTTGGTCATATCAAACAATGCAGAAGTAATAACAAATATTCAAGTCCTGGAACATTTGGGTAACAGGGATCATAACATCGTCTCATTTGAAATAAATTATCAAAAAATAGATGTCTTGGGTTCAACAAAGACCTTAAACATTAGAATGGCAGATTTTAAAAAACTGAGGTCTAATCTAGTAGTAATACAATGGGATGATGTTTTTGCAGGGAAAAATGTAGAAGATAAATGGGCAGTCTTTAAAACATTGTTAGAAAAGCACACTTATCAGTGTATACCCTTGAGTAATAAGTATAAAAGAAATAAGTCAAAACCAATGTGGCTAAATAAACAGGTAGGGGAGGAAATGGACAAGAAGAGGAAGGCGTTTAGATTCTTTAAGTCAGAAGGGACGGAGACATCGTATCAGAATTATAAGGACTGTAACAAAAATTGCAAAAGGGCAATCAAATTAGCAAAAATGGATAATGAAAAAAGGATTGCAATAGAAAGTAAGGTCAACAATAAAAAGTTCTTTAAGTACCTTAATAACAAAAAAATGAGAAAAGAAAATATAGGACCCTTTCAGTGTGAGATGGGTAGGCAGATTATTGGAGATAAGGAAAAAGCTGAGGTATTAAACAAATTCTTTGCCGCTGTGTTTACCAGGGAAGAATCAAGTTCAATAGTAGTGCCACAGGAGGAAGCCACAACCTCCATATTAATGAACAATTGGTTAAATGAGGAAGAAGTTCATAAGCGACTTGAAAAAATTAAAGTAAATAAGGCACCTGGCCCCGATGGCATACATCCAAGAGTTCTCAAGGAGCTAAGCTCAGTAATAGCCAAACCATTATATTTAATATTCAAGGACTCCATTTCCACAGGCTCAGTACCACAAGATTGGCGTAAAGCAGATGTGGTGCCTATATTTAAAAAGGGAGCTACAGTAGATCACAACCGGGAAATTACAGACCTGAAAGCCTGACTTCAATAGTAGGGAAACTACTTGAAGGTTTAATACGGGATAATATTCAGGAATACCTAATGGAAAACAAAATTATTAGTAATAGTCAGCATGGATTTATGAAGGATAGATCATGCCAAACTAACCTTATTTCTTTCTTTGAGGAGGTAAGTAGGAATTTAGACCAGGGTAATGCAGTTGATGTGGTCTACTTAGATTTTGCAAAGGCTTTTGATACGGTTTCACACAAGAGGTTGGTGTACAAAATAAAGAAAATTGGACTCAGTAATAATATATGCACCTGGATTGAAAACTGGTTAAAGGACAGACAACAGAGGGTTGTCATAAATGGAACTTTTTCAGGTTGGGCTAAAGTCGTGAGTGGAGTACCTCAGGGATCGGTACTTGGACCCCTGCTTTTTAACTTGTTTATTAATGACCTTGAGGTTGGAATCGAGAGCAAAGTCTCCATCTTTGCTGATGATACTAAATTGTGTAAGGTAATAGAATCGGAGAAGGATGTAATTTCTCTTCAGAAGGACTTGGAGAGACTGGAAACATAGGCAGATAAATGGCAAATGAGGTTTAATACATATAAATATAAGGTTATGCATTTGGGATACAAGAATAAAAAGGCGACTTACAAATTAAATGGAGATATATTGGGGGAATCCTTGATGGAGAAGGATTTAGGAGTGCTTGTAGACTGCAGGCTTAGCAATAGTGCCCAATGTCATGCAGTAGCTGCAAAGGCAAACATGATCTTATCTTGCATCAAACGGGCAATGGATGGAAGGGAAGTAAACATAATTATGCCCCTTTACAAAGCACTAGTAAGAACACACCTTGAATATGGAGTACAATTTTGGGCACAATCCTAAGAAAAGACATTATGGAACTAGAGAGAGTGCAGAGAAGAGCCACCAAATTAATAAAGGTGATGGACAATCTAACGTATGAGGAGAGGCTAGCTAAATTAGATTTATTTACATTAGAAAAGAGGCGTCTAAGAGGGGATATGATAACTATATAAAAATATATTCAGGGACAATACAAGGAGCTTTCAAAAGAACTATTCATCCCACAAGCAGTACTAAGGACTCGGCCATCCCTTAAGGTTGGAGGAAAGGAAATTTCACCAGCAACAAAGGAAAGGGTTCTTTATCGTAAGGGCACTTAAAATGTGGAATTCATTACCCATGGAGACTGTGATGGCAGATACAATAGATTTGTTCAAAAAAAGGTTGGACATCTTTTTACATGGGAAAGGTATACAGGGATATACCAAATAAGTATACATGGGAAGGATGTTGATCCAGGGATTAATCCGATTGCCAATTCTTGGAGTCAGGAAGGAATTAATTTTTCTCTTTAATAGGTTTTTTGTTTGCCTTCCTCTGGATCAATAAGTAAGTATAGATATAGGATAAAGTATCGTTGTCTAAATTTAGCATAGGTTGAACTTGATGGACCTATGTCTTTTTTTCAACCTCATCTACTATGTAACTATGTAACTATGATTACATACTAAAAAATACTGAACAGAAAATACAAACAGGACAAAAATCTCCTCCCACGCGTTTTGCACCAGAAAGGGGCTTTCTCAAAGAGTACAGTGGATGAGTGAAGATGTCGGTTATTTAACCCCTCCTGTGTTATCTGATACATCTGAAAAAAATTGGATTAGATTGAAAATGGCATTGACAGATGTTGTGGATGCAAGTTAGAGCCTATTGTGAGATCCTATATTGGGTTCATAAAGTCTCTTTATAAATATGCTTAATAGCATATAATATTCTAAGTATAATAGAAAAAAATTACCCATATATGATATCAAACTAGTGGCTCAAACAAACAAAGCATCACTATAGTATATAATGTAGTGGACAGTAATTAACAAATAGAATCAACCAATATATTGCATATTACAGTATATCCATTATAGACATTTCAAAGATGGATGAATGCACATAAAAAAAAGCATCAGACAGTAAATATTTCAAAAGAACTATCACAAATGGAATAATTGCTGCAATACGGTTACTAAACCATGGTTACTGCAACAAAAGTAACACTTTCAGAGTGGTTGTTGAAATGTTATTATATTGACAGGTTAAACTGTTGCAGTGTCTATGTATTTATGTTGAAGACAAATGCAACTAGGTAGTGTCTATAACCTTCAATATAGACTCTTATTAAGGAGAATAACCTTGTGAAATAATACAACTTCAACCTTAGAAAATATAAAATAATAGCATATATGTTAGAAATTAAACATTGTATCAGGGATAACTGAATCCATATTGGGGAGAGAAAGAGGCAAGATAAGGAGATCTGTATCCAAATCTCTATATTGCAATAGTAATATTGGTCACTATAATCTCCTGGATATAAATATACAACAAGATGATAAATGTAAAAATATAAAGTCAATTAATGACGGAATGTACATGTGTGTGTATAAATATAACACAAGGAGGAGTATTTATCCCCTTATTTTATTTCCCCCTCTAGTCATATAAAGATGTCATATACTGTACGTTATAGGAAATATTTGAGATCCCATTCGAAATTTAGACCTTTTGGTATAAGTGTGTCTAGTGAGAAGATCCAGAAAGCCTCTCTGTTGTACAGAGCATTTGTTCTATCTCCTCCTTGTGTGCGTAATATTACATACTCTATAGCAACACATTTGAAGTTGTTAAGAGTCCCTGATTGGCAAATGCTAAAGTGTTTTCAAACTGGATGTGTTTGATCTTTTTTCAATATTAGTCTCATATGTTCCATAATTCGCTGTTTAAATGGTCTGGTTGTCAGACCTATATAGCGTTTATTATATCCACAAATCAAATCTATATTACAAAATCAGTGTTGCATGTAATGAAAGACAGAATGTTGTAAACTTTAAATCCCTCCATATTGCTAAATAGCTTAGTTTTCAATATATGTTTGCAAATTTTGCATCGTCCACAAGGGAAACAGCCCATCAGTGTACGACAGAAATCTCTTGCTTTGTATTGTTTGTCTGATTTGAGCATGCTTGATGATAAAATATTACCATGCGTTTGTGATTTTCTGAATACAAATTTGAGGTCTGTTGCTACGATGTCTCGCAAGAGTGGACCCATGGAGAGAATACTCCAATGCTTTTTGAGAATTAATTTAATTGCATTCACCTGATTGCTAAATTGTGTGATGAAATATGGGGGGGTCACAATTAAATGTAGAATTTTTTTGAATGACTATTCCACATCTCATGTCAATCCTATCTTAAAAAGTGAATTGGTCTGGATCAATCAAGTCCTCTCTAATTTTGGGAAATGCATTAAAATAGGCATCTTCAAGTGTATATCTGTTGTATCCCAGATATGAATCTTTGATACATTTCTTTAGATCTGAACTTAAAATCCTCTCTATGAGAACACTTATGACATAGTCGCAAGAATTGTCTATAGGGGATGCCCCTAAATAGACCATTACTATGGCAACTGGTGGCATATATTAGTGTGTTTCTTGAATTAGGTTTCCTGAAAGTATCTGTACGTACTGTCATGTTGACACCCACATATAGATAGAGGTTAAGAAAGTGAACATGGTGGAAATGGTGCTGGTGTGTAAATTGAAGGTTGTAGAAATTGGTGTAGAGATAGGCAATGAACAAATGAAGCTCGTCCACAGTGTCTTTCCATAGGAGAAGAAGGTCCTCTATATAACAGCGTTAAAAAGAAATCAAATTACGATAGGGGTTCCCATCTCCAAACACGTGGGCCTTCTTCCACCAACCCATGAAAAGGTTGGCATAGGAGGGCGCGAAACAGGTACTCATGGCAGTCCCATATGTTTGGAGATAGAAAACCCCATCGAACAGAAAATAATTGTGTGTCAAAAGAAACTGAATACTGTCCAAGAGAAACATAATATGTGCTGGTGAGAAAGTGGATATGGATTCTAAAAGTGTCTGGTTGCTGTGAGACCATGGTGATGTGCAATGAAGTCATGTCTAAGGTGATCCATATATAATTGGGAGACCAGTGAAAACTGAAAAAAGTGATAAAACGTGACGTGTCGAGAAGATAGGAAGGGATTGTAGAAACTAAAGGTTGCAAAAAGTGATCAATGTAAATTGACTCCATCAGAATCGGGGACCCCCTACTTCTCGAGATACAGGCCCCAGTAAAAGGGTGCCGGTATCCCTCTGCTTTGTTTAGATCCCACAGGGATTTTAACATGGCTGGGATACCAGAATCCCATACCGGAACGCGGGGCCTGTATTCCGGAAAGTAGGGGGTCCCTGAGGCTGAAATCAACTTTGTTCAGCTCAGGAGACCCCCTGCTCATGCACACTATAAATAAAAATAAAATGTAAGCTTCTTCATTAACGTAGCAGCTATCCTCTAAGGTAATGATTTTTTATTTAGAGGGGAGGTGGGGGTTGATACTAGTGTGCGTGAGCAGGGGGTCTCCTGAGCTGAACAAAGTTGATTTCAGCCTTGGGGACCCCTACCTCCCGAGATACAGGCCCCATTATGGGGTGCCGGTATCCCTCTGCTTTGTTTAGAGCCCACGGTCACGTGACCTTAAGGATTGTATCATGGCGGGGATACCGGCACCCCATATGGGGCCTGTATTTCGGGAAGTAGGGTGTCTTAGACCTGAAATCAATGCAGTTCAGCTCCAGAGACACCCTACTACATTACTGTAATGTTTACATTTAAATAAATATAAATATAAGCAATATACTTATGATCTGAGGTACCGGTGCTCCATGGTTCAAGGAAAAAACCTCTCTGGTGTAATTTCAAATTATATGAACAAAGTGGAGGATCCCGGCACTACGGATTTGTAGAAAATAAATTTATTCTAGGCACACACAACGATTCGAGCTGTACAAAGCTCTTTCTCAAGTGACTGGCGAGTCACTTGAGAAAGAGCTTTGTACAGCTCGAAACGTTGTGTGTGCCTAGAATAAATTTATTTTCTACAAATCTGTAGTGCCCTGAATCCTCCACTTTGTTCATATACTTTGAAATTACACCAGACAGGTTTTTTCCTTGAACCATGGAGCACCGGTACCTCAAATCATAAGTATATTGCTTATATTATACAGTACATATATAGATGTGCAAGACATAACTCTTTATTGATTACATTTAAATAAAGCCCCTGCGATCGCCTGTGAGAGGCGTGCAGTTAGTGACTGATTCAGCCTATCTCTTACTGTGTGTCTCTTACCGACTGGCAAACCCCGGTAGGATTAACACAGCAGGGACCCCTGCTGTGTTAATCCGTTGGGCCATTAGTCTGCCGCTGCAAATTTTTAAAGAAAGTCGGGCAAGTCTAGAAATCCAATTTGAGAAATGATCGGATAACGGCCGCTGAATCTGTAAGAGATTTGTGCTGAAGTTCATATAATGGATACCGATTAGGGTGAAATTATATCTTGGCTTTATTGAACCTGTTACTTTATGCAGGTGAAACATACAAAAACAACAAAATAACAAACCCCTATCCCTTTGTAAGGGCTAACTTACTTTCACAGACCCTATCTGCAGAGCTGGAGGGATATTCCCATTACCAGACTATCACCCCAAAGTCTCAGGAGGTACCTTTAGTCGGTGGCCCTCCATGTCAGTCTCTGGCAGGTTCCTGGGTCCAGGAAATATAGGTGTCTGCGTGTCTTGATCTCAGCACACCTTTGTGCTCAAGACAGAGGGGGCTATACACTAAGCAGTGAGATTTTGCGTTCGCATATGCATTTTGTGATCGTACATAAAAAAATTAAGCCAAATGTGGGATTCACTAACAAGTGAAGGGCATTTTATTAAGTACGATCACAAAACAGCCCTATCGCGCGAGCTGTTCTTTTCCCCCCTGCTCTCGTGCTCTAAGTTCTACAGCACGATAGCACGATAGCTGATAGAAAAAACAGCCTGTAAGAGCTGCATAGAGATACCAAGTCTCCATGCACGGCTTTTACAGGTGATCTACATAGGCGACCAGGCTAAACCTAATGCGGCTGCCCCCGCATTTTAAAAATAGCGTGCGCGGCAGTCTTCGGCCGAGAACCGGACGGATTTCCCGCGCCTCGGGTGCTTTCAATAGTAAGCGCCATTAGCGCTTATCTATTGAAGCGGCCGCCGCGCTGGAAAATCCGTTTTTAAACGGAGAGAAGACCCGCAGCGCTCCCGGCCAGCTCCCGGCGAATTTTAGATTAAAAGCTGCCGCAGCAGTACGGCAGATGGAGGCGCTGCACTGCTAAAGAGATATGTAGGGTATGAACCCCAGAAGCCTAGTCCTGTGTCCCCACAACCATTGGCCTCCTGTTACCAGCAGGTATAATGCACAACATACATAGTAATGGCCAAGGTCCATAACAGGACCTGTATCTCATGAAGTAGGGGGTCCCCGAGACTGAAATTAATGTGGTTCAGCTCAGGAGAACCCCTGCATATGTACACTATTAAAATGTATATTTATTTAACAGTGATTCCTCCACCCAGTGGACCCCCTTCTTCATGAGATACAGGTCCCGTTATGGTCCTTTGGATACTTTCTGTTTACTTCTTTATTTGTTTTTATTTTGTGATTGTTTTGAATGCATTGGACCTTGTTTGTGATTGTTTTTTTTTTTTAGGTTGACCATTGACTGGCATAGTGTTATATCATATAAAAGGAAACTTATCAAAATGTGGCGCTCTAAATTATCAGTTAATACACAGTGATACTGGTGCAAAATATATGCAAAAAAGTATATATATATATAAACAGTGATACTTATACAAATCAATGGTAAGATGCAGCTGTGACCCGGTAGAGGTTGCTCGGTCAATCTCGGTGGACAGGAGATGCAGAACTCAATGTTCCCCCAGATATGTGGACTCCCAAGCACCTTAATAGAAGATACAACTGGACATAGTGCAGACCGTCTGAGCAATTTATAATGGATAAGTGAAAAAGGGAGTTACACTCACATGGTATCAGTTAAAAACAAGCATTTAGATCTCTCTGGATCTCGCTGGCCAGATGTATGGTGTCTCCTCTTCCCCTCTCTCGTGGCGTGCGTTCCAGCGGTGCGTTCCACTCAACCGGAAGTGATGTCATCCGCTACGTCCACTTCCTGGGGTTTCGGCCGGCGCTGAAGAAAAACGTCACTCTACGCGTTTCACCACATAGGTTTCATCAGGATTGTTATATCATGCCCATATTATATCGGCATGATGTACCCACTGTACCATTCAATTATTTTATTGGCATTTGTTATGGGTTTAGTTGGCTATGTAATGTGTTTTATTTTGCAACGGAATGGGTTTTATTTGTGCATGATTTTTTATTCCTTCACCATTTCTTGCTATAGTGGTAAATTATGCCCATATTATATGAGTAGCAGATAGAGGAATGAACCTCAATGTTCGGCGCTACTAGCCTAATAGACATGTGTGCATCACGCAGAGGCAACAATATTAACCCTATCCATACCAGAGTCCAGAACTTTAACCAACAAGCAAGCTGTAGCTGTAATGAGTAATGCCCCTACGGCAATCACATAGAACAGGGATAGGCTGACCACGGCAATCATGAGGTCCCCCGAAGCGAACCAGCAACCCCCCGAAATGCCGAACAAATCCCCTAGTGATGAATAATGTTGCAGCAAACAGTTCAATGAATGGGGTACTCACAAATTCATTCTCAGGTGAGTTGAAGACATCCGGTATACAGCAGTGTGCATCCACAGGTAAGCAAGCAGGATAGAAGAAAAAAACTGAGAGCACAGCAAAAAGGTGGGGAACTGGAGGCCAATGAAAAAATAACAAAAAACTTTATTGAAACATAACCTAATTAAAAAGAGAAACCTCTAACGCGTTTCTCGCCAGGGGCGCTTTATCAAAGACAAAGATAAAGCTCCTCTGGTGAGAAACGTTGCAGCATGGCAGGGTGAGTGCATGATTTATTTACTTTATTTATGCTGCATAATGTAATTTAAATGGGCAAATGCACTATTTTCCATATGGCAATAATAGTAAATGTCCCCATTATTGTACTGTATGTGTTAGGGGGCGGAGGAGAGGGGTGTATTTATTTAAAAGTATTGGCCTTTGTGGGTTTTTTTGTGGACACGATTGTTACCGCAGGCCAGCGAGGACTCCCACAGTGATTACCGGAGGGCCCAGGGACACCCGCCGGCCTGTTGTATTAATGGTGTGCTGAAAAAAAGATAAACAATTATTTTATTCATGTCTATATCCCTTTTTTGCGCTAGCCTTTAGCTGGTGAAAAGAAATGCTGAGTTTTTTATGTACGATTCACTTATCACTGCTTAGTGAATCCCGCTGACTGGCAAAATATGGTGTGTTTGCCGTTTTTTGCCTGGTAATACGATTTTTTTTTCACCGAGTTTTTCTTTCCTGAAAAATGCCTTTTAAGAGCGATACTGCAGTGTTATCACTGCTTTGTGAATCGCGCTGTACGTAGTATCGCGCTGAAAAGGCACTTATCATACTTTATCGTAGCAGGACTTTTCACTGCTTTGTGCATAGCCCCCAGTGTCTGTGTGCAGGCTTCTCTGCTTTCCTGTGTCAGCCCAATTGTGAACTCAGGAATCTCTCTCCTGTTTCTCACATCAGGCTTTTTCTTAGAGTCCTAATCAGCCAGGTGGAGTCTGGTTGATTGTCTGTGTGCAATTAATAAGTGCGCTGCTGGATTTAGAAGCAGTTTCTCTCAAACAGTTATAAGTCCCTGTTATAGTGCACCCAAGGACTATATGGTATCGGCAATGGTTGCAGAAGCCCACAGGGCAGTGTTCAGGGAACCATAGTTCAGGCACATACACTGCAGGCTGACGAAGTCCTGTGCCTCATTTTTTAATTTTGGCCACCAAAAAGTCATCTCAAGAAGTTCCCATGTCTTCCAAACCCCCTGGTGGCCTGAAAGTTTGGATTCGTGCCCGCATCGTAGGCCTTCTGCTGAAGTGAAGGAGGAACAAAAAGTTTGGATGGATGAATGGCTATTCCAGCAGGCAGCTTTTTATGAGCTTTCTGAATACGATGAAGGATCGTATTTGCTGACACAATATTAGAAGAGGGAATGATGGGACTCTTGTCCATAGAATCGTTGTCGTCTGTGAAGAACTGGATTGATAGAGTGCCTTTACATTTTAGCAGCTAAAAAAAAAGTGCCCATCTAGCCTGACGGATGTTTAGCCTGTGTGCCCCCTCGAGCTGGTTCCTCAAGAAGATGTCGCCATTCCTACAGAGCTATTTTTGCAGCTAGGAGTTCACGATTAGTGAAAAGAAAGATTAGCCCCTGATGAAGACTTTGCAGTGGAAACGCGCGTTGGGTGAATCAGTGATTACTAAGAAGCCCTTGTTGATGACATCCAGAATGGAGGACAACTTTAATCAGCCCAGTACCTGCTGTGACGGCCGTGGAGCGGATGCTGTTGCTGTGAATATCCTTGTCTGACCTTATGACCCAGGGTGGTCTGAATGCTCTCAAACAAAGGCACTTATGTAAGTGGAATACTTTGTGTTTTTAACATTAAAAACAGTACTATAATATTTTTGCTTTCCCTTTTTTGTATGTGGATCCCCCCCCCTCTATATGGATCTGGAGTACCTGTCTGGAGATATAAGTTGGTAACTTCTAATAACCACAACGCTTTCATTTCACGTTAAACACGTGAGTGCAAATTTTATAGAACCTTCAACACTGAAAATCATTTGTGGAGGGTGACAATATTGCACTATTTTGTGTTTCTACTTTCTTTTCATGTCCTGATGTGATTTGCGCACCTGTTTCTCCTTCGTTTGCTAAAGGAGTTCACGATTGCCTACATCATAATTTTGTTTCGCAGGGGTAAATTTCTTTAAGAAAAAGGAACACGGGTTTAACCGACCCTGAAATTCGCTTCTCTGTGACAGGACTGAACATTCTACAACGTCTGAGGCATCCACTTCGATGATAAAAGGATGGTGAAATTGGGGGGTGTTTAAAGATGGGTGCAGATGAAAAGATCTTTTTAAGCTTCAGAAAAGTCCCTGAGCCTGTGGAGACCAGTTTGTGTGATCTACCTTTTTCTTTGTCATGGCTGTGATACAGTATGGGCAACGATTTTGGAGAAGTCCCGTATGAATCTCCTGTAGTAATTTTCAAAGCCCATGAATCTCTGGATAGCTTTTAGTCCTTGAGGTACTGGCCAATGCAGAACAGCAGCAACCTTGACAGGGTCCATTTCTAGGCTCTGGGCAGAGATGACGTATCCGAGATAAAAAAAAGTTGGGATTTCTCGAACTCGCACTTCTCGAATTTCGCAAAGAGGTTGTTATCCATGAGGTCACTTAAGGACCACCCTCACCTGCTGATGATGATGTTCCAGAGTTTTAGAATAGATGAGGATATTGTCAAGGTATACAATTATGGTGGAGTCTAACATGTCTCTGAGAATTTCGTTCACAAAGAACTGGAAAACTGCAGGTGCATTGCATAAGCCGAAGGACATCACCAGATACTCATAGTATCCGTTGCGTGTGTTGCAATCAGTTTTCCATTCGTCACCATATCTTATCCTTATAAGGTTATAAACTCCTCTCAGATTGAGTTTGGTAAAAACAGTTGTCCAACGCAGACGGTCAAAATGTTCAGTGATCAGAGGGAGAGTGTACCGGTTCTTGATAGTAATCTTATTCAAACCCTGGTAATCAATACAAGGCCTCAATGACCCGTCCTTCTTTGCCACAAAGAAGAAACCTGCACCAGCAGGAGAACAGTATTTACGAATGAATCCGCGCTTCAGATTCTTGTCAATGTACAGTATGTCCTCATCACCTTGGTTTCAGGTTCGGAAAAGAGGATATGTACGTCCATGAGGAGGAGTAATCCCAGGAAGAAGGTCGATCGCACAATAAAACGGTCGATGCACAGGTAATTATTCAACTTTTCCCTTGTCGAAGACCCACATCAGGTCAGAGTAACAGGCTGGGAGACTGGGTCAGTCTCCAGTGCAGGCAGTAGAAAGAACCCACCGGACGATAGGGGGGAAAGACATTTGTCATGCCATGCAGACCCCCAAGTTCTTATCTGTCCCAAAATCCAGTCAATCTGGGGATTATGGGTACGTAGCCAGGGAAGCTGGATAGATGGGGAATTGATAACATCAAGCTGGACAACATTTTATTGCAAAATAATGACTGTAGCTTTGATTCGAACCGTCCCCTGTGAAACGATCCCCAATCCCAACGGTCTCCCATCAGTGGAGGAGATACCTAGAGGTACGTCCTTTCTCTGGAGAGGAATATGGATCTGTTGAGCTAAGGTTTTATCTATAAATATACCAGCGACTCTGAAGTCGACGAAGGCCTTGGTTATCACAGAATGGCGTGTGGGAGTAGGCATCTGGTGTTATCTTAGGATGACAGATACTAGTGCGATGTCGCAAGCTTAAGGTGCGGGCATAGATGGAGTCACACTGGGAATGCTGAGGTGACTGCTCAGGGTCTGCAGTGTAGAGAAAATTGAGTCCAGTTTCTGATCCAGTGTCGCTAGGTGGGTGGCATGGGTTCCCAGAAGCTGACCCTGATGGGTAACGGTGTTCGCTATCACTCCAGGGTCTATTGCATGGTCGTGCAACTTGTTACTGTATGTTACTGACTGCAGGACAGGATATGGACCCGCAGGGCCGAGGTAGGGAGAAGTACACTGACCTTGGCCTGGGATCAGAAGCCGGAGATGCAGGGGTAGTCAGGTCCAGTTCCGGGGTTGAGGCAGGCGGTAGGCAAAGTGTAGTCAGGTCCGGTTCCAAGGTCGAGGCAGGCAGCAGGCAGGGGTAGTCATGTCCAAATGAGATCCAAGAACAGACAGACAAAGACAGGCAAAGACTAGTAGCAACTGCCTGCTATTTAAAGGCCAGAGGCAGCTGCTGGCAATGAGAACCAAAGACAGGCTTATTTCCTGAGGGCAGGGATGCCAGGAAGCAAAATGGCCACTGTAGTATCAGTGAGGGTGTGAGGTCATATCCTGTTGGCAGCCATCTTGTATTTTCAGACATATCCCTTATACTTACCGCTGCTCATGATACAGAATCAACTTGATACCTGACCGCAATTTTGTGCTTGATTATTTCCAGAGTTCTTAAACTCTGTGATACCCATGCTATGCATAATAAGAGTGCCCACCTTCTATGGGTTACAACCAACCTTATTGCGCTTTACTATTTTAGGGATGCCTTGTGGAAAAGCTAAAAAAGTAACTGGCACTACAAGGATCTTAACTATAAATGCCTGTGGAATACATGTACAAGGCAAATAAGACACACAAAAGCCCTATACTACTCTGACACTCTTCCCCAGAATACACGTACATCAAATCCAGCAAACTTCTGGAAGGTCATCATCAATATATTCCAGCCTTATAGCCATGAACAGCCATCTAATATTAGAAAGGATGACATTACTCTGACAAATCCCACTGACATTGTAAACGCATTCAATGAATACTTTGTGGGGTGTTCTACTTCCGTATTAGAAAAGTGCAACCCAAACTAAAAACATGAACCTCAATCTGGGAAAACACCTAAATACTCACCCCCTCTCACAAAACTGCCCATTATTTTCAATTTGTTCCGGTATGTGAAGAAGAGGTTACACAAGTGCTCCTCAGATTAAAACTAAACAGCCAATGTGGACCTGACCTACTGCAATCAAAGTTCCTATGACTCAGTGTCCTGGTAATTGTCATCCTGGTTGCTCCCAAATCAACTCTATTTTGTCTGCAGGTCATATCTATAAGACCTGGAAAACTGCCAGAGGTGTCCAAATCTTCAAAAGTGGGGGGGAAAATACAAAAAATGTCAACCTACATGCCAATCTCTCTATGTAAAATGAGACAATTTAGTATGATCACTGTCTCCCAAATGTTCCCAAAATTTTTTTTTATGTCTACAGATATGGCACAATACAAGTTCCCCCAGTGCGTCACTTTTAGCAAGTGGACTGGGGCCCAAGTGTGGCCATAATCGCATCGAAGCACTGGAGGAATTTCCCAGAATGATTAACGCATCCGGGGTCACTGCTTCTGAATGGGACTCCCACTGCATTAATCCTACTGGGCCACCACCAGTCTGGAAGACCTGGGCAGAGAGAGCAGAGAGAAGCAGTCCCTCTCTCTGTTTCTCCCCACACAGCTCTCACAGAAGTTTTTACTGTTTTTATTTTTAGTACATAAGATTGAAGAAGGGGATCTCCGGAGCTTAATTTCAGGTCCGGGGCTCCCCTGATTCTCACAGTACAGCCTCCTTATCAGGTGCTGGTATCTCTCGATCAATGGTTTTATGTTTCAAATGTATTTTTTTTTTGGTAATTACTGTACTGTATGTGTATTTTATTTGGTTAGTTTTACTGACTTTGTTTGCAAAATTGTTTTGGCATCTTTAATCTCACATTTATTTGGTGGTTTATAGTACTTCCCTCAAACATTTTAACAAATAAACATACAGTACTACACCACCTATTTACTCAATCCCTCCAAGAAAGGGATTAACCTTCTAATTTAACTGCCAATCATTAGTTTCATCCCACATTTTCAGTAATGCCTATGATATCATACTGCTCCCTAATAGCTATTAATGCAAGTTCCCCCATTTTATCTGTCAGATTCTTGCATTGCAAACAAAAAATGTAAATGCAAGTATCTTCGCAACGGGAATAAGTGGTTTCACAATATAAATGTTGGTATAATACAGCTGCCTGAGGGGATGCAGCTCTATAAGAAAACTTCCCAGGATGTCTTTGGCAAAATTACAGGAATAGATCAGGAATGCAAATTTCTTCACGTGTTATAAGGAAATACAGAAAGAGAACACAAATGGTGCAATATGTTCCCAAAAAAGGGATGTAAGTTTGGAGAGTATAATCAATGTACTCACAAGTGTAGATGAAAATCAGGCATGTAAGTATAAACATACTTAATGGATACTTCAATGGTCACTGTCAGACTGATAAAAATTATTTCAAGGTACATCAAAGAGATATATGTAACCATGCCTGATTTGGCTACCAGTCTGCCCTCCCTGTCATGCAAGCCCTGGTAACAGTGCAGGCAGTGACAGGACCAATCATGGGTTTTCCCCACAGAGGCAGCTCCCTTGAGTGTCAGGGGAGGAGGTGGACCAAGGCCTGTGTTCTACCCAATCCTGGGTTCAGACCATGTATCTTCCTCCCACTGTACTTAAGGGGCTGCAACCCCAAATGTAAGCAGTTGTCTCTACCATTCAGAGAGACAGGTATCACACAGGATTGCCTGTGCATTGGCATCCCCTGTTCCTCTTCCCTTTGGGGGATTGTGAGTGATTACCATTCCCCTGTCCCTGCTAGAGTAAGGACTGTTTTGGGTGCCCTTGTCCCGGAGTGGAGGTCCAGGGACCATCCAGAAGTTGGGGACCTGTAGCTGACTGTATTGGACAGAAGCCTGAGATAATGTGCATGCAGAGGATCAATAAATCGGTTCCAGTTATCTATACCTTCGGCCCAGTATGTTATCTTTCTGGGGGGAGAGGAGTACGGTTCTTTTGTGGGAGATTGCCTCAATACATCTGGAGCCTGCAGTAGATGGAGGAGCTGTGTACCCAGAGATAAACAATGCTAATGTACCCCAGAAGCCTGTCCAGATGTCCCCACTATACTAAATGACTTGCCTAGGCGCCACAGCTGTCTAATAAATTATAAAATATAATTCAGTGAATAAAATAATGTTACCCGACAGGGTACTTCTCAAACCTTCCAGGGAAATATGCTCGGATTTCCCACAAGTACAGTCGTGATTGGTTGTGGAAAGTGAGCGACCCAGTCAGGAAAAACATATGTGAATAAAAAACATATATAGAAGACAAATTAATGTGCAGTATGGTGATTCATAATTAAATAAATGTGCATAGATCTTGGCTCTAGGGGAGAACCTACAACACTGTGAAGGGTAAGTTAGCTTATTTCAGATACTTATTAGACGATGAAATGATTTGTGAGGTTTTCTTTGTGTAAGACTTTTTCTCCCCTCTTGAACTTCTCTTCTGAGGGTTACTCCAGGAAAGGTGTAGCTCAATTTCCCATGGTATGCATGTAAAAGAGGAGCAGAAAAAACGGCCAATAGTATAGGTTGCAGAGAACTAAGTTTTATATGCAATAAAGTCGTAGGACATGTACTCACATTCAGTACACTGATATCATGCACATAAAGGTTTCTTTTGCGCTGTGTGCGCCCGCTGTGATGTCTCCCTGTCCTCCTCTGTTCTTAGTGCTGCCGTCGCCAATGGCGTCTGACGTCACTTCCGGATGGTATCTGGTCGCATCCGTTGGTAGGGGACTGTGAGGCGCCGAACAGGGAATCACTGGGGAGTGCAGATGTCTAGAGTCTTTCGGTCTTCGCTTACAGTCAGCTGCAGCTTTGACTGAGTAAGCTCTGGATCAGGCTCTACGCGTTTCGCTGCGTCATACAGCTTCGTCAGGAGCGTCATACAGTGTTGCGTGGGCTTGGTGTATTTAAATGATTAAAGTCTAATTGGTAAATTGGTCCTAATCTCTTTCAGATAATTCAAAGCATCATTTTAACCCACAAGTTTGCCTTTACATAGGCACATGACTATGTGGTTAAAAAAACCTACACTCATTACATTACTAATAGATAAAATACATATAACATTTTATTTAAGACAATCTTTATTAGAACATATTTTAAAACTACATAAAAGTATAAGAATATTCAAATAAAAAATATTTATATTTGAGAAAATGAATTAATTATATAAAAAGCAGTAAATATGATGATTCATTCTGCCGAGTTAACTATAATTAGAGGAGATTTAAGAGAACAGATACTATCATCCTATTATCTAACACTAATTATTGTGCACAATAGGTCATGAAAAATGCCTAGGTTAGGAGAGAAGAGAGATAAGCATCAAAAGTTAGTATATCAATAATATTTGCATTAAGTATTGTATAGGGAATTGTTGGTTAAATATATATTACACTATGTTGTATTATAATCAGAGGTAGACTTAAGGGTGAAGGGTCAGTACATTACAGACTGGAGAAGGTAATTAAAACGTAGTAAAATACATTAAAATATACACTGACGGCGAGATTCTAATTACTGTTAAAAAGGGTACAGTAAAATTTATATATTAAAAATTATTGATTAAATAAAAATTAGGGAATATCTATTGAATTAAATAATGCCAATCATATTTTTGAGTTTATAAAATTTAAAAATCATAAAAGTTTTTTTAATATAGTATTTTTTATAAAGTAAATCTTATGTAAGCAACAATAAATTTTATAAACTCAAAAATATGATTGGCATTATTTAATTCAATAGATATTCCCTAATTTTTATTTAATCAATAATTTTTAATATATAAATTTTACTGTACCCTTTTTAACAGTAATTAGAATCTCGCCGTCAGTGTATATTTTAATGTATTTTACTACGTTTTAATTACCTTCTCCAGTCTGTAATGTACTGACCCTTCACCCTTAAGTCTACCTCTGATTATAATACAACATAGTGTAATATATATTTAACCAACAATTCCCTATACAATACTTAATGCAAATATTATTGATATACTAACTTTTGATGCTTATCTCTCTTCTCTCCTAACCTAGGCATTTTTCATGACCTATTGTGCACAATAATTAGTGTTAGATAATAGGATGATAGTATCTGTTCTCTTAAATCTCCTCTAATTATAGTTAACTCGGCAGAATGAATCATCATATTTACTGCTTTTTATATAATTAATTCATTTTCTCAAATATAAATATTTTTTATTTGAATATTCTTATACTTTTATGTAGTTTTAAAATATGTTCTAATAAAGATTGTCTTAAATAAAATGTTATATGTATTTTATCTATTAGTAATGTAATGAGTGTAGGTTTTTTTAACCACATAGTCATGTGCCTATGTAAAGGCAAACTTGTGGGTTAAAATGATGCTTTGAATTATCTGAAAGAGATTAGGACCAATTTACCAATTAGACTTTAATCATTTAAATACACCAAGCCCACGCAACACTGTATGACGCTCCTGACGAAGCTGTATGACGCAGCGAAACGCGTAGAGCCTGATCCAGAGCTTACTCAGTCAAAGCTGCAGCTGACTGTAAGCGAAGACCGAAAGACTCTAGACATCTGCACTCCCCAGTGATTCCCTGTTCGGCGCCTCACAGTCCCCTACCAACGGATGCGACCAGATACCATCCGGAAGTGACGTCAGACGCCATTGGCGACGGCAGCACTAAGAACAGAGGAGGACAGGGAGACATCACAGCGGGCGCACACAGCGCAAAAGAAACCTTTATGTGCATGATATCAGTGTACTGAATGTGAGTACATGTCCTACGACTTTATTGCATATAAAACTTAGTTCTCTGCAACCTATACTATTGGCCGTTTTTTCTGCTCCTCTTTTACATGCATACCATGGGAAATTGAGCTACACCTTTCCTGGAGTAACCCTCAGAAGAGAAGTTCAAGAGGGGAGAAAAAGTCTTACACAAAGAAAACCTCACAAATCATTTCATCGTCTAATAAGTATCTGAAATAAGCTAACTTACCCTTCACAGTGTTGTAGGTTCTCCCCTAGAGCCAAGATCTATGCACATTTATTTAATTATGAATCACCATACTGCACATTAATTTGTCTTCTATATATGTTTTTTATTCACATATGTTTTTCCTGACTGGGTCGCTCACTTTCCACAACCAATCACAGATGTCCCCACTACCATCGGCAGACAACTCAGCATCCTGTGAGCCAACAGGTAGCACGCACCAAACACCTGGTAATGGGAATCTCCAAGAGGGTGGCGGAAACACCGTTACATATAGAAGCAAACATACTTTAGTATAGTACAATCTTTACTGATAAAAATGGAAGATTAAAAACACTCACCGACATCTGTGGTTTTCAAGCATAAAGGAAAAAGAGACAGTGGGCCGCCACACGGCTCCAAAATAGACTTCACTTTTGTGTTCCAAAGATCTCTCTGTCTGGCCTGGACAGACAATGGGCTGAGATGATGTCACGTGAATTTTCCATGGCTGTGTGTCTACTCTTATCACAGCATTTCACTGCTCTGGCAGCTTCCTAAGGGGATCCACAAGAAACAGAACATATAGTCCAAGATTGGTGCAACAGAAGAAATCCAGAGATATAGCAGATCTCATAACATTAAGGACATCGGATTCCTAGTTTGAAACTTATGTATAGCTCCTTAAGAGCACTTGACAATGTTGTCATCCCAATAAGAGTTCATAAGCACGTGACTGCCAATTTGGCTTAAATCTTAAAGTGGGATTTATTGGGTAACAGGGGGACACAAAACCTAAGGCTAGAGATCCCCTTTTCCCCAACCACACTCAGATAAAGTCACAGAACAATATGGGTAATGCAATAAGTATAATATCAAAGTCCACTCACTGTTGATAACAGATGTAAGGAGCAGAGAATCCATGTAGTCGTGCATCCATCTTGATTGAAGATCAGGAAAGGAATCCTCTAGGGAGGAAAGTGGAGCACAGCCCAGAGAGAAAAAATGCAGGAACCAGCAAACTAGAGGTTAAAAACTCCTTTAATGATCCAAAAGGGGGGAGACACCATAAAAATACACCAACCACCCACTCTGACGCGTTTCGGGCAAAGCCCTTTGTCAAAGAGCTCAGAGTGGGTGGTTGGTGTATTTTTATGGTGTCTCCCCCCTTTTGGATCATTAAAGGAGTTTTTAACCTCTAGTTTGCTGGTTCCTGCATTTTTTGTCTCTGGGCTGTGCTCCACTTTCCTCCCTATAGGGTTCCTTTCCTAAGGGGATCTGCAACAGGGACTTATCACTGTTGAGAAAAACTGTCTCTAAATCCAGCAGTTTGCTAGTTAATTGCATAGGCAATCAACCAGACTCCACTTGTTGATTAAGACTGTGTTAGAGAAAGCCTGTTCGGAGAAACATGTAGGAGATTTCTTAGCCCACAACTAGGAATGACCAGAGGAACAGATGTTTTGAGCTGCAGAAGGAATGTATGCTGATAGCAAGACAAGGGGACCAGACCTCTATACCTTGACACAGACATTGCCATAGAACACAAAGGTGCTGACCCAGGAGAGCAGAGAGGCCTTCCCCTACAGCTACAACAAACAGATAAGAGACTTTCTTATTGCACGGTTGTATATCTATATGTAAATATGTTTGGGGGTGTAACTAGCTTAGCTACCTACCCGGTTAGAGAGGGATGGAGTAAAGGTGTAGATATTCTCCAAAGCGAAGTAGGCCTTTATTTTGTTAATTTTGAATGTTTTTGCCGTGTTAAAGGAACAGGTACAATAAAGCCTCATTTTAGTTTCACCTTAAAACGGTCTCCATTGCGTGCCTCTGCACACATCTCCAACAGGATCCTAAATGGAAGTATCTTTGGTTGCTCTTTAAACACTTCTCAGTTCATGACGTCACTAATTGATTTAAAGGGACAAGAACAAATGGGACTAATCATATTCTTAAAGGGAAAGGGTGTCTTCAATACAAATGATTACATACTGTAATATGAGAAACTTCTCTACATAATGATATTACAAAAAATCATACACAATCTTATAAAATTTAAATCCCAAATTATCAATACAGGATAAAAAAAGGAATAACCACCAATAATCAATGGACATTACAAAAAATGGAATTATGGAAACTAAATAATCACTGATGCATATTGGATGTTGTAAAAAAAAATAGAAACATTAAAACAAAATCAGTACACAATATTCTTAAATAAGAATTCTATTGCACAACATAAAAATTTATAACAAAATGCATGATAATACATACAAATCTATAAAACTACATTGGAGAGAAAACAGTGGTCACATAGGATGATGACCAAAATGTCTAAAAGAAGTACACAATACTTAAAAAATCAGTTGAGGTCTATCTTTACATTGAGAGCAAGAGGGCTTAAGGTATTAAGTTGCTATATCCACCGAGTTGCTCTCTGAGAGAGAATCTTAACTCTGTCACAACCTCTCCCACTTGTCTTCACATGATCTATAACCATATATACAGTAGAAGGCAACTAGCATCTGAATTGGGCTTCTGTTTCAAGTGTTGAGACAAATTGTGTGATTCCAGCCCAATTTGTATATTGCGTACATTTTACAATACCCTCGTCCGCAGTAGCACGATGGTTCGGCCAACATAGAGCAAATGACAAGTGCACTGCAACATGTATACAACATGGTCAGAACAACAATTTATACCACTGGAAATATCAAAAAATCTCCATATTTGGATTGCAAACTGTACAATATTTTTGTGTCCATACTTGCAGACTTTATTCTCTGTGCACTTATAACGATTATTTGGGTCTGAATATAAGCCATCTTTTGTCTCTTATACAGTAGGTCCATCTTTCAGTTAACTTAATGACAATTTCATTTTAAGATTAGGTGCTTTAATAAAAATGTTCTCTGGTTTAGATGGAATTACTTCTTCCAGGATATCATCCTGTTTATTGTCATCCTATTAAAACATATTCAATGCTTAGTTCAAATCTTTTTAATTAAAAAAATCCCTATTATATTATATTATTAATGGTGCAAAGGTTTCAGATTTTTGTTTCTGTGCAGGATTAGGAATCAACGATCACTCAGTTTCTCTTATTTTGATTTTCACGAACAGGTAGAGGCTCTACTACCCAGTGACTCCTCAAGAAATTGAGGATTATCGAATTCTGCACATTATATTGTTCTTCAAGATGAGGATCATTGCTTTGTGGGTCAAGAGTTGTTGGTGCCACAGTTGGATGTGGAAGATGAATCCCTTTATCTCAGCAAGGGTAAAAAAAAAACTTTGATTATATTTATATAATTGTGTGTTTTTTTCCGGATGACCAATCATATCCAATGTGGTTATCTATGCCTCCATTGAGGGCATGGATAACCACATTGACAATCAATACCGTTTTTGGCTACTATTTGTTTATATTTTATTTCAATTTGGTTTTTTTTTGTTTTGTTTTTTAGGTTGCCCATTGGCTGCCAATGTGGCTATCTGTGCCTCATTGAGGGTATAGGTAACCACAGTGACAATCAATGGTTTTTTTCTAGTGTTTATTTTTTAATGTCTTGTAATATATATTTTTTTAATTAGTGTATTTTTTTTTACAATCACAAGTGAGCAAAATCACTATTAGCCATATTTGGCTATTAGGGCTTTTGCCCACGTCTGTGTTGTGATGGAGGTAGAGGGGGTGGGGAATGGGGGTAGTTGCCCCTGGGGAAGGTGGTTAGTCCTCCCGGATTGGTAGCATGATGGGTTTAGCCCTTACTTACCATAGCGGTTACTACCACCTAGGGTGACTAAGGGGTTACTGACCAGTAACTAATGTTTTTTGTTAAATGTTGGTGCCATGGAAGAGGAAGAGGAGGACCAAGATGAGGACAGCCTTCATCCTGGAAGGGGTAAATACTACTTTTATTTACTATATATTGACTGGCTATTAATATATTTTAATGGTCAAATGTGCTATTACCCAGATAGGGATAATAGGGTTTTTGCCCATTACTGTATGTGTTGGGAGAAGGGAGGTGTTGGGGGTAGAGCAGTGGGGTGGCCATTGGTTGCCAATGTGGCTATCTATGCCCCATTGAGGGCATAGATAACCAGAGTGACATGCGATAGATTAAATGGTTACTGTATTTATTTATTTTTATATTATTGTTTTTTGTGTTGTATTTTATTGCACGGTATTGTTTATTTGAATGGGCAAAAGCGTCATTATCCATATTGGGCTATTAGCACTTTTGCACATTCTGTTGTGGTGGTGTTTGTTGTAGAGGGTGTGGGTGAAGGGGGTAGTTGCCCCTGGGTGGGTGATTAGGCCACGCGGGAAGGGTTTAACCCCTTCATCGCCTTAGCAGTTGTAACCGCTAAGGTAAAGGTGGGGAGAATCCCTCCCGGGAGGCCTTAACACATGACCATGGGGCAACTATACCTTCCCCCACCCCCTCTACCACTAACAAACCAGTTACAACTATTTAACCCTTCATTACCTTAGCGAGTTTGCCACTCTTGTAATTTCAGATCCAGGGACCCCTTGCTTCCAGAGGTACAGGCCCAAGTATGGGGTGCCAGTTTCTCCGGCAAGTTTAATTCTCCCACATCACATGGGCCTATGACATTTTAACTTGCCAGAGAAACCAACACTGGTTAATGAGGCCTGTACCCGAAACGAATGCAGTTCAGCTCCGGAGACGCTCTGCTTCAATACTATGTTAATAAAATTTAAATTACACACAATTGCCTGTAAGAGCTGTATAGGGAGATGCAGCTTCTTTCTGTGTAGCTCTTCCATACTGCTGGAGAAAAATCAAGGGTTAAGTTAAATTCACTCGTTAAGAGAATACAAACTTTTGCGTTATGGCACTTTTTTTTACCAAACGCTTAAAAAAATGCAATTTTTCTTAGTGAACAACGTTTTTACACAAATTTCATAGCTTTTGGTAGGAACATACCACCCCGATCGATGTTGCCGTGAAATTATCAAAGTTTAGTGAATAGGCCCCATAGCCTTGACTCTTGTTAGATCAAACTTTCTTTTTAAATTATATCTTTTCAATGTTAACTTCTTGGTAAATTTATTGGTATTGATAAAAAGTTTTAAAGTATTTGGGCCTTTAGCTGTGGCAAATGTGAAACCTTTACAGAGGACCATAAACTGATTAGCAGTTAACTGCAGATTACAAAAATTAAAGATCCCATTAGTTTTCTTATTTATCTTGTCATCTTTTTGTATGGGTCTTTTCTCTGCCTCTATTTCCTCTTCAACAGGCATTTCTCCTTTTCTCCTTAATTGTGATGCTGCCAGGTTCTCCTCTCTAAGCCAGAAATACCTGTTACGATATTCCAATTTCGTGCTCTGTGGCCTTAAATGTGTGCCCCTTTCTAAAAAATACTTTGACATATTCAGCTTGCATACATGATTTAATCTTCCTGTTCTTGTATAAGTGATATACATACTGTATAGTTAATTATATCAGTTTGTTTATTTCAAGATAATGATTATCTTAAATTCTTCCGATTTCTATAACTATATTTTTCTGATCTTTATATAGAATGGTAATTCCCCTAATTGTATTCTCTTCCACTATATGATCTAAAGTTTGTTCTCTCATGGTGAATTATTCCAACTCCTCCCAATAGAGTATTGATGATGTCTTGACATCTCTTTTCTGATTTACATATTGTGGTTTCCTTTCTTTTGATCTTCAAAATGTGCTCTTTTTATAATCATGGTCATGTACCCTACCTCTATTCCAGCTTCTAACTTTGTTTTGTACATAATGTTCTTTGTCTCATTTGTATTTCATTTGTTTTGTCAAACTAATTTTATCTTTTCGTTTATTTATTATTTTTTTGCAAAAGAACATCTTTTACTTCAAGCTCCTCACATTTATCATTCGGCTCCAATTTCACCTTAATATCATTAATGGATTTATCTAAGGAGTTCAAAGTTCTTTTGTGATGAGCTATAATCAGCCTCATTAACTCAAATGAGCAACCATCTAAGATCTTAAATTATACTTCAGTAAATGTAACATCTTCTGAATCAAAGATTGGTAATTTTAAAACCTCAGGCCTCTGGGTAATTTCCCTTTGAATATATTTTTCAAGTATCATCATATCCCAACACTTTCTCTTTTCTCCCATTAGTAATTTCTCAGGCTTCTTGAATTAGCAAGCATGCATTTAATGTTTTTTTCCAGTCTGTGCTATTGTTATCTTATCTGCTCCTGCCTTTCTACTACTTTTGGATTGAGTATTTAGAAGGTTTCTAGTAATATCTGTATTTAATATGGGTGCCTCCCTACTTGTAAAACTCAGATTCCCCACACAATCTTGTTAATGTTGTTAATGGTTCAGCTACAACTTATATTAATTCAATAATGTCTAGTCTTTTAAACTAGTTTTTTTTTTAACTGTAACTGTAAAAGCAGAACCTACAACTAAGGTAGCCAAGGGGGTATGTACTGTAGTGTAGTTTAATGTAACTTTGTACCCCTTTTTAGCCCTGTGTGGTCAGCTAGCCATGGAAAACCATGACAAGTTGACTATTTGGGATACTATGATCTGTAATGTATTTAAAGTTATGTTTTATCACCTGTTTCAGATAGATAGGCACTCTATTTATGCCTATGTATATAATGGGCAATATAGTGGCCATTATATACATAGGCAAGACACAGCTAAATCCAGCTTGGAGTAGGTGATAGCAAACTGTTGTATTTCTGCCGATAATCCCATTCCGATAAATAGTTGTACATGACGTTTTGCCAATAATACAAAAATATGCAATATTAAGCCTATTTTCTACAAGATCTAATATTTTTAACTGATCTGATAAAAAGGGAGTTTTTTTAGCAGTGCCATGTTAAAAAAAATCACTTTTCTTGCCGGTAATACTGCATTTTTTACTTACAGCAGCTTAATGTGTCCAGGCTTTGAGTGTTACAGTATATCTGTGGGAATCAATGCATTTGTCCACTCCACTGCCACTAAAAGCATTGAGTGACAGTCTGTCTCACTCTGAATGAGTTGAATAATTCAGTTACAATAATTAATTAACACAACCGGTCAGAGAGGTTGACGGTCTTAGATTAACTAAACGTAGCTAAATTTTGTGGCTGCATAATTATCACAGGGGCCTATGCACTAAGCAGCGATATGTCACTTATCGCCACCTTATTGCCGAAAAATCCTACAGCGATTCACTTAGAAAAAAAAATGCATTATTTTATACATATGTTTTAAGCATGGAGTCTTTGGAGCTGACACATATTGCTTTGTATTTGTGATCCCGTGGTCTTGAAAAGTATGAGTTTTAATAAATATAACCGTTTACCTTTCAGACATTAATGTGTCACCGCTTACGTTTTGAATGTGTTAAGATATGACTTGTTGATGGTTATATAGGGAATACCTGAATTTTTCAGTTAAGCAGGGTTGCTAGATATTCCTATCGTGACGTCTTAAAGGTGCAGTTCAAACAATATCCAACATGTGTGTAAAGAAGAATACATCATTTATGTGCTATGACAACATAGTTTGAAATTAAACAAATAACCATGCCATATATTTTAAATATACATTTACAATGTTTATAATGTAGAAAGTATTAGCAAAGTGACATCCCCTTCCTCTTCAAGACATACCTCCATAAACAAAGCCAATGTAACAATGACTTTGTGGTAGAGATGGCGGATGCAGAGATGGAGATAGAGTTGAGACACATTATGATGAGAAGGAGAACCCTGGCTTTGGAAGAGAGGAGAGAGGAGGAGAGGAGAAAGATGAGGGGAGAGATGAGGGGAGAGATGAGGGGAGAGAGGAGGGGAGAGAGGAGGGGAGAGAGGAGGGGAGAGAGGAGGGGAGAGAGGAGGGGAGAGAGGAGGAGAGAGAGGCGGGGAGAGAGGAGGGGAGAGTGGAGAGGAGACGAGGGAGAGGACAGAAGAGTGTTACGCCGGTGCTGCCCGCAGACCAGACCCGTCCCCTGAGCTGAATGGGGAAGTGGTAATACACGCACCCGCAGCAAAGGGAGCGTGTCCGGAGTGAGGTATGAAGCATTGCCAGGCCAGGTGTAGTAAGGTAGACAATACTTGCCGGTACCGGTTGTAGAGATAGAGTGAAGGATGCCTCGCCAAAGTCAGGGAGTGGAGAGTGGAGATAGGTCGTTGTCCAAGCCGTGTTCAAGGGGTTACCAGAGTGAGCGTTGTCCAAGGAGTGACGAGATCGAGAGCCAGAGGGGGTAGTCATACGAGCCGTGTCAGAACCTGTGAAAACACAGAGAGAATCCTGAAGTACTTCCATACAGAGACTATGTCGAGCAAAGACTGAGAGCAGAGAGGAGCTAGATAAAGCAGGAAGGTCCAATTAGGAATGGAGGTGGAACAGGAAGAGCTACAGGGAGACACTGCAGATTGGTGCAGGCATAACAGTCCAGGTGAGTCTGAGTATGCACGTGCAGTGTGCGGGGGCGGAGTCTGAGGTCCAGGGGACGGGAATAAGAGTGTGCAGACTGAGCGTGCTCCGTAACTCGTGTACGCGTGTGAACCGAGCCAGTGGATGGTGCAGGTGTACGTGCAGGAGGGCGTGGGCGTGCCCGGCGCTGAGCAGAGGAATCGCCGAGGGGAGTGATCCCGCGACGGCGGCAGGGGCGAGGAGCCATGGAGGCCGGTAAGGCAGGATTGTTTTGTGTGTCCAGGGGCTCCCTGCGTGGAGGGAGTACTCTGTGTGGGGAGCGAGGAGAACGCCGATTCCTGACAGTACCCGCCTCTTCAGGAACGGCCTCAGGATGGTCCAAGAACGGTTTCTCTGGAAACTTTTTCCTGAAGGACTTAAGAAGGGCCGGGGCATGAATGTCCTTTGAAGGTACCCAGGATCTCTCATCAGGGCCAAAGCCCTTCCACTGCACCAAGAACTGGAGCTGACCCCTGGATAGGCGAGAATCCAAAAGAGAGTGAACTTTGTATTCCTCGTTATTTTGTACAGTAATGGGATCCGGTTTACGAGTCTGATCCGGAAAGAAGTGACTGGAGATAAACGGTTTTAAGAGGGACACATGAAAGACATTGGGAATCTTCATACTGGGCGGTAGTTGGAGCCGGAATGCCACGGGATTGATTTGTTCACAAATAGGGAAGGGACCCAGGAACTTAGGTGCCAATTTAGGAGATGGTACCTTGAGGTTGATATTCCTAGAGGATAGCCATACCAAATCTCCTGGTTTGTAACTGGGCGCCGAACGATAACGACGATCGGCCTGTAGTTTCGATCTGCGGGAGGAGTTGAGAAGGGTAGACTGAATCCTGGACCATACGGTTTGGAGGGAAGAAATGCGTTCATCTACGGCTGGTACTCCAGAAGGAATGTTGGGGATGGGAAGACAGGGAGGGTGAAACCCATAATTTATAAAGAAGGGCGACTCCCGGGTGAACTCGTTTTTTGCAGAATTGACGGCATACTCTGCCCAAGAGAGGAGTTGAGCCCAATCATCCTGGAAATCGGATATAAAACATCTCAGGTACTTCTCCAGGTATTGATTGATTTTCTCCGTTTGTCCATTGGACTGAGGATGATAGGTGGAAGAGAAAGAAGAAGAGATGCCCAATCTCTTCGTGAAAGCTCTCCAAAATTTGGATACGAACTGAGAACCTCTGTCAGAAACAATGGACGAAGGGATCCCACGAATCCGGAAAATCTGCTCCGTAAAGATATCAGAGGGGGAGGTGGGTAATCCTTTAAGTGGAATGAAATGGGACATCTTCGAGAACCTGTCCACGACCACCAAGATAGTGTTCATTCCTCTGGACCTGGGCAACTCCACGGTGAAGTCCATAGAAATGTGGGACCAGGGGCGGTCGGGAACTGGAAGGGGTAACAGAAAACCCTGAGGCTTTTGACGGAGAGTCTTGCTTTGAGCGCACGTGGGGCATGTGCGGGTAAACTCTAGAATATCTTGAGACATCCTTGGCCACCAGAAATTCCGATGAATGAGATCAGTAGTCTTCTTAAAACCTGGATGACCTGCAGATTTAGAGGAGTGACCCCAAGACAGGACCTCTGGAACAAATTTGGATGGTACAAAGATTTTGTTGTCGGGAACGACCAAGTCCTTAGGAATGCGTCTCTGGGAGTGCAAAATCTTGTCAAGATTCTTGAAAGAAGACGTGGCGAGAATCCTCTCATGTGGAAGGATAGTCTCCAAAGATTCCTCTGGCCTCTCTTCAGAAGAATGTATTCGGGAAAGTGCGTCTGCCTTTACGTTCTTGGTCCCGGGGATATAGGACAGGTGAAAATCGAATCGAGAAAAAAAAAGAGCCCAACGAGCCTGTCGTGGACCAAGGCGTCGAGCGTTCTCTATGTAAAGAAGGTTCTTGTGGTCCGTGAGAATAGTAAACGGCTCTTTCGACCCCTCTAGCAGGTGTCTCCACTCTTGAAGAGCCATCTTCACGGCCAGTAGTTCCCTGTTACCCACGTCATAGTTCCTCTCGGCAGACGAGAATTTCTTGGAAAAATATGCACAGGGATGTAACTTATCTTGGGGCGTGGGTCTCTGAGAAATAACGGCACCAGCGCCGCAATCAGAAGCGTCGACCTCCAGGACGAAGGGAAGTTCAATGTTGGGATGACGGAGAATAGGTGCTGATATAAAGGCTTCCTTCAGTGTCTCGAAGGTGGATATGGCCTCGGATGACCAAGCAGAAAGATCAGCTCCTTTTTTGGTGAGCGCAGTAAGGCGTGCCACAATGGTGGAAAAACTCCATATAAACTTACGATAATAATTAGCGAACCCTAAAAAACGTTGTATGGCCTTGAGAGAGTTGGGTCTTGGCCATTCAGTGACTGCTTGAAGTTTACCGGAGTCCATCATAAACCCCTCATCGGAAATGATATACCCCAAGAACGGAGTAGAGGTCTGATGACAGGTGCACTTCTCCAGTTTGGCGTACAAATGGTGTTCACGAAGACGGGAAAGGACGTAGGAGGTGTGGCGTATATGGTCCTGGAGATCTTTGGAAAAAATCAGGATATCATCCAAGTATACAATAACAAAAATATTGAGTACCTTACGAAAGACGTCGTTGATGAAATCCTGGAAGACAGCGGGAGCATTACATAAGCCGAAAGGCATTACCAGATATTCGTAGTGTCCACTACGCGTGTTGAAGGCCGTCTTCCATTCATCCCCCTTCCTGATGCGCACCAGGTTATAGGCACCACGTAGATCCAACTTGAAAAAAATCTTGGCCCCCTGTAATTTATCGAACAGTTCGGTAATAAGGGGAAGGGGGTAACGATTTTTAATAGTTATGTGGTTTAAACCCCTGTAGTCGATGCAAGGCCTCAACGACCCGTCCTTTTTCTTGACGAAGAAAAACCCAGCCCCTGCTGGGGAATTGGAGTGACGAATAAAGCCTTTCTTGAGATTCTCCTGGATATATTCATCCATAGCGTGAGATTCTGGTAATGACAAGGGGTAGGTCTTGGACTTGGGTAGGGAGTAACCTGGAACTAGATCGATCCGACAATCGTAAGTCCTGTGTGGCGGCAAGAGGTCTGACTGTACCTTATTGAAAACGTCTTGGAATTGATGGTAAACGGAAGGTAGAATAACTTCGGGAACAGAGGTATTGGCCAGCAGTTGATGAGTCTCGCCTGACCTCGGCCTCCAGGAAATGGGAGCAGAGTAAGTCCAGTCAATGAGTGGATTGTTAAGCTGTAGCCAAGGAAGACCAAGGGTGATGAGTATCCCAGGAGCGTGAATGGCATCGAGAACTAAGATCTCCTTGTGCAGATGTGAGGACAGAAGCAAGGGAGCCGTCTCTAACAAGATGTGGGCCGGGGTAAGAGGACGTCCATCGATACCGATGAGTGCGATGGGAACCTTCTTTCTCACGAGTGGTATACGGTTTAACCTGGCGAATTCAAGATCCACGAAGTTTCCTCCAGCTCCTGAGTCAATGAAAGCGGCGGTAGAAGTCTTGAACTTATCGCCTGAAAGGGAGACTGGAAATGTAAGTTTCTTAGGGAGTTCACCTTTAGAAAAGGGACGTGGAGACATTACACCCAGAGAGAGCCCCTCTGTACTCACTGGGTGTTCCCGTTTCCCAGACACAGTGGACACTCCCGAACCAGATGTTCCATGGATCCGCAGTAGAAACACAATCCCCCGGCGTGGCGGAACTGCCGTATCGGTGTGCGGATGCGTTGTACCCCCAATTGCATTGGCTCTGGCAACTCCAGTGCAGGACGAAGAGGTATGGTAGCACTTGGGGGAGCAGGAGTGTTGCTGGGAGTACTGGAGAACGGAACTTGAAAGTTATGGAAACGAGTGCGCTGACGCTCTGAGCGGCGTACCTGGATACGTTGATCCACTCGGATAGCCAAATCAATGAGGACCTCCAATTGATCCGGCCTGGATTGGCGAGAGAATTCATCCTTGATGGGATCTGCCAGGCCTTGCCAGAATACGGAGACGAGAGCCTCTTGTCCCCAGTTAGTCTCGGCTGCTAGAGTTCGGAATTCTACAGCATACTGTGTCACCATTTGCCGTCCCTGAGTAATCTGGAGGAGAGAAACAGATGACATCTCCCGACGAGCGGGAGAATCGAATACTCGTTGAAACTCGGCTTTAAATGCCGGGTAGTCTTGGGTAAGGTCAGAACGTCACTTTCAAACCGGGGAAGCCCAAGCCAGGGCGCTGCCAGTGAGGAGGTTATAAATGTAGGCTACCTTCTTGCGATCAGTATTGTAGAGATGGGGGACCATTTCAAACAGCACCTCACACTAGTTTAGGAAACCCCTACAATCTTGCGGTTCACCTGCATAAGGCTTGGGGGGAGGAATCCTTACATCTGAGCTGCTAACTGCGCTTGCGGAGTGGGGGGTTACATCTGGCGGGGTCGCGGTCGGTACCCTGTCTGAGAGTACTGCGACCTGACGTGTAAGTGCCACAATTTGATCCGCCATGGCCTGGTTTTGCTGAAGCAGATTGGAGAGAAACTGTTGAAGTTCGGTCTGGTCTGCGTCTTGTGGGCTCGACATAATGTTACGCCGGTGCTGCCCGCAGACCAGACCCGTCCCCTGAGCTGAAGGGGGAAGTGGTAATACATGCACCCGCAGCAAATGGAGCGTGTCCGGAGTGAGGTATGAAGCGTTGCCAGGCCAGGTGTAGTAAGGTAGACAATACTTGCCGGTACCGGTTGTAGAGATAGAGTGAAGGATGCCTCGCCGAAGTCAGGGAGTGGAGAGTGGAGATAGGTCGTTATCCAAGCCGTGTTCAAGGGGTTACCAGAGTGAGCGTTGTCCAAGGAGGACCGAGATCGAGAGCCAGAGGGGGTAGTCATACGAGCCGCGTCAGAACCTGTGAAAACACTGAGAGAATCCTGAAGTACTTCCATACAGAGACTATGTCGAGCAAAGACTGAGAGCAGAGAGGAGCTAGATAAAGCAGGAAGGTCCAATTAGGAACGGAGGCGTGACAGGAAGAGCTACAGGGAGACACTGCAGATTGGTGCAGGCATAACAGGCCAGGTGAGTCTTGTTAGTAACCTGAGTATGCCCGTGCAGTGTGCGGGGGCGGAGCCTGAGATCCGGGGGACGGGAATAAGAGTGTGCAGACAGAGCGTGCTCTGTAACTCGTGTAAGCGTGTGAACTGAGCCAGTGGATGGTGCAGGTATGCGTGCAGGAGGGCATGGGCGCGCCCAGCGCTGAGCAGAGGAATCGCCGAGGAGAGTGATCCCGCGACGGCGGCAGGGGCGAGGAGCCGTGGAGGCCGGTAAGGCAGGATTGTTTTGTGTGTCCAGGGGCTCCCTGCGTGGAGGGAGTACTCTGTGTGGGGAGCGAGGAGAACGCCGTTTCCTGACAAAGAGAGAGGAGAGAGGCGGTGCCCCACCAACGCTTATACTGTGAACGTACACTTTTGGAGGGGCTTACTGTGGAGGAAATTATTAGCTGATATCAATATCTTTTGTGTTCAGCAGCATTCTTAGCTCTTATGCAGAGTTAAGAGAAGACTTAGTTTCCGTAACAGGCAGAAGTCGTGCAGTCGCTGGCCTTGTTAAAATGCTGTGCTCATTACATTTTCTTGCTTCTACATATTTTCAGACAACTGTGGGCATAATAAGCGGGGTCTCGCAGTCTGCATTCTCGCTGGCCTTTAGCCAGTTTCTATGCGTACTGACTAAACGCTAAGAATTATATTCATTTTCCTAGAGAGCAGACGGAGTGGCTGGAACTCCGGAATGGCTTTTATATATTAGCCGGGATGCCATGCGTGATGGGTGCAATCGATTGCACACATTTTGCACTGACCCGCCAATTGGGAATGAGCATGTGTACTGTAACAGGATACACTTTCACTCCATCAATATGCAGGTGGTATGCGATGCCAACATTCTGAATGTGGTAGCCAGATTCGTGGGTTTCAGCCACGATTTTTCTATTCTGAGAAACTCATCAGTCTTCTATGCATTTGAAACAGGTAATTTTGGACATGGTTGACTGGTGTGTGAGTACATATTATACAATTTAGCGATACAATCTCATTTGTTTGATTATGCCTTTTATACATGTCATATTATTTGGAAATCCAGTATATACTGTTTGCTATACTCAGATCTATATTAATAAATACTTGAAGCTACCTGTTATTATCTTTAAAAGTGTGTTTCACACACAAAGGTACATGTGAATAAAGTTTATCACATATATAGAGAGATACACACACACACACACACACACACACACACACACACACACACACACACACACACACACACACACACACACACACACACACACACACACACACACACACACACACACATTTTTTACGCAATGCAGCTATTATGTCAGACATAATATTCTGCATATTTTGAGCCAACATAGATAACATTACATCATGACAAATTTGAAGGACTATACAATGGATGTGTAATTTGCCAAACTTACATTCTGAACTAATGTCTCAAACACAGATATCTGCATGTTGGATGAGACACTCAAATATGTATAAACACCTTACATATGATACTACATAGTTCTTGTTAAGCTATTGAGTGTTTGTAACAATACATATTGTTGTACATTACTACATTGTACAATGTGTAATAATATTTTCACTGTCTCGCATTGGTATCTCCGACATTGGCAAACGTGCAGGTGTGAGCAGCTTTACCTTCAAACCCATGCACATGCACGAAAGGAAATCTCTGAATGTGCATGCGCTACAGCACACGCCACAATTGAGGCCCGAGGTCACTTGCATTTCACAATATGCCAGTTATTGTACAGTTTATTTATATGCTTCTAATTAACGAATATAAAACATATTACATTTTTAAAATAAAATCTTGCAGGATGTTTTATATCATCTTAAGCAATATCTTGGATGTAACAGAGAGGTGACAGTGTGAAAACAGTGAGTATCAAATGTTCCTAGTCAATTTGTATATACATGAACATTATATATTGTTGTCCGTGTGTAATAACTCATAATTACATCATAAAAATAGGACTATTATTGTTTATAATGTCACATACAGTAATAAGCTGAATGTGATGTTGTGTTGTAACAAAATAATGCTGCAGATTCTTCGAATTTTACATTTAGCATATATAATGCTGTACAGTATGTATTGATTATAACTTTCTTATACAATGTATTATACTGTAACAAAATTACTTTTAGATTTAAGCCCATCCTTCATGTTGAACTTCTGTGTTGTTGACATGAGATTTGAGTTAATTAGATGTTATTTTTTTTAATTTTTAGCAATGTACATATTACAGATGCTTGTTAGTTCAATACATTTTCAAATACTTCTCATACTTGAATAATTTTATTTTGTATCATTTATGGTATGGATATAGTACGAAAGTAACCCACCATCTGTCTCAACACATAGGACTGTTTGTGAAATAAAATAATATAGACGTGGTATATGCTATTTGTTCAAAGTAATTTTTATTACACAACTTTCAAATAGCTATAATCAAAACTGTATAAAAGGGAAGGGCAGAGAGAACAGCGCTAATGCTACAAATAAAAATAGTAACACATGGGTGACTAAAATAATTTATACACACTTTAAATGTTAAAGTGGGGGCAGCCAAGAAAAAAGGTTAACACAAACCAATACAGACAGTAAAAACAAAAAAACCCGGCGCCTCCAAAAGAAAATATAAATATAGCCTGATCAAATATAAAGTCCAATATGGCTGAGATGAAATCCGAAGTAGAATCTTCAATGAAGTCTCATGGAAAGACAAACAAACAAATAAGACAAAAACAAACAAGTAAAAAAGAGAAAAAGATCATAGTGCAACTAAAAACAACTTAAACAAAATATCACTGATATGATTGACAAGAGAATAATTACAAATTTAATGCAAATGAATTAAAATATAATAAAAAACAACAAACACTTGAATGTTGGGCTGGAGAAACTAAAAGAGAGATGACATCCGGTAGGGATAAAATAGAAACCCTACTTACAGCAAAGCTGATAGGTACACACCCGTAGCGTCCAGGACATTGTGCTACGGGCGTGTACCTATCAGCTTTGCTGTAAGCAGGGTTTCAATTTTATCCCTACCGGATGTCACCGCTAGATTCTGTGGACTCCAGGTGGTCCCCGCTGGCCCCATGAGGTCCATGGGTGGTCCCTGTGGGTGTCTGTGGTCCCTGGGTCATTCCCACGGGTGTCTAGGGACCCTTGGATGGTTCCCACAGGGGTATAGGAGGCCCTCGGGTGGTCTCTGTTGTTCCCCAGGGCCCCCACAGCTGTGGGACCCCCGTTCTTCCCCACAGGTGTCCTTCTCAGGTTGTACCCGTGGGTGTCCAGGGGTCCTCTGGTAGGCCCCGTGGGCATCCGGGGGTCCTCAGGTGTCCCATGGTGTCCCCGCAGGCCTGCGGTACCAATCTTTTATTTAAAAAAATAAACATGGCCTACATTTAAATCAATACACCCCCCCCCCAACCCACCAAAACACATACAGTACAGTAATGGGCAAAATAACTATTATCCAGACACTACATTATCCATGAAGCATACTGTAAATAAAGTAAATAAAACAGTTCTACTTACCCCTGACAATATGAAGGGCATTCTCGTCAGTTTACTGCAGATCCATATCCTCCATTGCCAGAAAAAACATAGCCAAATACATTCTAATGGTTAATAACCGCTACAGTAATTAAGGGATTAAACCACCATGCCTCCTTACCTACCCGGGAGGCCTAACCACCCACCCCGGACCCACTATACCCAACCTGTACCCATTGATTGTTATAGTAGTACATCATACCTATATAATATGGCATGATAAGATACTATAGCATTCAATGGTCACTCTAATACAAAAGCCTGACTATCCAAAATACAAAATAATAATATTTCTTACTGGACTTTAAATTGTTTGGAAATGGCCTTTTAACCCTTCCCAGATTAATGGTCAGCAATAGTTGCTTCTCTAAGATCATTGCTGATGTCTTTCCTCCTTGGCGTTGTGTTAACACACACCTGAATGCTCCAGACCAGCAAACTGCTAAAACTTCATCTTTTATAGAGGTGGTCACACTTGCTGATGATCAATTAATCAAAGGCATTTGATTAGCAGCACCTGTCTGTTACTTAGCATATTAATTCCCATGGAAGCAGTAAGAGTGTACTTAGTTTTTCACACACGGCTTCTCCATTTTGGCTTTATTTTTGTTAAATAAATCATGACACTGTGTAATATGTCATGTGTTGTTGTTCATCTGAGTTTGTATTTACCTAATTTTAAGACCTGCTAAGGAACAGATGATTGTTATTATGTCCTGATATGTAAAACCATACAATTCAAAGAGGGTGTACTTTCTTTTTCACTGTGTATATATATATATATATTTGAATTATATCTTTGAATATAATCTCTGAATTATTTATATATATATATATATATATATATATATATATATATATATATATAAATATATATATATATATATATATATATATATATATATATATATATATATTGTTTGTCTTTACATTTGAGTTCACGTGTGTACATTTTTTACTTTTACTATAACATTATAAATGTTTAAATTCAATTAACTACATATAAATTTGATATAGTGCTTTCCAAATTCGATATTTACACTTATTGTCATTACATTATTCTGTAACACACTACCTCATGTCTTCTTAAGCTGTATTGTCAATTAGCATAACACATATCATTTTAGGATCTTTATGTAGTATAAATTATCACATTACACAATGTTTGTAGCTAGTAATTGGACATACTTGTGCACTACATCCTTTTATTTTCTATCCCCTTTACATGCACTGTATGATATATAATGTTAATGTATTTTTTCAGTAACATATTTAGGAAACAAAGTTTTGTAAAGTTTTGACATCCATTAGTGGACTTGTTTGTCCAGTGAAAATTGGAGAAACATGTACTCCCTGTTACTATATGTATGAAAGGACATAGTTTGCAGACAGAATTTAGACGTTTACCCAAAATGTTGGTTTCTAATAAATCATGTTTAATGTGTATGTATTAGCATTTAACAACAATAAACTAAAATAATGGAAATGGTTTTTTGCTTTTATTTTTCACGCAGCAACATTTGCGATCTTGTCAATGGGCGGTCGATGTGTGCATCTTGGGAATGTCTTCTCCATCGACCACGAACATTTGTACTTCTTGGACGCACACTTGCTTTTTTGGGTGCTGTTGACATTGGCATTATGCCAGAAAGTGGGTTTGGCAAGGGTGGTGTTGTCACTGGCATTATAGCAGTTGGGTCTGGCAAGGGTGGTGTTGTCACTGGCATTATTACATGTGGCTGTGCCAAGGGTGGTGTTACTGTCATTATGGCAGGTGGCTGTGCCAAGGGTGGTGTTACTGGCATTATGGCACGTAAACTCTTTATATATGTGCAAGTTTAACTGTGATCAGCAGCTTTATATGCTACATATCAATAATGTTTGTATTTAACACATGACCTACTGAAAAATACAATAATAATACTAATACAACTATGTGAATGCAGATATGAAGAAAGGGGTGTGTAATAGTGTTTATGTAGAAACAGAATAAACTGTATGTAATAACTATTATTCTGTTCGCATATACTACTAACTCATTTAATCCTAATAGAATACTAATTATTGTCATATAATGCTAGTCTTCTTTTCATATTTATTTTGCTACATTTCAAGTGAAAACATTTACTCATGTAAAAGTACTGAACTGGGGGAAATGGGTGATCACATACACCGATATCCTTATCCCCAGCCAAACCTTCAACCATGACAGGTAAGAAGCTTGGACTCCAACCTTCAACCATGAATGGTAAGAATCTTGCTCCTCCAACAGAGTCAGCCTTAGATTGGGGGCAAGAGGTCTTCCTCCAGTGCCTGAAGCATGTAAACATAGATTTTGCAAATTAGCCTTCAATTTTTTTTTAATATCATCAAATATTTTCCTGCAGTTGTCATGAGCTCTGACCTGATTTCCACAGGCATACACAGACACTAATCTCTTCCCACAAATCCTTTTTGACCTTGGATGTTGTCTTGCCTTTAGATATATATAACAAAATTACTTTGTTCATGTACATACTGTATTTTATAATAAAAAACGTTAAAACATATGTGTGAACGCTTCTAACATTTATTTTACATGCTGTTTGCCAAAGAATATCTGTGGCACATGTATACATATTTAGCAAATTATGTATATCAGGATATATCATATTTACATACAATTGTACAATTCCTCTATTTGTAACCTGGTTGCCAACACTCAATGGTAGCATGTGTATATATAAAAGGAAAGAATGGTGTAACAGCGCTAAAAATAATAAACAACAATGTGATCATCAATGAATGTCTAAATGAGGCAAGGCTGCCAGGAAAACTAACCCAAACACAGTTAGTGGAAAATACAAGAAAAACAATACAGACCGGCGCCTTAAAGTCCAAATGGATAGAATTAGGATAAATCCAGAGATTTGCTGCAATGTCCAATGAATGGTAATCCAGTCGAATAGACAGCAGACTCCTCAGCAACAACAATGATATATAATGCAGGGGAGACAAGAAGAAAAAATCATAGCGTAACAAGGTACTGCTGCGGCCGAGTTTATTCGAGCATTTGCCCGTTCTCGGCCGCAGCAGTAACCAGGCGTGCGCCGGGATGTGCCTGGCGTGCGCCGAAGCCGCGGAGGAGCGCCCTCTGATCGGGGCTTTCTACCTCCGCTCGCCGGGTCCGCCGGGTCCCCCGGAACCCCCTGCCGCCGTCTCCCCACATCGCGGGACACCAGGGCTCCCTCGGGGAGCCCTGGACGCGCGTGCAGGGGGCGCAGGCACCCGATGACGCGTGACCGCGTGTCGATGACGCGCGGCACGCCGAGGGAGTGCGACTAGCATGCCGGGGCATGCCCAGGCTTGCGGAGCTAGCCGCACTCAAATAAAATGTGCCGCCTGTGTATGAACTAAACATATAACACATAGACATAGACATAAACAAACACATACAACAATAAACAGATAGGCTGACTAATATACAGAGAATTTATTAAACACAATAAAATGCAGAGAACTGTTGAAGAGCAGGTCTAGGATCCGGTGTGTAAAAACCGGAATCCTACTTACAAGAAGTCCACAGGATACAGGCAGGTGTATATGGTAAAGGTGGTCCAGCGGCAGCTGTTGGTGGATGCGTGCCACTTGTGGAAGACTACAGGAACCTCTTCCGATCGATACCGGTTTGGGCGTCACTGCAGGCAGCTTCTCACGACGCATTCCGTCCGCGTCCGGAATTGCGTCACAGTAGGCGGTACCGCGTTCCGGAACTCACTTCTCTAGTTGATTCTCCTGAATGCCGTAGCCACAAAGATTCTTGCAGGGGTCTGCTCCTATACAAGTTGACTGCTAGAATGACTCTCAAAGGCCCAACGCGTTTCGTGCGCATGCGCACTTCTTCAGGGGTTAGTTAGCACAGTACATGATGTCTTTAAATACTGACAGGAGATACACCATTGGTTGAACAAAATGTCTCTCCAAGTGGACTTATGGTGACCATGATTGGTTAGAATTACTGTCAGTCATGTCCTGTGTAAAAAGCAGCCTAACACACAAATACTACAAACATATATTACATAAAAACACACACATATGACAAAAAATACTATTCATACCTAAAACATCTTGGCAATCAGAGCATTATTACTATAACAGTTATAAAATTAAAATTAATAATATTAATAACATATTCTATTCCATACTGATGAAACATAATTTTGCACGCTTTGGCTCTTACATGTGCAAATTTGAAAATGATGCTATTTGTTATCCATATATAGCCGCGTCTCCATAGGTAAAATTTACAATACAAATGACTATTTAATTAAAAATTATTTAAAACTGTAGAATAAAAATTGTTTATTAATAAAAATACTTTAAAAACCATTTATATATACTATATTATAATTTAAAATTAAATAAAACTATTTTATTTCATTTAAGAAAGATGCCTAGATCGAAATCAATGTTGAGACCATTAGGTGAGAGAGTCTTTAATTCATAGATCCAGTAGGCTTCTCGTCTACTGATCTGATTTAATTGATTTCCTCCCCTCCAATTAGTCTGTACGGTTTCTATGGCTTGACACCTTAGACCCATAGGATTTCTGTTATGATAGATATTAAAATGATGTGAAACACTATGTGTAGTTAAACCTCGCTTTATATTATAAATGTGTTCATATACCCTTCTCTGGTAACATTTGCCAGTCCTACCTACATATTGTAAGCCGCATGGGCACTGTAACAGATAAATTACAAAAGTGGAGTGACAGTTTATTGATGTTTTAATGGTATATGTTTTATCTGTAACATTTGATTTAAAGGTTTCAGTGCTACTACTAAATGTGCAAGCCATGCACTTTGTGCATTTAAAAAAGCCCTTTCTTTTGCTGACTGTTTTTGAAACTGAGTTATCCAGAGGACAACTGGGAGCTAAACGCATTTTGATGTTTGGAGCTTTTGTAAAGATAATTTTTGTTTTTTCCGGGAGACATTTTGATAGAGTATTGTCACACAGGAGCATAGGCCAGTGTTTATTAAAAATCTGGCGAATTTTTGGTTTCATCTCATTATACTGGGTGACAAAAGCCACTCCATTGTTCTGTTCTATTTCGTTTAAATGATTTTTATTTTTATATTCCAGCAAAGTGGCCCTCTCAATTTTGTCCACCTGAAGGGACGCTTCCTCAAGTATATGTTCTGGATACCTTCTATCACGGAATTTGTCCTTAAGCTCATCCGCCTGAAGCGCAAACTCCCCAGGATTTGAACAGTTGCGCTTCAGACGGGTGAGCTGGCCCTTAGGGATATTCCGGATCCAGCTTGGATTGTGCTGGCTGTCTGCCCTGAGGTAGTTGTTAGCCTGAACAGACTTAAAATATGTTTTCGTTTCTATTTTATTATTACTAATATATATATTGAGGTCTAGAAATTCTATACGTTCCTTATGATGGTTAAAAGTGAATCTAAGATCCCTATCGTTAGAATTTAGATAATTAAAAAACGATTCAAGCTGTACCTGGCTACCTGACCAAACAAATATAACGTCATCTATGAAATGGCGCCAGAGCACCAGGTGAGCCCCGAGAGGACAGTTGTTCCAAATAAAATCTTCTTCCCAACTGTCCATAAAAAGATTCGCATAGCTCGGGGCAAACCTCGTGCCCATTGCCGTTCCACAGATCCCGTAGAAACATCAATGTGGATCTAATTTTTAAAGATCCCCATACAGTCCCTATAGTTGAGCCCAGGGTGGCTGACTTTCATCCAATTATGGTACAATTAGAAAAAGCACTAGTCGCAGAGAGCAGACAGTGGTGGGAGGTTACCACTTTAAGTAAATATCTGGAACACCACAGAATCCCACGAGGACTTCGAGTCCAGAAAGTACCAACAGTTGATACGCAGAATTTGCCATTCATGCAGGAATGGAACGACATTCTGGATCAATGTTCTTTTGCGCTGATGAAAATGTTGATACATCAGCGTAAGAAGACGCTGATACAGTTAGACAATGAAATTGAGAATCTAAAAATAAAACTTGAACCCTACCTAAATAATATAGAACTTCTAGATATGGAGCCTACAGTTAAAAAGAGACTAGATCAGATTGAACTAGAAATAGTAGGTACCAAACAAAGTAAGTTCTTTAGGGACAAGAATGACTATGACACGGGTCGACAGAGGACCTGGAATAAAAAAAGTAAAGATGAACAGATTAAAAAACAAGATCAATGGAATAGCAATCCACCTGTGGGGACCAAACGAAGTAGGATGGAGAAGGGTAATCCTATTTCCAGTAACAATATCAATAGGTCAAAAAAACCACATACACTTCCCCTTATACCTATTCCAGTTCCCATTCCCCAACCACAGAGGGTATTACCTCAACATGATACAACCCAATACCTCAAACAAAAAAGAGCTAAAGAACTATATGACGCACAGATGGCATCTAAACATGAAGTCAATTTGTCTAATAACAAATACCATGTGCTATCAGAAATTGAGTCAGAGAGCGAACCTGACAGTGTGTCATATACTCCTTTACTGCTGCGACACACTTTATTCGAGCAAATACCCAGTATGTACCTGGCAGATACCTGGAATGCGCCGCTCCTCACCTCAGACAAGCCCCGTTGCGTTTGCCTTCCCAGCCATGGTTCATGCCTGGCTGACGGGCGGCTGATCTGTTAAATGATAATGATTAGGATTTAATAGGCTGCAATGCTTCGCGTGTCTACCAGATGGCATAAATTCATGAATTGTAATGCAGTATATATATATACTGTGCAGTATTGCAGCCAGCGGGAATAAAATGCTTCAATCCCGGCCTGGAAAATAACGCAATGCACTCGGGCAGAAAACAGTCACAAACCTCAATACACCCGAGTATACCCGAATTCGTGGGATTAGCCGAGCTCGAATAAAGTGTGTCGCCAGTGTACCTACACAAGGAGTAAAAACTAATTTTTCTTTTTTAGAATGGAGAAAGGAAAGGGAACACATCTTTCCCCAGGTAGAAATAAAGAAACCAAGTGTAGAACTTCAGCCTCCCATGAATTACAAAAAAAGAAAAAACGCACCAGAGGAAGAAGAGGAGGTGCTAATAGAAATAGGTTAGGTGTTAATAAGACTTATCAAAACATCTTTAACCTCAGTCGACATATCCTAACACCAGTAGAAAAGAAAGTGTTAGGTAAGGGCTTTACATTTGCGCCGATATGTGGCCCTAACAGTTTCAATCTTCATATTGATGTTCATAAGTTTGCACGTAAATTGGCACTTAAAAAATATTTTTTAAAAGATGCAGTTACCCATCAGCTAGATCAGAAATCTTTGAATGTTGAGCCAAATAAAACACATACGAATTTTAAAGTAAAGTCCACATTTTATCCCAAATTTGCACAGGGCCATCTGGTGAACTCATTCATAGGGATAGTAACCAGAGAATTAGAGGAGTCCAGTAGGGCATATAAAATTCATAAAGACAATCTTAACACCAATGAAAAATTAGCTCTACAACAACTGGAAGACAATAAGAAGATAGTTATAAAACCTGCTGACAAAGGGGGGGGGGTATAGTGGTGATGGATATCGATTATTATCTCCAGGAGTCTATGTGACTGCTTGGAGATACAGCCACCTACCTCCCCCTTACCAGTAACCCTCTGAGCCAGTTTGAAATTGAACTCAAGAGATTCCTAGATAAAGGTTTGGAGGAAGGAGCAATAATTCAACAAGAATTAGAGTTTTTATACACACAGTTTTCACGTACACCCATTTTTTATTTCATCCCTAAAATACACAAAGCATTACGCACCCCCCTGGTAGACCTATCATTTCAGGTATAGGATCACTTACTTCTAATTTATCTTTATTCATGGATCACCACCTCCAACCTTTAGTTCACCAGGTCTGATCCTACTTGCTTGATACTACACATATTCTCCAGATACTGAGAGATCTGGAATGGAAGCCTGAATACACATGGGTAACAGCAGATGTGACATCACTGTATACCACCATTAACCATGTGAAAGGCTGTCAGGCTATATCGCGCAAGTTAGAATCGGACGTCACCACATCCCCAGCACTTAAATCATTTTTAGTAGATAGCATTAATTTTATTTTAACACATAACCACTTTCAATTTAATTCACAATTCTTTTTACAGATCTGTGGAACGGCGATGGGCACGAGGTTTGCCCCGAGCTATGCGAATCTTTTTATGGACAGTTGGGAAGAAGATTTTATTTGGAACAACTGTCCTCTCGGGGCTCACCTGGTGCTCTGGCGCCGTTTCATAGATGACGTTATATTTGTTTGGTCAGGTAGCCAGGTACAGCTTGAATCGTTTTTTAATTATCTAAATTCTAACGATAGGGATCTTAAATTCACTTTTAACCATTATAAGGAACGTATAGAATTTCTAGACCTCAATATATATATTAGTAATAATAAAATAGAAACGAAAACATATTTTAAGTCTGTTCAGGCTAACAACTACCTCAGGGCAGACAGCCAGCACAATCCAAGCTGGATCCGGAATATCCCTAAGGGCCAGCTCACCCGTCTGAAGCGCAACTGTTCAAATCCTGGGGAGTTTGCGCTTCAGGCGGATGAGCTTAAAGACAAATTCCGTGATAGAAGGTATCCAGAACATATACTTGAGGAAGCGTCCCTTCAGGTGGACAAAATTGAGAGGGCCACTTTGCTGGAATATAAAAATAAAAATCATTTAAACGAAATAGAACAGAACAATGGAGTGGCTTTTGTCACCCAGTATAATGAGATGAAACCAAAAATTCGCCAGATTTTTAATAAACACTGGCCTATGCTCCTGTGTGACAATACTCTATCAAAATGTCTCCCGGAAAAAACAAAAATTATCTTTACAAAAGCTCCAAACATCAAAATGCGTTTAGCTCCCAGTTGTCCTCTGGATAACTCAGTTTCAAAAACAGTCAGCAAAAGAAAGGGCTTTTTTAAATGCACAAAGTGCATGGCTTGCACATTTAGTAGTAGCACTGAAACCTTTAAATCAAATGTTACAGATAAAACATATACCATTAAAACATCAATAAACTGTCACTCCCCTTTTGTAATTTATCTGTTACAGTGCCCGTGCGGCTTACAATATGTAGGTATGACTGGCAGATGTTACCAGAGAAGGGTATATGAACACATTTATAATATAAAGCGAGGTTTAACTACACATAGTGTTTCACATCATTTTAATATCTATCATAACAGAAATCCTATGGGTCTAAGGTGTCAAGCCATAGAAACCGTACAGACTAATTGGAGGGGAGGAAATCAATTAAATCAGATCAGTAGGTGAGAAGCCTACTGGATCTATGAATTAAAGACTCTCTCACCTAATGGTCTCAATATTGATTTCGATCTAGGCGTCTTTCTTAAATGAAATAAAATATTTTTATTTAATTTTAAATTATAATATAGTATATATAAATGGTTTTTAAAGTATTTTTATTAATAAACAATTTTTATTCTACAGTTTTAAATAATTTTTAATTAAATAGTCATTTGTATTGTAGATTTTACCTATGGAGACGCGGTTATATATGGATAACAAATAGCATCATTTGCAAATTTGCACATGCAAGAGCCAAAGCGTGCAAAAATATGTTTCATCAGTATGGAATAGAATATGTTATTAATATTATTAATTTAAATTTTATAACTGTTATAGTAATAATGCTCTGATTGCCAAGATGTTTTAGGTATGAATAGTATTTTTTGTCATATGTGTGTGTTTTTATGTAATATATGTTTGTAGTATTTGTGTGTTAGGCTGCTTTTTACACAGGACATGACTGACAGTAATTCTAACCAATCATGGTCACCATAAGTCCACTTGGAGAGACATTTTGTTCAACCAATGGTGTATCTCCTGTCAGTATTTAAAGACATCATGTACTGTGCTAACTAACCCCTGAAGAAGTGCGCATGCGCACGAAACGCGTTGGGCCTTTGAGAGTCATTCTAGCAGTCAACTTGTATAGGAGCAGACCCCTGCAAGAATCTTTGTGGCTACGGCATACAGGAGAATCAACTAGAGAAATGAGTTCTGGAACGCGGTCCTGCCTACTGTGACGCAATTCCGGGCGCGGACGGAAGGCGTCGTGAGAAGCTGCCTGCAGTGACGCCCAAACCGGTATCGATCGGAAGAGGTTCCTGTAGTCTTCCACAAGTGGCACGCGTCCACCAACAGCTGCAGCTGGACCACCTTTACCATATACACCTGCCTGTATCCTGTGGACTTCTTGTAAGTAGGATTCCGTTTTTTACACACCGGATCCTAGACCTGCTCTTCAACAGTTCTCTGCATTTTATTGTGTTTAATAAATTCTCTGTATATTAGTCAGCCTATCTGTTTATTGTTGTATGTGTTTGTTGGTCTATGTCTATGTGTTATATGTTTAGTTCATACCTTGTTACGCTATGATTTTTTCTTCTTGTCTCCCCTGCATTATATATCATTGTTGTTGCTGAGGAGTCTGCTGTCTATTCGACTGGATTACCATTCATTGGACATTGCAGCAAATCTCTGGACTTATCCTAATTCTATCCATTTGGACTTTAAGGCGCCGGTCTGTATTGTTTTTCATGTGAATATATAAACAATTACATTTATATACAAAAAACAAACAAAAGCGCAAGCTCCATAGCATATAACTGAGTAAAAAATAAGGTACATTTATTTAAAAGATCAGCAACCCATAAGAATGTGCACTTATAGGATTTTAAACAGAACCATTCGTGGGAGAGAAATCTCTATTGTGGTCATCTCCGGTGGTAGGGTGAGTCCCAGGTTTGCAGAGTGGATGTAAACAGCCCAGGTTACCATGGTAGTAAGTAGTAAGAAGTAATTTCAAGTGCTAGCAACCATTGTATGAGAGCAAAGGATGTGCAGGCATTAGATGCCTTTTTATCTTTCTGCCAATTCGGGATAGGAGTTCATGGTGAACCTGGGCTGTTTACATCCACTCTGCAAACCTGAGACTCACCCTACCACCGCAGATGACCACAATAGAGATTTCTCTCCCACGAATGGTTCTGTTTAAAATCCTGTAAGTGCACATTATTATGGGTTGCTGATCTTTTAAATAAATGTACCTTATTTTTTACTCAGTTACATGCTTGCGCTTTTGTTTGTTTTTTGTTCATAGATTCCAAAAGTGGTTGGCTATACCACTCCCCTTAAAGCTGCAAAGACGCTCCCTGGATCTTCTATTGGGACTATATTTCTCTCTGGATTTTTTGGTTGCGTGGAACATTCATTTTGGATTTTTCCTTTTTTTTTTCACTGTCAAGTTATGGTTTGTAGATATTATTAGGTTAAATTGTGGTAATTTCATTTTTTTTTAATATTTTAAATATGTTATTATATTTTATCAATTATTAGGGTTATTTCACATCCTCTTTAGCGCTACTTAATTTTTGTGGTGTCTTAATTACATTTATATGTAAATGTCAGTTCTATGTGAATGCAGAAATGTTAGCTAATAGATGGCAATAATAATTGGGACAGTCATTTAAAAAATATTCTTACCTATTAAGTGCCCATATAGCCGGTCATAATGCTCCAAAATGCCTGTCACAAGGACTTTATTCTCCTCCGTTGAAACATATATTTCTTTTATTTGCTATACGCTTCTTACGCCCAGCTGCAAACACTGAGCTCTGCTGCTGCTGACTAGACTCCCCTTCTTCCAATAGAACAGACTGCAGGAGCCTCCCACACTCACCCCACCCCCACCAGTCATCGCTCCACCACCACTCACACCATCATCACTCCCTTGACTCCCACGTGCACTCCCATGCCTACTCATATGAACACCACTCACCTCAGGACCACCACTCATCCCAACAACATTCCTCTGACTCCCATGCCTCGCGTCCATACCTCAACTACTCACAAATAACAGAGAAAAAAATTAAATTACACACTCAAAAATCTTTCACACTCACAAGACAAAAAATTTGAAAACAAAACAACAGAAGACAAGCCTATCAAAATTCACAACAACTTTAGCAATCACAAATCCTCAAAACGCCTTGCTCTGTCTGTCTCTCACTCACTCCCAACAACACAGAGAAAGATTACAATAAATTGAGCATTTAAATAGGCCGCTCGACAAATTGGTTGTCCCGCGTGATTGTCGCACAATGGCAAAAATACTTTTTTTACACACCATACCATATCCTAGTTTTCAGAGAGACGATCATCATGCCACCAGCTACTCGACATTTTTTCAAATGTTGCTATCACAGGTATTCGGGGCTTTCTGCATACCGTGATAACAACGCTGTAAAAAATGGCGATTTAAAAACCATGGTGATTTTTTTTATTGGCGCTTAGTGCATTGGCCCCACAGTCTCAGACTGACTTGCCAGTTGCCACAGAGTCTGTCAGTGCTTCTGGGTGCGGACAGTGGCTTGTTGTTTGTTGCTGTTCATCTGCCACTACTACCACCAGCATCACCACCACCATCATCATTATCAACTCATCATTATCTTATTTTTAAAACTAAAACTTGCAAATATATCATAGTATTATTTATATTTTATTTGTAGCATCTAGTAGAGACCCAAACAAGCCAGCACCACAACTGCTGGGCTATTTGGCTGAGAGGCAGACAGTGCTACATCATAACATCTAAGAAGCACAAGGGGGATTGCACCCGCTCAACCTAGTGTGACCGCTAGGATCACTATTACAGACTGGTGCAATAGGGCAAGGAGACTAATCGGAACACAAAGAACACTGTACGATGTAAAGACACAATGCATACAGATAAGGCCCTATTGATGCACTCAAAATCTGAAGAGGGAGGTCACCCTGATAAAAAGCAACAACACAGAATGGATCTGAACCAACTTTGGAGTAGTTTTAGAAAATGCTTTATTGAATATTAATTTAAAAATTGGTACCAGAATAGATGGTGAATAAGGTGAACTGTATACATTGAGTGCTATTGGGCAAATTGCCAAAATGTTTGACCAAACAATGGTACAATAAACATAAGCACAATGATTAACAGGAAGCACAAAACCAACGCCTATGGTATAAGGCAGTAGGGGCTAACTGTGCTATGTGACGTCACCGGAGCGCTATATAATAAACAGGTGTATACCCACAGGAGACACAAAAGTTGTGTGATAGGTAGCTCACTGTATACCATACATCAATGGTGAATTATGTAGATAATTTACAAAACAGAAGCGATGATAATTAATGATACACACACAAAATATAGTTGCTGCTGACACAAAGATACTGCTAAATATAAATAGTCAAGTGTACTAGAGCAGTAATGGTTTGAACCCCCCACACAAACTGTCCCTGCTATTTAGTAACTACACACAGGGGCAGAAAATAGGGAAAGGGAATGCCCTACACACCAATATAGACTAACCCTGTGGGGAAAGAAGCAAACAACAGGATCGTGTATTCCACTGACTCTGACCCTCAATAACATACCCCTACAGCACACGGGGGGGAGGGAGGGGGGGTTGGAGGACAGAAAAGAGGGAAAGAGGACCCTGATAACTTATCTGTGCTGGCCCTTGGTACACGATCCTTCCGGTCAGCCTGTGTATGTGCCTCGTGGGGTATGCAGCTAACAGGAACTCAAGCTTAGGCACGATGAGGTCTGCTAGAGTCTGCGGGCATCCATGTTGGAAAGCGCGACGTGTGACGTCATCACGTCCTCTGATGTACGTTTCGCGATAGCTTCTTCCAAGAGAGGAGATGGATCTTCACTCCCCCCAGTGGCCGATATTTATAGTGCTCTGCTGGGAGGAATAAAGAAGTGTTAAAGTCACAGAGAGGAATAGAGATGTACAAAGGATAAAGAGACATTAGGTACCAATATAATTTGAGTAAAACAGTGAGCTAGGTACACAGTATTGAATTAAAAACTGAATGGTAGACAAAAATGAGTAACAGATCAATGTTTGCCACATGTCCCAGTTATGTAACTGAATCTAGTATGTAATCAAGTTAGAGTTAAGTTAAAAATGAATTGTACAGAGTACACTGAGGGATCTCATAAAAAAGGGGTAAAGAGAAAGCCCTCGTTGAGACCGTTGGGACTTAAAGTGTGTAAATCATAAATCCAACGGCTCTCTTTTTGAAGTAGAATGCGGTCCCAGTCCCCTTTTCTGGGGCCAATGGTAACGTGGTCAATTCCACACAAGTTGTTGGTAACGCCATTGTGTGCTTCGTTAATATGACGTGCAAGCGGCGTGTCCAAGTGGTTTCTTATTGAACCAATATGTTCAAGAACACGTCGCCTGAACTCACGTCGGGTCTTGCCCACGTATTTCTTACCACAACCGCACATGGCCAAATACACAACTCCACATGTATTACAGTTGAAAAACTGTCTAATCGTATAATAACGAGAGTTATCCCAGTTAGAGAAGGTTTTTGTGGGGATGACAAATTCACACGCTTTACACGTGCCACACTTGAAGGTACCCATGGGGCGCTTAGGCAGCCAGGTCTTTGTGGTCATATTGCCAAGATGGCTGTGTACCAGCTGAACCTTCAGGTTCTTGGCCCTATGACAAACCAGTGTCGGATAAGTTTTCAAAATTGGTCTAAGATCTGGGTCCTCCATGAGTAAATGCCAGTGACGCTTTAGAATCATGTTGGCACTGTTCCACTTGTTGTTATATGTACCCACGAATCGAACCAGTTTAGTGGGCGTAGGTATCTGATTTGTCCCATATAACAGAGTCGTGCGTGGGGAATGTTTATCTCTTAAATAGGCCTTCCTGATACAGCCTTTGGTGTACCCTTATTGGAGGAAACGACTGGTAAGAATTTTAGCTTGTTCCTCAAAGTCACTATTGGTCGAACAGTTACGCCGGATGCGCAAAAATTGTCCCACTGGGATATTCCTAACAAGGTGATTAGGATGGTGTGTATTTGCCAATAAGAGGCTATTAGTGGCAGTAGCCTTGCGGTGTAGTGTGGTGATGATGTTACCATTAGGACCTTTGCTGATAGCGATATCCAGAAAAGTCAGATTGTCAGTCTGAATATCAGACGTGAACTGCAGATTCAGTCCATTAATGTTTAGGGTACTGATGAACTGAGTCAGTGACTCCCTGGTGCCGCGCCACAGAATGAATATATCATCTATATAGCGGCACCAGAGGTCAATCCAATGAAGCTGTTTTTATTTTATTTACATTTGAATACTAATGTGCAGGAGCAGGGGGTCTCTGAAGTTGAACCGGGTTGATTTCAGATCCGGGGACCCACTTTTGCCCGAGTTACAGGCCCCATTATGGGGTGCTTGTATCCCCAGGCAATGTTTAAGTCTCCCGCTTCACGTAACCAGGACATTTAAACGCATAGGAGATACCAGCACCCCATACCAGGGACTGTACCTGGGGAAGCAGGGGGTCCCTGGACCTTACGTTAATGCGGTTCAGCTCCGGAGACCATATCCACATAGGAGCCAAAGCACAGCCACACCAATGGAGAATAGGATATGAAAGTTCTTTCAAGAATTTATTAGCTAAAAAGGCATAAGGACAGACATCCTAATAGCACTCTGACATGTTTCACGCACAGGGCACTTTATCAAACTCTTTGCTAAAGCGCCCTGTGCGTGAAACATGTCAGAGTGCTATTAGGATGTTTGTCCATATGCCTTTTTAGCTAATAAATTATTGAAAGAACTTTCGTGTCCTATTCTCCATTGGTGTGGCTGTGCTTCGGCTCCTATGTGAATATACTCTCTTGCTGATTACCTGCCTGGATACACGCCAGTCTGGATACGCTGTACAGAGGCTTTTCCTGCCTTATTGTTCATGCCCTGCTCCAGCTGCTTTGGTGCACGGCAACCTACCCCTTGGAGCATTTCGGCGATTCCTGAGCTGAGGAGGACGCGCATATGGACGGCGACGACATCACATAGGGTGCCATTGAGTCAGCGTGATCGCCTGACCAACACCCGGTGAATACTACCACGAGTGACGCCGCGCTTACCTACCTCCAGGATCTTCGCAGGGGAACCGCCACCAAATGTGAAGGATCGGGGCTCCGGTTTGATTGGGTCTTACCGGTCTGAAGTTGCGTGAGTAAAGCAACCATTGCCTGCTGTACACGAGTGGTTATTGAATTAAACCCTTTATTGCCATTTTGCTTGAGACATTGAAAAAAGCACTTGAAAAAAGCACTTACAAACCACGCACTTGCAGACTTTCAACATAGACCCTTCAAGTACTGGACATTATATTACAGCATTTGATTCCAGCGTGACACCACTATTACTGTTTTTAGAGCTCCGGATATTTTCGTCTTTCTTTAGACCAATTTCTTCTATTTCAGCTCCGGAGACCACCTGCACACTAGTATTCCAATTTAAATAAAAACACTGTGATCACCTGTGAGAGCTGTGTAGGGCATGGCGGCTCTCTCTGTGCAGCTCTCTATGCAGCTCAGATTGCGAGAAGATTATAGGGGGAGAACTTAGACATTTCCTACCTCAAGGTTTGAAATGGTTTCAGATTCTTTCTGAATACCATTATAACACAACCGTTCAGTGGGATCATGCCACATCGTTCGAGATAGCAGCAAAGTTATCAAAGCTACTAGAATAGGCCCCTTTGAGTGTTATACCTCTATGTGAATAAATGCATTGCAATGCAACTAGTCTTAGTAGAATTCAGTGACTGACTCTGAATGAGTTAAATAATTCCTTAATAATAATTACTTAACAGAATCAGTCTGACAGGCTGACTGTCTGTGATAAATTAATTAACATAGCTAAGCTTTGCAGCTACATATTTATACACAGTCTCAGACTGACATATATCTTCCACAATTTGACAATGAGTCTGTCAGTCACACTATGTGCCTGCTGTCAGAAGCGTTTCATTTTTTTTCATCTCCTGTGCCACTGCCATTACATGTATGACCATCGGAAGCAGAACCAGGGAGGGGGGGGTAAGTGGGGCTGTTGCCCTTAGCACAGCCCAGTGGGAGGCACAGGTATCTCTCTCCCCCCAGGCTGATGTGTTGCTGCATTCTCTGCTTCTGCCTCATGTCTCTTCTGCCCCCTCTCTGTTCCTCATTCCTCGCTCACCAGTGCTGATCTAACAGAGTCAGCTCTGCAGCCAGTCAGTAACTGTAGTGGAGGGGAATCGCAGCAGTGGTAACTCAGAAATAAGTTAGTGCCACGCCATTGAGGTAGGAGTAGGATCAGGGAGCATAAAGTTGTTCAGCAGAGGCTGGGGGCAGGAGCTGAGAGCTGCCAAATTCTCCCCACCCCTAATCTCTATTATGTAACTGGGAGTGGAAGGGTTAGTGTGCTGTGTTGCTGTGTGCTACAGTATGCTGTGTGCCGTGTTGCTGTGTGTCAATGTGTTCTGTTTCAGTTATCTGTGCATCAGTGTCTGTTATTGTGCTGTGCGTCTTTCAGTGTTTTGTGTGTCAGTGTCTATCAGTGTGCTGTGCTGCCTGTAAGTGTCTGTCAGTATGATGTGTGGCAGTCTGCTGTACTGTGTCGATGTGCATCAGTGAGATGTCTGTCAGTCTGCAGTGAGGTGGAAGATGATGCAGTTGAAGGAACTTTCCCAATGGGGAAAAACCTTAGTTTCTCCTCGAACCACCACCATCATCTTATTGGCAAATTCAAAACTTGAAAATTCGTCATCATATTAGTTATATATTATTTTGAAAATCTAGTGGGGTACAAACAAGTAAGCATCCAAACTGCATGGATATTCCAGGCAGGTGTACACTATAGCATCTAGTCTATAGCATTTGGCAAATGGCACTTTAGACTGGTCACCAGCACCTGTGAGCCAGCTGCCAATTACTTAACATCCAGTAATGCATTGTTATTAGTGCTTGGCTTGTTTAACATTTGTATGTCCTAAACCAAAGTTACTGTTCCATCTCTCAGTAATGCATCATCATTTAATGCATTTTTCATATTATCTTTGACAACCATATTGACAACTACAGTACCACATTATATAAAAAATAGTAGTAGCAAATAGTGACTGATGTGATGATGATTGAGTGACACTGAGACAAGTGAAACCTTCGACTGCAGTCAGTAATTAATACAAGTAATTGAGCATTGATTGGAATGGTGAACTGTGTGACTTACTTGCCAATGCCCATTGTGGCATAGACTCTACTGTTACTTCCACCACCTCAACTGAACTTTCCACCACTCACTAACTTGACAAATAACAAACAACACTGTCACTGACTGTCACTTGCATGAGTGTAACAATTCACCTTGTCACTGAAGGACTCAAGCATGCATATGTTAGAGATGCTTTATGCAAAGAAGCAAGCAATAATTGACTTCCTCATGGAGAACTCCAAGCTTGTAGGGGAGGAGGGACTACTTGTTGCCCAAGCAATGGTATATTTTGGGAGGAAAGGTCTAAGCTGATGACGCCGTTTGAGGAGGCAACCACGCAGATAGCAGTGATAATGCTGGTAAAAATCTAATAATTCCACCCATATTCCTTCTACAAACTGTAGGACCCGTTTACTCATAGTAAATTAAGCACAGGCGTATGGTTTTAACTCTCTCCCACTTCCAAACTTAGGGGGCTATGCACTAAGCTCAATGGCTTTGCGTTCTTATTTTCCAAAAAAGCAGGTTCGTTAAAAAGTGAGGCCTGGGACGCGATTCACTAAGGCCTTGAGCCCATATTTTAACGTACCTGCTCAAAATAGCTCAGAACACCCACAGCGTACGTATTATTTTTTTTCCCCCTGCTAGCGTTCTAACCTTTACGTACGCTACCGGATAGAAAAAAAAGCCGCATGTAACATTTGCATGGAGATTCTGTATCTCCATGCAAGACTGTTACAGGCGATCGTACACTAAATAAATACATTTTAATAATAGTGTACATGAGCAGGGGGTCTCCTGAGCTGAACAGCATTGGTTTCAGGTCTGAGGACCCCCTACTTCAGGAGATACAGGCCCCGTTATTGGGGTGCCGGTATCCCCTGCACTTTAAAGCTCCCGCGTCACGTGACCGGGGCATTTAAATTCTGCAGAGGGATACCGGCACCCCATAAAGGGGCCTGTATCTCCTGAAGTAGGGGGTCCCCGAGGCTGAAACCAATGCGGTTCAGCTCAGGAGACCCCCTGCACATCTACACTAGTATTAAAACACATAACAATAAATAATAATTCATTACCGTAGCGGCTATCCGCTATGGTAATGAAGCTGCATTAATGTACATTTTAATAATAGTGTGTGGGAGCTGGGAGTCCCCTGAGCTGAACCGCATTGATTTCTGCCTCAGAGACCCCCCGAGTTACAGGCCCCGGTATGGGGCATTGGGTGCCAGTGTCGCCGCCATCTTTATAGCGTCCAAGACATGACGTGGGCTCTATAAAGATGGCGGCGACACTGGCACCGATGCCCCAAACCGGGGCCTGTAACTCAGGAAGCAGGGGGTCCCTGAGGCAGAAATCAATGCGGTTCAGCTCAGCACACTATTAATAAAAATACATTAAAGCAGCTTCATTACCATAGCGGCTATCCGCTAAGGCAATGAAGGGGTTAAGGCACAATAGCATGTTTATTGGGGACAATTGCCCCCAATAAACAACACACATCCCCCCGCCCTCTAACACATACAGTACTGTAATGGGCAAAAGACTATTATCCACAAATGGATAATAATGCATTTGCCCATTTTAAATACATATAAATTACAAAAAAATACAGTCAATATATATTACACTTACCTTTTACAGGCACCCACGATGAAGGCTATCTTCATCCTCATCTTCATCCTGCCCATGTCCCCTCCGATCCTGCCCATGCCCCCTCCGATGCTGCAAAACATACACAAGAATAAAAACATCCAATGTAATGTCCCCTAACCCCTTAATCACCATAGCGGTTATTAACCGCTACAGTCATTAAGGGGTTCACCCACCCTCACCCACCACTTGGGAGGCCTACATACCCTTCCCCACAAACCCCCTGTGAGGCCTAACCACCCTCACCCACTACCCAGCCAAGAGGCCTACCCACATACCCTTGGGGCCAATACCCCCTACCCCCACCCCCAGTACCCACAATAAAAACAATACACACCCCACAATAAACATCATTCTATTTATTAAATACATAACCCACCCCCTGTGCCCCCCAATAAATACATGATTTATTATTTTACATACAGGGTTCATACCCCAGGCCCACGGTGGTCCCCAGTGGGCCTGACGGGTCACCTCACAGACCTACATGTTACCAGCATCATGTTTCACATAGGGTCTGGAGGCCTTTTGGTGGGTCCTGCGAGGCGCCATGGCCCACCAGGTGGTCTCCGCAGGTCACCATGGGCCACAATTGGGTCCCCTTGGTAGGCCCGCGGATGTCTGGGGGCCCCGGGTCAGACCCACAAGTGTCTGAGGGGCCTCAGGTGGTTCCCACGGTGGTTGTGTGGCTACCGGTTCTTCCCCGCAGGTGTCCCCCGTGGACCCGCCAGCCTGTTACCAGTGAGAAGATAGGAAGGAAATCCGGTGCCACTGCCTGTGACAAACTCCAAAGCACTTCCGGATTATGAAAAAACTTTATTGAGGTATCACGAACACGAACACAGCAGGCTACACCACAGTCTCCCCCTCAAAGCGTTTCACGCTCGAATCAACGCTTCGTCTTTGAGTGGGGAGATGTGCTCTAAGCCTGTGTATTTAAACAAACATACAAAAAGATTCCCCCTTGAATGCACTCGGGTAGATCAATGAGTATTGATAAGTTTAAAATCCTTTTAATTAATAGTAAAATAGTAATTGTATAGAGGGGTGTGGTACAGAAATCCAAGGCCAGCCCCTAATGACATACCAAAAAACTTCCAATTAGTATAAAAATGGAAGATAGATGAAAAAATCTCAGCATCAAATCACATCGGCATAGATGCCAGGGTATACCTAATACAGGTCCTGCAGGACTGAGTGCTAGTCCCTAAATCAGGATGCACTTATACCTAAAAATCACCAGTCTCTATGGATAAGGCTGCTGATACTGAATCTGGAGGACATAAATACCCTGGCACTCACGTAAGGTGCCGATTCAGGCTGACTCAAATAATAAATATGCCAAACCTAATTATGACGATGCTGAAAAAAGAAAACAGCGTGATCATCACACTACAGATGCAATCAAATTAATCCATGGTTGACATGCTACAATGGAGTGAAGACACCTAGCATAGGAGTATATAGACCTGTCAAAAGGGCTAGCACAAAGTGTGCATTCATCACGCCCTGAGGAATGGTTCACCGACCGTATCCAGTTATAGCCTCGTTAACAGAAACCTGTATAAACTCTACATGAACATAAACTTTTATATAAAAAGAATGAACAGAAATAATGACACATGTCAAAACTTAACCTGGTGTCTAAAATGCAACTTGACCACTGAATATGAGTCTCATGGAAAGTGTATATATAGGTCGTGTGCAAACATAGTGCAGGGGTTAAAATCAACAAGTACTGGTTCACTGTACATATGCTGTTTGGAACAGAGTATCAATGTGTAGCAACCGCACAACAAAGCACTAGCAAACATAGAGATACATAAAGTCATTAATGTCCACGTAGAGCAGTAGTTTCATTCAACATGCGAACGCACTGCACATATATACCACACCACACATATATACTTTCTTACAGAGGTCTCTACATGTAGCAATCGCTTAGTGTCACATTTGCCAACATGGAGACAATTAGGTACATAGAAACCCCCTCTCAGGGCTGCGCAGCATAGTGTCTGCACCATAAGCTATGAAACACTGTACTTAGCTCAGTATCAAGTGTATCCGCTGATACATAATGTAGCCCAAAGAAGTGGGGAGAACAGGAGACTCCGGCAGCAGAACTGCAGAGATGTAACTCAGGCAGCTGGGATCGCCTGAACGCTGGAGCGCATGTCAGTAGCGTCCGCTCTGTATGGTGACGTCACGCCGTGTGATCACCTGACGCACGTTTCGCGCGGGTTCGCGCTTTCTCAAAGGACCTTTGTATGTTTGTTTGCAGTATCCCTTGTCCCCTTTTGCACCCGTGTATGATCTCTACTCTTTGCTTACTTACCTTGTTACTTTTGCTGATGCGGGAAGCCCTCCCCCCCTTCCCTATTACCGTCTCTTCCCTTTCCCTGGTTTTCAGCCTGTGTATTTAAAGTAAAAAAAGCCAGCGAAAACAGACTTTAAATGTTAACCCCTGATGTACAAAAACTACTGTATCTGGTCAAGTACCCAATTATGTTAATAAACAGATGGATCTCTTATGTCCACTATACATATAAGTATTCAATATATGAACATATATAATTGTATTACTCCTGTTATCAAATGAGTTGTGACCTAGTGATATATCATCAGGGATAAATAAAAAGCACTGAATGCAACATTTCTGAAGATAAAGCATATAGGACAACATAAAAACCACTTGTTAAAGACACAGTCTATAAATATAACCGTGTCTGTCAATTCTCAGTGTCATTTACTGATAATTTCTAGAGAATGATTAAGTTTAATTTATATTAGTTAGTCCTTAATGGTAGAAAAAGGGTGGGAGAAGATGGGGTAGGGGAGGGGGGGGAGTAATACAATTATGTATGTTCATATATTGAATACTTATATGTATAGTGGACATAAGAGATACATCTGTTTATTAACATAATTGGGTACTTGACCAGATACAGTAGTTGTTGTACATCAGGGGTTAACATTTAAAGTCCGTTTTCGCAGGCTTTTTTTACTTTAAATACACAGGCTCAGACCACATCTCCCCACTCCAAGACAAAGCGCTGATTCAAGCGTGAAACGTGTTGAGGGGGAGACTGTGGTGTAGCCTGCTGTGTTCGTGTTCGTGATACCTCAATAAAGTTTTTTCATAACCCGGAAGTGCCTTGGAGTTTGTCACAGGCAGTGGCGCCGGATTTCCTTCCTATCTTCTATTCTGCATACACAGAAGGCTGCACGCCTGGAACCGGAGCATAGGGGAGAATAGGATCGAGGTCTTGCAAGTGAGCTTATATAGGTAAGGTTTCCTTCCCAGCTCTGACCTCATTTTGGCCCGTTTATGTCTCCCTGCTCCATTCCACTGTCACCCATCTGACACCTAAGGTGCTAAAGGCTTCCATGACCAGAGCGCAGGACAGTTTTTCTTTTTGTTACCAGTGAGAAGCCCGAGGAGACCTCAGGTGGTCTCCAGAGGTCTCTCGCAAACCAAAAGGAACCAACCCTGTATGTAAAAAAAATAAACCGGGCCTATACATTAAATACATACATCCCCCCCACCCAACACATACAGTACAATAATGTGCAAAATAACTATTATCCAGATATGGATAATAGATTATTTGCCCATTATGAAACACATAAAACATGCATAAATCAAAACATTAATTTTTAATCTTAAAATCATCACATTGCATGTTAAAATAAATCCAGCAGCAATTGTAAATATAAACCAACAAACCAGCAGCTACACAAATGTATATGAAATATCACAAAATTGCATTGAGTGTGTACATGATGCAATTAATCTGTGCATCATGTAACACTATGCAAAATATATGTAACAATAAAATACAATATGAACAATGTCCCCTAACCACTAATGCCATCATGAAAATCAAATAGAAACTACGCAACATCAATACAATTAGCATCAATCAATTAATCCATTTCCTAAAACAATTACAATACAAATCAATTATGCAATTCCCTATTCAATTCCTAAAGCCAAACCATTGCCAAAAGAATTCTAATTGAAAGTAACCACCATCATTCTAATCTAACTCCCAGAAATAAGCCATTAAAAATAACCTGTAACTAAATACAAATAACATTATTCACACCAATGACAAAATAAAGCTGATAAATACATTAGCCATACATGAAAAGAACATAAACGTTAGCAAATAGGAACCTGCTGATCTAGACAAATGTAATAAGGCTACGGCTCACCTAAACCTCAAAAATTATTTATATTACTGCAAGTAAATAAATCAATATACATTTAACAAATTATGGATTCAAGCATCAACATTTTTGATACTCCATTGGATTAGTCTTTAGGGTGATCTAGCCCTATTGGTCGTGGCCAAGGTACTACTATTTGGTGGCTGTTGTGAACCTGTGGTCTCTCTAGTTCTACCCTTTTGTGCTTGTGGTACTTGTCAGTAAAGAGGAAGACTGCTGCTGGTTGTGGCGTACCAAAGTCTTCATACAATTTGCTGCAGGTGGCCGTGCAGGTATTTCGTGGTACAGCGATCGCGTAATTCCTTTACCATTCGCATAATGGCACCAAATACTTTACAGTAGTCCACTGCCTTACAGATTCTAGAATAAATTGCTTGCATGTAACAAAATACTTTGAAGTAATTCTTCTTAGCATCACAAAGATTAATCCCTATACATTTCAATAATTTTTTTTTTTTAGAGCAACATAAGCCAGAATATTAGAGATATGTGCAGAGGTAAATTTAAATCTTCTGTATCGTCCTTGTGGCCACAGTGCATTGCTTGCTGCTGCAGTTCCTCGGCACGTTGAAAAAAAATATTCCTCTGGCTGCAGTCCTTTTTCTGTATCCACAGAGGGATCATCCTCATCATCCGAATAAGGCCTGAAGGGACACTACTCCATGTGGCTGGGCTCTTTACACCACAAACACATTTTCTTCCCCATTCTTGCAGTCCTTATTTGACTTCAGATGGGTGGCCATTTTAAAATCCCATGCAGTTTTTTTTTCTTTCACAAGTGGTGGGATAGACTCTGTTCACAGCATCAGTCCCTTGTGTGGATTACCGTCAAACTGTGGCATTGTGGTTTTCTCCAGTGCAGTGTAGTTTTCCTGCCTGTGTCACGGATGCTCACTGCATCCTGCACTGAACCGCGGGGCAGAGGTGGGGAATATATATAACCACCGCCCTAAGCCACGGGGGTGGGTCCGGATTGCAGAGTCGTGAACGTTGCAGGGTCAGAATAGGAGAGTGGAGAGGGTAGCAGGTATTTGCCTATGGTCCGGTATTGGAGAGCGTAGAATGGTCGAGATCCGTAAGCCGTAGTTGAGGATTGGAGAGCGTAGAGTAGTAGATATTCGTAAGCCGAGTTCGTGGAGCAGAAAGTATAGAAGTCCGTTAGCCAAAGTCCGGGGGAACAAGAAGAGACAGGTCAGGTACAAGCAGGGTCACAACAAGTAAATGAGATAATGTGGACAGGTACTCAGGCTGCAAGTGAGCACGGTGATAGAAGGTCTATGCTCAGCAATGACCAAAGGGTGAATGAGACTAATATACAGAGGAGTACCAATCAGGGAGAAAAGGAAGGAGGGCTCAGACATAGGTAGACCTGTGATAGGCGGAGGCAGGGTGAAGCTCAGGTGTAGCCCATCTGAAATGAGTCCAGGCAGTATTGCAGGTGCTGGTTCCTTTAAATGGTGCATGTGCGTGTCGCGCGCGCAACTGGGGTTGGAGCATGGCACGCTGAGGTGTGCGCGAGGACAGGACCTGCTGCGCACTCCTGGAAGGGGGAGGCAGCGCGCCGATGCGGCGCGGGCCAACGGAGGAGCGGGGATAGCGGCCGCGCGGGCCACCATGACGGGACGCTGGCACAGACAGGTAGGAAGGTGCGAGCACAAACCGTGCGGTCCTAACAGCCTGGATGAGTAGCCTTTTAATTCTGGTCACTTCTGCATGTGTTTTGTTGCTCAGACTGTTGCAGGAACTTATGCAGGCAAAAGCACAAAAAATTTCACATGCAGTCCCCGGAGCCCCTTTGAACTTTAAGGGCCACTTCTCACCCCAACTTCTGACACCATATGTTAGAGATGTGTGCAGAGGTACATTTAATGGAGGCCAATTAGGGTCAAATTATATCATGGCTTTACTGCGCCTTTTCCTTTAACAAGGATAAACATACAAAAATAAAAAAAATAAAGGCCTACTCCACTTTGGAGAATAACTAAACCTTTACTCCAGCCCTTTCTAACTTTGGTTTGAACCAACAGACAGATGCAGTTACATCTACAACACCAGCTTCCATCCCACTCATACAAAACAGGTTTCATACACAGCCAGGCTATGAGATACCACCGCATATGCTCTGACACTGAAGACAGAAACAGGCATCTCACAACCCTGACAGAATCGTTCAGAAAGAACAGATACAAACCAAAGACCATTACCAGAACTATTACATCTGCACTAAAATCCCCACAAGAACACCTGCTACAATACAGACAGAGAGAACCTACCACACGCATACCACTAGTGGCCACATACAACCCTACCCTAGAGGGAATAAGAAAAATAATCAAAGATCTGCAACCCATCCTGGCAGAGGATGCGACATTAAAAGAAATCTTTCCCAAACCTCCCATTCTTGCGTTCCGGCAACCACCAAACCTCAAAACAGAAATTAGTCAGCAGAAAACTTCACAACGATTTTAAAGACACTGATAATGGCACAAAACTGTGCAACAACACACGTTGCAAACTCTGCAAACATATATGCCAAGATCCCACAGCCAGTCACAACAATAAAACACTCAATGTTAAAGGATTATACAGCTGCACATCCAGGAACATGGCGTATATGATTCAGTGCAACAAATGTGACCAAGGATGCTACTGTACATTGGGGAAACCAGCCAAAAACCAAGGAAGAATTAATATGCATAGACACTCTATACTCCACCACGAAGAAGGAAGATACGTCTCTCCAGTAGGACATCATTTCTTACAACCAGATCATTCCATAAATGATTTAAAAATCAAAATCCTCAATGGAATGTTCAAACGCACCCAAGAATGGAAAACATTTGAGCTCAGAATGATAAGACTCTTTAACACCAAAACAAGTGGACTTAATGCAGACATGGGGTTTCTGACACACTATCATAATTTGTTGTAATGGTCCTCCCTGCCATTGTACCATCCCATACCTTCCCCCCCATCCCCCCTCCCAGCATCGTCTTCCCCCTCTGTACATGTCGCTATTGTCAGTTCACATCGTCACTTGTTTGTACATATTCTATTTAGGTTTCACTGTCTTGCACATTCACATCTGGTGACTTTTCAGTGAGCAAGATCCAGTCTCCTTTCATGCGCTTTAGTGAGCCTCCCACCAGCCATTATAAACCCTTGCGCATTGTCACTGTTGCACGTCTTTAATTTATGGCATTCTTGGGCGTTTGGTGACAGATACTGTACAGGCACATTCAGGCTCACTCTAGCCTGTTATGAGGCTCATCCTAGCGCAGACTGCCTTTCCATTAGCCCCGCAATTTATTTATTTATTTTACATCTGCAGCACAGATCGGCGACAGGCGCATGCGCAGTTAGACTATCTCCAGCCTCGCATGCGCTCCAACATCGTGCCTGAGCACCGCAGTACAGTTTGACACGCACCGTTGTGTCCTGCTCTCAGTTACTGGTTTGCGCATGCGCATCAGCTTCATTCCACCACACGGGCAGCTCCCTGCGTTTCCGGCAACGCCGGGTTCTACAGTGGTCATGAAGGAGGTCAGTACTGAGTATGTTTTTTAACATGTAATTACTGTGATGTTTAGCACCTTTTTAGGATTAAGTTTTTTAGGGTATTCATATGTGTTCACTTCCATTCTGTAGTCGCATCACCTTGAGAAAGGTCCCGTTTACGGACCGAAACGTTGGTTATGGTTTCTTGTTAATTACAATATATAAAAATAACAATTTGACCACCCACTGGAGTGCTTCCTGTGATTTCGTCTCACCATGGTATTGTATTGCCTATCATACTTTATATGATTTGCACCCACTATATTGACTATCTTGATGGAGTGCCTGCTGTTCCTTGCTTTATGTTATATATATGTATATGCAGTGTTCGACAAACCTATACATTTGCATGCCACGGGCGAGTGGATTTAATATCGTGGTGAGCTCCTATTGGCCCAAGCAGCACACGTGTGATACTAGGTGGCGAGTAGATTTTTTTTGTTCGGCGAGTAGATTTTTTGGTGATTTGTCGACCACTGTGTATATATATTGTGTGTGTGTGTGTGTGTGTACATACATACATACATACATACATACATACATACATAACAGTCCAACAAGAAAGTCTATTATTTGTTTCTGTTGTTGTAGCTGTAGGGGAAGGCCTCTCTGTTCTCCTGGGTCAGCATCCTCGTGTACTATGCACTCTCTGTGTCTAGGTATTGAGGTCTTGTCCCCTTGTCTTGCTGACAGCATACAGTCCATTTGTGTAAATCAAGACATCATATTTTCCTCAGGTCAGCCCAGTTGTGGGTTAAGGAAATCTCTGTAGTCCTCTTTCTACTTATGTCAGCCAAACTGTGATCTATGGAATCGCTCTCCTGTGTCTCACATCAGGCTTTTTACAGAGCTCTCATTAGTAAGGTGGAAACTAGTTATTTGTGTATCTGCAATTAACTATCTCTCGGCTGTATTTTCAGAGCTCTGAAGCTGCTTCATTTAAACAGGGATATATCCATGTTACACAGACCTTAGCACTGAAATTTAAATAACCCATGCTTTCTCTATTCTATTACATAAAGTAGTATATTACTAAATGCCAGAATCAATCTGGGGAAGAGGCCAGAAGAGCCCATATGGCACACACAGCAATAAAGAGGAAGTACTGAAATTACATGCAAGTGCCAGTTTCACATGGAACTTGCTGGTCAGACAAAATACAAATACAGTCGTATTAATCTGCATTTTCTCGTTCTTAAAGTAGAAGCCCGCAATGTTCTACACTAATATTTTAGTAAGCACACATTTGCATGGAACATCACAATGTAATGTGTGACCATTTATTTTAACGATTTAGTAAGAAACAAATTCATAATATATAGCTGATGCTAAGTAATCATTAGATCTTGTCCCTACAGATAAGGTATATACATAGATTTGTTTCTGCCCCCTCATGTGAAAAAAAAACATTAAAAAACAGACATGCATCTGTTACCAAGTGGGGTAACTATGTATATCAATATTTAACTACTGTAAGTAGTTCCTTTTGAAGATAGGAAAGGGGCTTCAGTACTGTATGGGCAAAGAAGATAATTGTATTTCTGTGTGCACCCTACAGACAGGAGAACATATGGAAAGATCTATAGAACATACGGAAAGATCTAAAGAACATAAGGAAAGATTTTGCCTGAATGGATATACTGTATGGGTGAGGACTTAAAGAAGGGCAGAAAACACAAATGGAAGGAGGTGGTAGATGGTCATTGAAATTATTAACTGCTAGAGCAGAGGGGAAAGAAGAAAGTTAAAATAATTGTGAGTGGCCTAAAGCCAATCCCACAATTATAGGCTTAAGAGGTATATAACAAGACAAAAGAGGAGGAAAGAAAGAAGCCCCAGAAGGAGCACTCGGGATAACCAAAAAATGACAATTTATTAAACACATATATAAAAAATACAAGCTAAAACAAACACAGAGGACCCCTAAGTAACCTCAACAGAAAAAATACGATTGCTGTGCAAAATATAAAGTCAACATCAGATGCCTAGGACACAGATAATACATAGAACAAATGCTCACTGTATGATCATGACCGGTCAGTCATAAGAAGTAGAACAGGTGAGTACCCATGTATAGAAATGTAACTACATAAAAAATATATATAGGTGGTCACACAAGGAGCCAATCTCACTAAACAGTGAGTGAGACACTGCAGTGTACTGTATGTGCATATAAGAATGACAAGTTCAAACAGTAATTATTTAGCTGAAGAACACACAATATGTAAGATGAATGATATACCTACAAATTATTTCCCGTCATTCATAATTGCATGAATAACTGTGTGTATATATATAAATATATGACAAACAAAAAAGAAAAAAGCAGCGCCTCTATTAAGCTAAATCTATAAAGTTCATAAACCAAATAATATAATTAATGAATAATAATAACTAATATATACCATATAGTAAAAATTACATATATATAACCAAATCAATCAAACTATAAACCAGGAAACAATATGATAATTGTATACATATAGATATATGACAAAAATAAATAAACAGAGAAACAAAAGGAATAAATGGATAATATAAGAGAAAAAAATGTATAAAAACCAGTCCTCAAAAATAAGTCCAGTAATGGTGTTGGTTCCGGTGTGGAGGGTCTCCGGCAGCTCTCAGTGTGGTCAAACCAAGTCCACAGTGAATCTAGGGGAAAAACAGGAAGAGAGAGCGCACGCCCATAGCGTAAAATAGTATTTTAATGAGGGGAGGGGGAAAGGGGGGATAAAAAATGCACTCACAAGGGTGACCTTTGAAAAAGTTACCCGAGAGTGACGAAACGCGTCAGGGAGCGTCATCACGTCAGACGCATTGACACTGACGTCATCACCGAGCGCTGGAACGGATGGATCCATGCGCAACTGCTGCAGAAGCCTGTACTACACGGAGCCATCTTCCAGGACTCTAATACAGTTGTATTGAATACTACCTGCCCTGGATACCTGTTGGGACTACGATCCTGATACTGCAATACTGGGACTGCCCCAAGACGCTGCAGACACGAACCGGATGGTGGTGATTATATCACACAATGCTTGTTTTTATTGTACCCTTGTGAGTGCATTTTTTATCCCCCCTTTCCCCCTCCCCTCATTAAAATACTATTTTACGCTATGGGCGTGCGCTCTCTCTTCCTGTTTTTCCCATATATAAATATATATAAACAAAAAGAACGATTTCTGCGCTCCTACCAATTAGGCGAAGATTAAATAATAATCTCATGATAAAGGGTATTTTGTTAAACCCTTTGGCCCAAGCATTTGTAAGCCTGCATGCCACATCAAGGCATACCCGTTAATGCAGGTACCTACACTATATATATATATATATATATATATATATAGCAGTTTGAAAGAACCACAAGCACTCCGTCTGAATCAACAAAATACTGGATGCAAATCCTATAAAATAATTTAGACAATACGATACCGCATCAAGATGAAATATCAGAGGCAGCACTCCAAATGGTAATCAAAATATTGTATTGAATCAACAAGACATCATTCAACGTTTCGGTCCTCAAACGGGACCTTTATCAAGGTGATGTGACTTACAGAGTGAGAACGAACACACATATATACCTAAAAACCCATTACATGTACAGGTGCAAGAAATAATCTACTTAATCATTACTCCCATCCATGTTGTTTAACCCCTTGAGTACCTGTCAGCAACTGGACTGTTGCTGTAGCTCTAGATTAACTGCGTGCATCTGACACGCATCTATGGTTAATGGAACGCAAGGAAATCTCCATTAAGAACCAACTGCGCATGTTAAGCAACATGAGGGAACACTTGGATCTAAACATACAGCACCTGAACAAAAACACCTAAAGTGATAGTAAAAAACATCATAAAAATGTGAACATACATGCTGATGTATACTATCAAGATATATAAAAAATAAATAAATGAAGTACACAAATCATTACTGCAAAATGCTTAGACAATAGATGTGGTTAATGTACAACCATATAAATCTCTGATGAAGATTTAAGTATCATAAAGTAATCTTTTGCCATGTCAGGCCCATAATCTATCTATTAATAATTGCCTACACATACCCAAAAAGAAGGGGGCGGTAGCTCTTGACTATGCCTAAATCAACCTTTATCAGATAATAATTTGACACGAGCTTACTGGCTATCAATACAGCCAAATGTCAAGCAAAAAAGAACATCATAGGTCTAACCGTTAGTCTTAATGAAAATGGTATATAATCCAAAAATAGACACAGACTTCAGTATGTTTGCCACTATTGATCAAAGGAACTGTAGTATAAGTACAAGGAGCATATTTCAAAAATAACGTCAAAATACATATGAACCATCAACAGATAAGGTGCTGCCAAAACATGCTGAGATATAGTATGCACATTGTTGATCCTGTATCAGGTAAGACGATAATGCATAATATGCACATAAACAGTCAGAACAGCAAATGTTGAAGTGTCCTGTAGACTCCAATCCTGGGGACGAAAAGTCAACTAATGCAGATGAGTCACTACCTTAACAAATCGGTTATAAGAAGCAACTTAGTTGGAACTCCTCATTTAACCCTCGAGGACTTAATGTGTCCAAATTGAAAATGGTTCTTGCTTCAAGTTGCAATAATGCTCTGTTCCGGTCTCCTCCTCTGGGAGATGCCTTGACCTGTGCAATTGGCATGCAACGAAGGGTCGCCAGGCTATGCTTCATTTCCTTGAAGTGACGAGCCACCGGTTGCTGGGTTAAATCCTCCTTGTCGTCAACATCTGATAAAGCCTTCATGATGGCAGCCGTTCCTTCAGCATGCGGATCGTCTTGCCTATGTAATATAGGCCACATGGGCACCTGATGAAATACACCACATACTTAGAGTCACAGTTTAAAAATTCCTTGATTTGAATGCGATGTCCACGATG